>NC_141542.1:77089500-77438500 GCF_021556685.1 Rattus norvegicus
CAACTACCCGGCCATTGTATAGATCTTTTCCTCAACATTATTTCAGCGTTAGGCACTAAAGCTCTTTCACATTGCATCTGTGTCCCTCTGATAAACCCTTATCTGATTTTTGAGTACTTTTGTTTTGTATCTCTGACTTAGCGTCAGCCATTGTCAAAGAGCAGTGGTTCCTTCTGGTGACTGAGCTGTGGGTAATCTCATTATTATGGGGCATCACTTTTCTAGAACCCCTCGATGGGCACAGCTGGAAAGTATGTGTTTGCATGGGCTATGCACATTGCATTCATACAGGTTAGTATATACATATCACAATTTCCAAATAGGTTTTTATTACTTAAAAATATCAAACCATACAATTTTAAAGTCATTCAGCAACAGTATGGATTATCATTGGAAAGATTTTGAAAGAAGCACTTAACTGAAGATGTGAATACAGAATACGTATTTAAAGATGTGGAAATCCAGAAGCCCCATGGAGGGTCATTGATTCCCTGTGAGTACTAGAAAGTGTGGCAACCTAAATGGCTTCCTTCACTGTAGTTCTGAACGAGCTGAAAGTGTTTCCACTGCACTGACATGTCAGGAGCTGTGTAGGAGCAGGTGTGCAGGTCCTGATGCACTGTGAATACATCTCCAAGCAGCTTGTATACTGTGCATCTTAGAATGTATTGTAAAAATATACTTCATAAATATAAAACCCAACACTGCATTAGAAGTGCACTTGAAATACGTAACACTGCACCTGGGAAATAAAAAGTACCCACCAATTATAATTTGGATATTAGGTATGTCTGTAGGTGGCAAGTTCTAACCCTCGTGATAGGGCCATCACATTTGTAGTAAAATAGTGCTGTGTGGTATGCTGACTTACCTGGGATACTGGAAGAACTGGATCCGGATTTAATGCTGGAGCTGGATAAAGAGGTCCAATCATAAGCTGACTCTGTCCTCTTCAAGGCTTCTTGGTAATTCGTGTAGAGCTGCTTCCCATACTAAGTAAAAGGGAACAAATGGTGATATCTCGCCCTGAGTTGCATGTAGAAGGTCATGGAGAAGGGAGGGAAATACTTCTGTGAACTAGTTCAGTTTGTATTAACGCCTGTTATACTCTCCAGAGTACTCCTGGGTACTAGAAAATCATGCTCATACTCATTTTCCTTAGTTCTAAGAACAGCAGGCACCTAACTAACAATTTTAATAATGTTAATAGAAATAAAAGTTTTATCAATCCAAATTCAAGAGATCTAGGACTAGATTCTTAGCACTATTTAGGGACATGCCCCAAATATACTCAAAAATAGCCATGACTTAATTTAAATTTATTTGTGTGTTGGGTGTTGTCTGCAGACAACAACAATAAAAACAATGACAACAACAATAGAAAAACCTAAACTTGGTTACGTAAGAATCATATAATGTACACTCCAAAGTAGAAACAAATCACTTTGATGCCATGCAAGCTACTGCCAGCAGTATTGTTCCATTGTTTCCAACCACCAAGGAAAGAAGGCACTTAGAGCATGAACTTAGGCCTGAGGAAACTAGATACCTGAGGAGTAATGAGCATGAAACAGTCAGACCCACCAACAAGAACCCACAGCATCTAATTAACCACTTCATTAGTGCAGCACCAAATGGAGAGGCAGTGTACCTTGGCAATGCGGATCCCATTGACCCACTGATGCAGGGTCCTTGCATCATCACAACAAAGGTACTTGATGTACTGAGACTTCTTCTGGATCTGTGGGTGCTGTAAAATTGAAGGCAGAGTCTTCTAGAGAACTGACACTTAGAAAAACCCCAGTGACTTACAGTCTTAAAGAAATGCCAACAGTGCATACTTCTATACAACCATAAACTGAAATAAAACAGCCCATACTTAACTTTTTAAAACAAAGTACACGTCATGCTAAATTTTTGGTCAAGATATCCATGTAAACCTTTCTACCTGGGAAGTTCTCAAGTGTTCCTTTTACATATCAAAGAAAAACACTATCAAGATTAAGCCAATAGAATTCTCAGCCTTTGAGACAAAAAATGGAAAAAGAATATCTACCCAGGAAATCAGCTTAGAGGCTACAGAGAAGTTCCTTCCTTCTGATAAACAGCTATACTAGATCTGTGTGGAGCATGCACAGCACAGCACCCAGACCGTAGTCCATGGCGACATCCGACTGTTGGAACAATACCTCACAGGCTCTGTCTTTACCAAACTGCAATGTGCATGCACTCCTTGGTGGGACAAGAGGATAGTGTTGAAGTTTGTTCTGTTCTTGCAATATTTACTTTATTAGAAATTAAAACGAGGGCTGGAGAGATGGTTGAGTAGTTAAGAAAACTGACTGCTCTTCCAGAGACCCTGAGTTCCAATCCCCAGCAACCACAATGTGGCTCACAACCATCTGTAATGGGGTCTGTAGCCCTCTCCTGGTGTGTCTGAAGACAGCTACAGTGAACTCATATACATAAAGTAATTAAATCTTAAAAGAAATTAAAATGAGAGTAAAAAATTAAGATAGAAGAACACAACTCTCCCCAAGTTCCTCTCAGTAGCCAAGACAGCAAAAACATTATGGAACCTGTGAGAAACCCCACTGTACTACAGCAAGAGCATACGAGTGTGAAAGGCATGCGCTGTCTCAGTGTTACAAACCTAATGCTGGTATCAGGGTTTTGCAAACCACTGGCTGAAGTTACTCTGCACGAGCTTCCTAAGAATCATTTGTTATTGTAGGGCATGGTGACATACACCTGTAATCCCAGCAGCCTGAAGGCTGAGGCAGGAGGAGCCCAGGATTGAAGCTGGGTTGAGCTACACAGCAAGGCTGCCTCAAAAAAACAAAAAAAAACAAAAAAACCCCAAAAAACGAAAACAAGCAAAAAAAGGTGGCGGGGAGGGGAGCTGCTTCTGTAACTAACCTTGACGATGCATTGGTGTTGTCTAAGAAAGTTTATTAAGTAAAGGACTGCTATTATTAATAGACCCACCTTACCAATGAAATCAAAACCCCAACTAAATCCTAAGCAAATGGTACTCCCTAAACCCAGCTAACAAACATGCAGACTAACAGTACTGGCTATTGTGAGGGTGGAGCTGGAGCCAAAAGCTCTCACAGGGGGCTGGGGATTTAGCTCAGTGGTTAGAGCGCTTACCTAGGAAGCGCAAGGCCCTGGGTTCGGTCCCCAGCTCCGGAAAAAAAAAAAAAAGCTCTCACAGGTCTCAGCACTTCTTCCTGAACCTTTGTAGGCTTTGTAGGCCGTCTTTATAAATGTTAATCTAGATCACTAACAGGAACCAGACTGAGAGGGAAGGGACTTCCTAATAACAGTATAGATAACAGACTATTTTGGCTATCATTTCAGGGGAGTGAGGAAGGGAGAGAGATCGTTATTTCTGGACCAGATGAAAGTGGGTGAAGTTTCAACTTGAGAACGGTGCTCTCTGATGGGTCTACACAGGACAACAACAAAAAATATGCGTCTCACTGTAAAGTTTTTTTTTTAAGACAGAGGATCTGGCTCCACACTTCTGATCCTGTCTCTTCCTCCTGAGTGCTAGGATTTTGGGTGCAAGCTACCAGACCAAACTTTACCCTTTACCTTGTTGTCCCTGGTGCTAAGGATGGAGCTAAAGTGCTGAACTGCTGAGTTACCCTACTCATCCTATCCTATCCAAAGACACAGAATTACCTGGTGAAGATCCAAATGTCAATCTAGTATCGGTCAGGTTTACCTTTAAGGCCAGACAGCAGTCTGTGGGTGCTTTGTATTTGTTCCGATAGTCCTGCCCATAGTATACATTTACATGATCCAGCTGGAGAAAGCACACTAGATCCCGAGATACCTAAGAAAAAACACCCCAAATATTAACGTAATAGGGCCAATAAAATAAGCAAGTATCATAGCAGGTATGGGTTTTTAGTTGAGAATCAAATCTTTACTAGGTAAAAAGTAAGATTCGATTTTTCTTCAGTCTACAATGTAACCAAAAAGGCAGTCCATTTTGCTTGTTATCTATTCCTAATGAACACTGATTTGGTACTTTATACAGACCCTGTACATAGTATGCATATGATATAGAATAAATAGGTCATAGGGAACAGGAGAAGAGCAGCACTCTTAGGAAAGAACAAGAATTTACCAAGTAAGTGCATGTCAGAGGCAACAACTTATGCTCATAGGACTAGGATGATAATGCTGTAAATGCTTAGGACAGCTCTAAACCCAAGACAAGCACAAAGACAGCTTGTACTTCAGTAAAAGAACACTGCACAAGATTGAAGTCGATATAATCCTAAAACGCCATTCCCCCTAAATGAAATACAGACTCCCATAAGACCTCTCCCTGCCCCAAATATCAAAACTGTTTAGCTGGTTGTGGTCATGGATACCTGTAACCCCAGCACTCGGGACTTGGAAGAGGGGGAGTCAAGAGGATCAAGAATTCAAGGTCATCCTAAACTACAGAGTGATTTTGAGACCTCTCTGAATAAACTACATGAATAAGATCCTCTTACTACTACTACTACTACTACTACTACTACTACTACTACTACTACTACTACTACTACTACTACAACAACAACAACAACAACAACAACAACAACAACAACAACAACCTAAATGGGGGAAAATCGAGAATTGAAATGAACCCATCTAATGATCAGAGAAATGAACAGTTTTTTGCTTCCTCTTCTTTACAACAGATTAATAAACTAAACCATCTTGTGTGTCTTACAGGGGTAAAATAGTATTCTTGCTACAAGGTAAAAGCAGCTAGCATACCGTGGGCAGTGCGGAAGGACAGAGAAGGACATACCTTTGCTTTCCCTTTAGGGACATAGTAGATACCAGATGCTCGCAAGAGAAAATAACGCTTTTTCCAGGACTTCTTGCCATCATCTTTCAACCAAAGGACTCCTTCAATTTCTGGGACAGTTACAGAACTTCCACAAAAACATTCCTTAAAGAAAAAAATCATTTGGAAATATTTATGATTCTGATATTTTCAGAAAATAAATTATCTATTCCTGTGAGATGCATAACACTAAGCAAAGCAAAATGGTTTTTTTATTAAAACCACACTAGCTTTCTGAAAGAACTGTCTTTTCTAAACACAGTATAAGTTTACTTTAGAATTACTGTGGAAATCCTGAAGTGTGAGTCATGGGGCTGGGGGAACAGCTCAGTGGGTAAGAGCGTGTGCTGTGCTAGCAATGAGGACCTCACACCTACATGAAAAGCTGGGTCTGGCTGCGTGTGCACAGGGGTAAGATAGATGAAAGAAGAGGACCCAGGCATTCTCCTCTAGCTGATATGGTCTGCAGATACAGATGTGGAATCCTGCATGCTCACGTTTATATACAACACATACCACAGCACACAAAATGTCTGCCATGTCTATTAGAGAGGATTTGCCTATGAAGTCAGCTGAGTTGTGTGTACTACTGCTGAAACCCATTTCTTCTTTTCTGTTTGTGGTATGTGTGTGCTGTGCACGTGCTCATGTGTGGAAGCTAAAGCTGTTGTCAGGTGTCTTCCTCAGTTGCCCTCCACCTTAGTTTCTGAGACATGATCTGTCACTGTGGCTCAGTGGCTAGGCTGGCTGGTTGGTAAGCTCCAGGCAAGTGCCTGGCTTTTATTTAGGTGTCAGGGGCTATGAAAGCAGGCCCTCATACTTGCTCAGCACATACTACTGACAGGCCTGTCTCCTGCCCTCTGTAAACGCTGATAGGCCCAGCACAGTCACATCTCTCTTTCTCGACCCTTTTTATTGCACTGGATTATTGCTCGGCAAAAAGATTAGTTAGGAAGAGATCTGTTAGGAGCTCAACAGGTACACACAAAGCTCAGGGTGGAGAGAGTCATACCTCTAACAGCACTTCTTTGTTTCTGTCTGCCATCTCAGCCGTTTCCTTTTTCCCTAGAAGGTAATTCTAAAAAAAAAGAATGAAATGAAAATTAAAGGATAAACTCATTCTGCTATTCCCTTGGAGTTAAATGGGTACATCACTTGCTCCAGACAAGTAAACACTATCAGTTTAGTTTTGCCAGTCTAGAGAAGAGCGCACTCCTCAAAGCTCGCCCATAGGTGTATCATCGTTAAAACGTTCTATCTACTTCCTTCTTGCTCAAAACACTTGCTACAAAATATCCCATAGAATGCCTTTCATCACACTCTGAGGTGAGCCTGTGCGACAGCAAGTGTTCTGAACTACTCAGCTGTTACATGAGAATACCCCACAGCATTCTAAATTAAGTAGAAGAAATGAGGAATGATTTGCTGAGCTAGGCTTAGGCAGAGTCCTGTGCTGGACTGAGCAGGGTGTTCCAGGTGCTGAGTCCTATCCTGGCTTTGCTGTAACAGTCTCATTTGTTTAGTTTAATAAAATCTGAACTGCAGTCATTAGTATAACTATCTTGTAGTCTTCTACAGAAAGATCTATTGGCACTCCTAAGCATACACTCTTCATTAAAGAACCGCAGTTAAGTCTGAGGACTACAGACTGACGGTCTAACACTACTGCTGTTTTTCTCATCACTTTTTTATCACAGATATTTTGCTGTTCCTGACCTGCTGGGGAGGAAGTGGATAAAGAGGAGTGGGGTAGGGGTGAGAAAGGTGGAGGAGTAGCTAACAAATGAGAATAAGTCTGTCTGGACACACTCTCATGTAACACATGACTTCATATGCCGATTTAAACAGGCACAGGTGTGGTGAAGTACTGACATTATGTTGGCATAAATAAGGATGACAAGTAAGCAAAGGGGTTATGTAAACCAGCAAAGAAATTAAGATAAAGCATTAGCTATATAAACCCTGGGCTGCTTGGGTGAGATGAGACCCTCAGTGTTAATGAACTGAGGGCTCAACAGGCTCTGGCTTGTGCAGGAGAAACCCAGCAGCCTCCTGAACTATTCTTATTTCTACCAAAGTTTACCCCCATGTGGGGCTGGCAACCCCTCCGAGGCCCAGCTCCTGGTCCCCAAACACAGAGGGGTTTGCAGCTACAATGGCCAGTCACGTGGCTGTCAGACTTTTAACTCTACTGACTCAGCACTCAAAAGTTATGCAATCTTACCTGGGGGTTTTTAAAAAGTGCATATTTTTCTATACGCTCCATAAATATAAGCTTATTTTGGCTGTCTCTTGTCCAATTAAGAAGATTTTCAACCAAGTTTTCATGGTCTTCAAAGATTCTTTCTGTCCCAAAATCAAATACCAGCCTTTTGTTAGTATTCTTCCAAATTACATGAAAGGCAAGATAAAACACATTAGAATTACAGAATCTTTGTGAGTGTAGAGGTCAGAGGTTGATGATGGATATTTTCTTCAATTGCTTTCTAGATTACATTTTAAAACAGTCTCTCACTGAACATGAAGACCACCAGTTCAGGACACTGACTGGCTAGCAAGCTCCACTACCCCCCTTTGTCTGTCTCCCCACTGCTGGAATTATTGATGCATGTTTCTGTGACTGGGTGTGTTTCTTTAAACATGGGTTCAGGGTGGTGGTGGTGGTGATGGTGGTGTGTGTCAGACTAAAATACACACACACACACACACACACACACACACACACACACACACACTACTGAACATATGCTAAAAGTGTTCTTTGAAATTTGTTGATGTGCTTTATTTTTCCTTAAAGACTTGTGTACAAAGCCTAGGAAATAACAGTATTGGGCTGGAGAGACGGCTTAGCATCAAGAATTCTTGCTGTTCTTATAGAGCATCCAGGTTCAATTCTTAGCACCATCATGAGGAAACTCAAAACCACCTCTAACTCTAGTGCCTGAGGACCTGACACTCTCTTTTGGCTTCTCCATGCACATGACATATATACATAAATGCAGATATATAAAATAAATGAAAATGTAAAAATATTTAATAATAGTTTTAGTAAATTTATTTATGCAACTCTTATTCCAAAGAAAAAGCATCTGTTATCGTTAAAACTGTTGCTTTAATGATTTAAAAAATGCTGTGAATTGAATTTCATCTTTTATTCAAAGAACTCTCCAGATACACTAGGAAAAATGTCAAAAAGCAAGATTTAAAAATGATAAAGTGCCTGATAATTTTATATGAAAAAACATAATGTCTCAAAATGTTTCTGTCAATATGAAGGTTTGAGGTCACATAGATGCTAATAAACAATTAAATCAGAGGCATTACTAACCCATTTGTAACTCAGAAATTGTCTCCACCAGCGACCAGTCTAAACTGTAGCCACAGTGAGATTTGTCCATCAGGTTATCCAGCACTTGTCTCACTGTCTGTCTCTCATCCACCATCATTGTTTTAGAACTGTCATCAGACATGTGGACCCTGATCACCAGCTGCAACAGGTAAAAATGCAATTAAATGATAACTTAAATGGAATTCTAGAAAAGTATTTTTCAAATATTAAATAGCATTCTGATTCATATCTTTAAATATAAATTAAGAAATGACTACTCTGACACTATTATTACAGGTAAAAATCGGAATATCAAGAAACCTACCTAAATATGTTTTAAGCCCTTTAAAATATTGTGCTAAGATGATTCCGTCTTACTGACTTTTGTTTTGGAAGTAGCAAGAAACCTTATCATATCAGAGGGATAATACAGATGAGATATGCTGTAAGCAGTGGGCCTCTGGAGTCAAGCACTCCAGGACCTGCCTAGAAACAAAGGCTCACTTTCTTAAAGCATCTCACACACAAAACCCACATGTGAAAAGATATCAGGGAGAATATAGTTTTACCTTTTCATAAATTAGAGAAACATTGTATATAAACAAGAAAATTCTTCATAAAGCAAAACAGGACAAAAAAAAGAAAAACCTTAAGATAAATATTTCAAACCCAGCAAAGAGCCACAAGTCACCTTTTTCACTTGAGCCTCTTTAATTTTCTCCAGAGCAACTCGGATCTTCTCAGCTTTCAGTTTTGCTGCCTGTTCTTCCTGCAAACACAAAGCATTTCAGATAAACTGCTGCTCACAGGGTGAGGAGACCAGCAAAGGCTTCATCCTCATGGCGCTGGTAGGGAACTATATTAAGAACACAATGCAGCACATGTATAGAAAGCACAATTCTAAAGTGGCTCTGTTCACAGAATGAAACAGACATGTCACAAGAAGAGAGCACAGGCTCAGCAACAGGATTAGCTTCCATATTCCAGAGAAAAAGAAAGACACCTGTCACGTAATACACCAACTTCGATTCTGACAACACAAGGCAAACAGCTTTCAAGCTCTGGGTTTAGGGAAACGCTGCGGACGAGCTCCTCCTGCTGGCCTATTTGCCACGCTCACACAACTTTCAATTCAGACTCCCTCCAGAGGTTATGCAAGATTTCTGCACAGTGTTTTGTTTTGTTACATTGGAAATTTAAGATCTTTGGAAAAATATATATAGCAAAACCAATCTACTTTGTTATAAAAATATAAAGGCCTCAACAAAAAGTATATGTACAAATATTAATTCTTACCAATATGCTAATACAAACAAGAGGCTGCCTTATATTTTAAGTTTTACTGATTTAGAAAATCATGCAGCACAATCAGTAAATTAAAATTTATTAATCTGTCAATAAGTCTATTCGTAAATGCTAAGTATAACTTTACAAATAACACGATTGTAAGTAATTCTAAGATTATAAACTCTCGTAAAAATTATAAAGAACTAAAAATAAAGCATTGTCCATTTTTTCTAATAGAATACAGTATTCAACACTAGTACTTACTAATAAGTTCCAGCAATAGGCCATAATAAACACTGTAGCTGTAATTTCCAATTTAAAAAAAAAACTCATGTAAGTAAACTTCTGTTTATAAAGATTTATTTTCTATTTCTGAGTACAAAACATTAAAATATCTATATAATTGCCATCTTCTAAAATCCTTTAATCCTTTCCTTTAAAAAACAAAGGAAAGCCTAATTATATCAGCAATAGTTTATCCTCTCTGGATTGTGCCTGAAATGTCGCAATCCATGTGTCAGTTTTCATAAAGAACTAACCCTTCCAGGGTAGGGAAAAAGCTAGATTTATTTACTGATTTTCCCTAGTCACCAAAGTCCTGCAAGCTTCCTTCTATTTCCACTTCCTACTGCGATGTCTCTCTTTGCAAGCTTAAGTTACTGACCATGGACCCGAGAGGCAGGGCAGGGGAAGGCTCATGGGCCAGAAATTGGATCCCTTTCAATGCGTGGAGCTACTGAATCAACAGACTGACCAAGACCTGGAAACACTATCTGTGAACCCAACAGTCAAAGAACAAAGATCTTTATTTTAATAATAAAGAGAATTAATACTTAGTTCTTAGATTATTATAGACATATTCCTCTGACTAAAAGATTATATAACCCAGTCCTTTCCTTTAAACAAATAAATCGCATCATAAAGCAATAGATGAATTTTAATGTAAATTTTTTAACCAATCTATTCTCTTATACATTTTATGTACATCTCTGAAAAGTAAATTTAAAGTCTATTGGGGGAGAAGGCATTGGAATCGATGCTTTATATATTTGAAATATAAACACAAACTTCTAAAAGTAAAATATTTGAAGTAAAATATTTTATGTATGTAAAATACTTGTGTATATATATACTTGGCCTGTATATATGTATGTGCACCGCACATGTGTGGCGCCTGCAGAGTTCAGAAGAGGACACTGGGGTCCTCGGATCTGGAACTACAGATGGTTGTGAACCACTATGTGGGTTCTGGGAATAGAACCTGTGTCCTCTGGAACAGCAGCAACTCTTAAGCATTGAGCTATTGCTTCAGGAAAACATGAAAAGATGGTTGATAGTCCTTAGCACCCAGAAAGTGCAAGTTAAGTCTTATACGTTTACTATGCCCCAAATCCAACACCCCAGCACAAAATGCTGGTGAGGATGTAGGACTGCTGCTCACTGCTAGTGAGAAGGAAACAATAATCTAGCCCCTTCGAAGACAATTTGGCTGATTCTCACAAAATTACATGCATCATTGCCACATGGCCCAGTAGTCATGCTTCTATGTGCTCACTCAAATCAGTGCAAATTTCTGTCTACAAATGCCTGCACATGGATGCTTGTAGATGCTTTATTCAGAATCACCCAATCTTGGAAACAACAAAGATTTCCTCTGGTAAGTGAATAGAAAAAGTATGGTGCATCCTGGCAATTAAATATTATTCAGCACTAAAAAGAAATGAACTATAAAAGCAATAAATGGGCACTGTGGGCCCACAGATTAATAAATAAAAGAATTCAATCTATAAAAGTTACATACTATATAATTAATTGCAAGTATATTGTGCTCTGGAAAGGGCAGTAAAAAGGATCAGTGATTGTCAGGGTTAAGAAGGAAGCAAGGTGGGGTTGGGGATTTAGCTCAGTGGTAGAGCGCTTGCCTAGCAAACGCAAGGCCCTGGGTTCGGTCCCCAGCTCCGAAAAAAAGAAAACAAAAAAAAAAAAAAAAAAAAAAAAAAAAGAAGGAAGCAAGGCTTTATTAGGCTTTATTAGGCAGAGTGCAGAGACCTTTCAGGGCAGTGAAACTACTGCTGTCACAGTACAGTGGATGATAAACAAAACTGCCCTAAGAATAAATAAAAAAATAAATACTGTATTTTGATTAGTTTCATACAATAATGGTGTTTCCATACTGCCATCCTTTACTGTTTGTCAAATTCCATGACAGGTTAGCTTAATTGAGCTCATGCACAGTTCCCGCCCCACACGTTGAAGTGCTGAACAGTAAGAGAACCAGGTAACCAATTAACATTCGTACAAATCAAGGAGTCATTTCTTAAATGCAAAACAGGCAAAGCTCTCCTAATACATTCAAGTTCAGCCTGTCTTTTACCTACAAAAATAGGTCAACATAATCTCATTTTTAAAATTGTCTTCAGGGCCTTGCATATAATAAGCAAGTAACTACCACTAGGCTACAATTTTGGTCATTATAAACTGGTCTATGAAAGTTAAAATCGAATTTCAGAGCTAGCTAGATACATCTAAGATAGGTAAATTTTAGTTTATTCGTCTCTAGTTTAATGCAAGGATGAACTTTCTAGAAACCTTTGAAGAAATAAATCTGGTTACAGTGAGATCTAAGTATCATTACTGGGAAAAAATGTAAATAAAAATAATCAAACTGCATGACCCATGGTTCCTGTGGGTGCTGTGCTCTTCTTCTAGCTAAACCATGCCATACTTTTTTCCATAGTAATGTTAGGAGAAAGGAGACCATCTCACATTGTTGTGTTGTGTAGACAGGTCACTAAGTCTGTGTTAATGCGTGTGGACAATGTATGGGAGACTTCAGTACTAATCATCAAGCCCGTGCTAACCACACTCACTAAGGCAAAGGACAAAGCCTCCTGCACGTTGATTTCTGCTGACAGCACCAATCTTTAGGCTGCCTGTGCTCTTTCTACACCAGCCCTTGCTTCACGCTGTCTCACAATTATCCCAAACGTAGGAAGAGACACCTTACTTACAGAAAAACAACTTTCTCTCTTCTCCTCCTTCTCTTAAAAGAGCACGAGACAACCCATTTTCTACTGGAAAAACTCCTGTGTGGCTATCAATACCCATCAAATGCCAACCCTCCTCAAATTTGCACATAGGACAAAAACTGGGTACAGATCTTAAGATTAAGTGAAAGCCAAAGCTGGGTAACAACGTTCTCTGGGGTATAAACATTAGAATATCAGTACTCAGACAGTTCCAGTGTCAGAGAGAGGGGTAGTGAATGACTGCAACTGAGAAACGAAGACCACAGGCTCAGAGAACACAATGAAATCAAGGTGCTAAAGAGTGGTTTGCTCTAATCATTTCATAAGCTGCAAAAATCAAAAAGTAACAAATCAACTCAAAGAACTTCAAGTTATAATTTAATATTTGTTGGAGACTCTGCTATATAATGTGGCATAGAATCAGAGGAATTAGTTAACTTTCTCTGAAGAAATCATAAAATTATATTAAACTCTCATTAAGAGAGCTAACAGATATCTAACGCTCGCTGAACCACAGTTATAGTGTATATGATATCTAATTTAAATTTCTACAAAAATACAAGGCTTGTATGATTATTAGAACCACTGTACCAACTAAGACTCACAAAAATTTCTGTCTTCCTAAGATCATACACATTTATTAAGTGCTTAACTATGCATCCATTATACCATAATTTATTTCTATTGTCCTTAATAGTTTATAGTCTTAGCTTTTGTGGTACCAATAATAAAACTGTTAAAGGCATAACATAAAAGCATTTTAGTATCTCTCCTGAAGCAAAGAAAATGATGGTTAAAGCTAGCATGCTGTTGTTTTTGAATTCCTTATGTGCACTGGTGTTTTGCTGCATGCATGCTAAGAGTCACAGACAGTTGTGAGCTCTCAATGTGGGTGCAGGGATTTGAACCTGGATTCTCTGGAAAATCAGTCAGTGCTCTTAATTGCTGATCCATATCTTCAGCCCCCCAGCATTGTTTTTAAACACTGGCAGATATCTGGAGGCTGAGAACTGGGCCACCAAGCTTTACAGTAGAAAGCAGATTGCTCTGCAGGTTATGTCCGAGGTACACATACTTGGGACTAAAAGGTACAACTCAACGACAGGGAATTCGTTAGATATATGAAATGTTCTGAGTACAACACCCAGCACCAAAGAGGGGAGGGCACATAGTTCACAAAAGCCAGGTGCTTTGATAGAGAGGGCACCGACAACAGTCAGAATAAGGTTCTTCTGAGAAGCTTTATGGTATGGGTTGCTTAGGAATATCTGCCACTTCTTCCATGGGGCCATTCCATCTCCAGTATTCTCTTCGCCTTTGTTCCCTTTACAGCACTTAACATAATTTACGTATTTTTATATATGTATATTCAGACGCATATGTGTGTATGTATACATATATATTATATACATGTATAAATATATGTACATAAGAATATATATATATAAAATTTTAGAGGACAGGATCTCCTATAGTCCCAGGTTGGCCTCAATTTAATTGTATAGCTGAGATGAATGACCCACTTGCCTTTATCTACCAAGTACTAGATTACAGGTATATACCACAATGCCTGATTATTTTATTACCATAAGAGACTGTGTGTTTCCCCCTAAGGAATATGTCTAGTTTATAGTGTTGTGTACTAGTTAGTTCCATTCATAGTACAAGGGACAATAGAGATTACCAGACAAACAGGCAAGAGAAGTGGTCAAATGTCAAACTTAATCTGGGGAGCAGTGTTAAAAACAGATGTGGGGCAAGGTCAGAGACA
Source organism: Rattus norvegicus (assembly GCF_021556685.1). NCBI lineage: Eukaryota > Metazoa > Chordata > Mammalia > Rodentia > Muridae > Rattus > Rattus norvegicus. The sequence continues at coordinate 77,103,774 of NC_141542.1, forward strand.
ACTGTAGTACTGTAGTGCTGGGCTAGGTGAGCGCTGAGACTGCTCTAGGATGAGCCGTGGGAATGAAGCAGATAGGCAGACCTAGTAAACGCTGAGGATCACAGCAGGCTCATTTGAAACACTAAGTGACAGGAGATCAGAATACTCAACCTGTCACTGGGAGAATGGCAGTACCCAAAGAGAAAAAGAAAATGTGTCTACATTGTGGGGCCTCAGGGAGACAGTGGGTAAGGGATCTCTCAGGGCTGCAGTGTTAATAAGGAAGATGTTAATAATATTCAGGAAACGCTAGCAGCTGTGAACTACCTGGGAGTGAAGGGAGCAGGGCAGATGACAGTGGACATGGCAAGAGCCTGCAGTCTTTGCTAGAGCAGAGCCCAGTTAAACTACAAAGCTGCCTCAGGCTAGAGAGTATGTGGCCAAAACCTGCATGAATTTCCTTCCTGACCGAAGGCTTCTTTCTGACTCTGGAGTTGACTTAGAAAGGAGATTGGGGAAGAAGGGGTTTCACTGCTCGCTCTGTCAAGGAGTCTTTTTCTTTGAGTGCTTCTTAGAGATTTTGATTTTTGTCAGTTAGCTCATCTCCTAAGGTTATGGTACGGAAAATAAGAGTAAACCCTCTCAGATATAATAGCATATGTAGCTTCTCAGAAACTATGGCCAAGCCTGGCATTCTTGAACTTAACCCTGAGCTCCTTAAATAAGATAATGACTAAGACAATGATTAAGAAAATAGTCATTCAGCTTTCTGATTATTGTTACCTAGTTAATGAGAATTGGTAACTAATTAAAAGATTTTAAGTTAAAATACGATCCCAGCATAAAACCACTAATAGCAAGAGTTAAATTAAAGCAATGATTTTAGGCTTTGAAATGCAATAGAAAATTAAGTTAGAAAAAGTGCAACACACGTGAGTACTAGGTGTCTACAGAAGTTAAAATCAAGTCAAAATTACTAAACATATTTTTGTCTCTGAATATTAACAGTCATTAGATTAAGAAGACAGTTGCTTGCAGAAAGAGAAATAGCACCCTGTATTAAAGACAATGGCGCTACTATAAGAAAGGGGTACAAAGGATGCAAGCACAACCAGAGATTATATTTCTGTCTACAAGACAGTACACAGTTACATGCATGTGGAGAACAGTGGCATCACCTTGGTCAGCAAATGGGAAGGCTTCCCTGCAATGTTTCTCAGAAGAAGGGAGGTTTCCCTGTCCAGATAGGAGTGCTTGTGCAGGAAGAGAGAAAAACAAAAAAGGCAGTAAGAGAAGTCAGTGCAGGCTTTATGTGTTTTTAAAATAAAACAGACAGAGCAAGAATGACTATAAATAATTTCACATCAATTTTTGTAAGCCGAGTGGAATATGTCCATCAAGAATAAAATATTTTCAAAAACCAAACCAGCACCAACTGAAAAGGAGGTGAGAGGTAAAGACCCCACCTATGCCCATGGATATGTTCCAAGTGACTTGCCGATCGCTGGCTCTGAGTAATGCACGCAGAGATCATAGAGCTAGTCTGGCTCACAAGTCAGTGTCAGGAGTGCTGTGCAGAAAGCACCACAAATAAAACCGTGTCAAAGGCAAATGAGTAAACACAGTTCTTTCTATTAAGAATCTATAAGGCTTACAGAGATTGAAGCAGTAAATCCTCATTAGAATACAAACACTGTAAAAAATGGCACCCTTTTCTCATCAATTCAGTGAAAGCCACACTAAGAAGAAAAACACCCATATGTAAGTTACCTGATGTTTTTTTGTTCCCAGTAAAATTCTATTAATCCTTTCATTACAGGACAATGTGAAGGACACAGTGAAGGACTTTCACAGAAAATAAAGTGACTATTTTCCCCTGAAGTGAGTGATTTAATCTCTCTCCCTAGCAATGATGCACATGATGTAGTCCCTAACTACCAATGATACCTTCTTAATAATAAAAACATCCATTTTATTTTAGATTATATGAGTGTGAGTGTGAGTGTGTGTGAGTGTGTGTGTGTGTCTGTGTGTGTGTCTGTGTGTGTGTGTGCCCGTGGAGCTGGAGTTGCAGGCAGGTGTGAGCCACATGGGGTGGGTCCTGCAGACTGAACTCAGGGTCTTTGGACAGTAGTAAACTGCCTTAAGAGCTTACCTACCTCTCAAGGCCCTCTTGATAACTTAAATAGCACATTGTAATTCAAGTGTATGTAAGTGTATTAAATTTAATCCTTAAACTGCAACTATTTTGATATGTATAACATTTGAACTTGCCTATCCCTGAACAAATTTAGTATTTAATACCATGTAATTACTTGCACCATTGAAAGCAATGAATGCTGAATGGAAGGCATTGTATCAAAAGTCTTCCTTAGTGGTATATTTTATGAATCTAACTATTTCACATTACTTTGACACATAAGTTTTTTGGAAATAAAGCCCAGTGAATAGGTACAAGATCTGTGGACACTTTCAAAAGGTCCATCTAGATGACACAGTATATCAAAGACTGGAGCACTGTTAAAAGGACACTAACTTAGCACAAACCTGCACTGTTCAGTCTGTTATAAGACTCTTCTTTGTACTGCTAAACCAATTTTAGCTCAAGATGAACCTCTGTGTAACCAGCCCCTCTCATCCATTCTCTCCAAACAACAAAAAGAGACCTAATGGTGTGTGTCGGGGGATTCCTCAGGATCTTTACTAAAACAGTCAAACATTAAGAACCGAGAAAGTTACCCCAGGCCCTCATTTATCTTTATACGATAGTCAAAGATAAAGACCCGCTGCCCATCCATAAGACTGCAGTAGGCACACGTCTCTGAAACTCAGACTCAGTTTACAGTTACTGCTCAGCCCAGACCAGAGAGAGCACAGAAGCATGAAGACTAGAAAGCAAAGTCTAAAAATATTATTGCTGATGTCATTTATTCATTATTTTGTCATTTATACACGAGAAAAAAATTTCACACAAATATCTAAGACATAGCATGAATCTGAAAAAAATATCTGTATGTGGTGTGTGCCTGTGTCTCCACGTGTGGGTATATGTGTATGTGGTGATTACATGTATGTGCCTGTGCGGGCCAGAAGTTGATGTTGATGTCTTTCTCAGTTATTCTCCACCATGGATACGGGGGCAGGGACTCTTACTGATCAGGTTAGTTTATTTAGTCCAGCTCTTACTGCAGTCCTGTCTGTCTCCAGGGGCTGGGACTGCAGGCAGGCAGGCGACCAAGCCCACTTGGCATTTATATGGATCTTGAGGATCCAAATTCTAGTCCTCATATCTACAGTGTTTTGTATTGTTTTGTTTTTTTAAATCTCCTGAGCCATTTTTCCAGCCCAAGAAAATAATTTATTGAAAACCTATCACAATTTATCTTACAAAGGTTACTTTTCCAGAAAAGCCCCAAAATAATGGAATATCAATATTCATGTAACCACATTTCAAGCTTGTAGAAGTGAAGATAACTTGTAAAAGTTCATTCCTTTCACCATATAAGCACTGGGGTCACACCCAGGTCACTGAGCTTGGTGACAGGTGCCTTTAGCCACTGTAATATCTTGCTAGCCTTGTGTTTCACGTTTTAAAAAATGAAATCGGGGTTGGGGATTTAGCTCAGTGGTAGAGCGCTTGCCTAGGAAGCGCAAGGCCCTGGGTTCGGTCCCCAGCTCCGAAAAAAAGAACCAAAAAAAAAAAAAAAAAAAAAAAAGAAATCTACACCAGGCTCTAGAGGCACATGACTTTAATCCCAGCACTCAGGAGGCAGAGGCAGGTGGATCTTGGAGTTCAAGACCAGCCTAGTCTACACAGTTAGTTACAGGACAGCCAAGCGTACACAGAAAAACCCTGTCTAGAAAAACAATGGGAAGGAAAAAAAAGGGGGGGAGCAAACAAACAAACAAACTTGTTTCATACCATCCTCAAATATAACTCCAGACATCAATTTTAACATAAGCTTAAAAGAAGCTTACAATATGTACTTAATGTAGTAATTAGTTACGAACATCTTAGCACCTGGTTTTCAGAAAATATTTTGGTGGTTGCTTAAGAAACAGATCCAGGGGAGGGACCAGATGGCTCAGCAGGTGAAAGGGCTTGTGGTGCCCACATGAACATGTTTCATCCCTGAAATCCTTGTACAAGGCCAAATGTGGTGGTGCCCATGTGTAATTCCAGCACTCCCACGGACAGAACTGACTGCAATGCACAGATAGCATGGTAGTAGCGGTAAGAGAGACCCTATCTCAAAACATCTTGGAAGGAGAGAATCAATTTCTCAAAGTAGTTGTCCTTTGACCTCTTTACAACTGTGCTGGCATGTGCATGCTCTCCTCTCCCACTTATACATGTATATATATGTTAAAAGGCATGAGGATTAGAGAGACGGCTCAGTGGTTAAGAATACTAGCTGCTCTTCTAGAGGACTCAGGTTTGATTTCCAGTATACATTAGTGGCTCACAACTGTCTATAACTCCAGCCCTAGGGGAACTGACGCCTTCTTTCAGCCTCCACAGGAACCAGGCATGCATGTGGCGCAGACACACATGCAGACAAAGCACCCACACATAAAATAATCAAAAAAAAAAAAAGACATAGTTTGGATCTTGGGGGCAGGGAGACCTCATCCAGAAATATATTAAGCATTACACTGAGTTTTAGTTACTACTATAAATAATAAAAATGAGTTGTGAAAATACTACTGAACTGTACTTTGCTAATGGGGGCAGTAATCTGAAAATACAATAATTATTTGGGTTGAAAGTTTTACTGAAAAAAAACCTAGAAAAGTGGAATGTCAGGGCCTTTTAAGGGAAGGCAAATCCATGTTGCTTCTATTTAAATTATAGGTGTAACAGGAGGCATGGTACCTACACATCAGAGCTGAAATAAGTTCTCTTTTAAATAAATACCTACATTACCTATTTCCTTCTTTAGTATCATCTAGCTACACACTGCTCCTTAACTCCTTACTTTCAGAAGGAAGAGGGATCAAGCCTCTGACTGGAGAAAGATGTAAAGGGAGAAATGAGGTGTGCCATTAACAGTCAAGGTGTCTTGGCACATGTTGCTAGTTAACAAAAACACACTCTGGTCAGTGAGATGGCACAGCACTTGCTGTGGAAAGCTTGACCCATGCAAGGTGGGAAGAAAGAACCAATCTCACAGAATTGTCCTCTGGACTCTATATGCACACTGTGGTACACATGTCCACACAAACACATTACAGTAGAAATAAACAAAAACATGGCTTGTATGTTTTCATATTCTTTTCCATTTATGCTTTCTCTCTCTTTTCAGCCATCCTTTAGACTCTAACTTCAAGCCTGGAGCTATACCAGGCCCTGGAGTAAAAGGTGGTCATATATTGCTGCCTTGTCTAAGACCAAGAAACTTAGTCCTTGTTATCTCTGAGTGGTCTGGCCCCTAACTCCCTAATCTCTTTCTGCATTGTCCACTGACAACTATAATCAACTGTGCTAGGTGGCATGGGAGGGAGGAGCAGGTAAGCACCTATGTCAAAATCAGGGTTCAGTAAAGTATTCCTGAAAGAGTGTACTATCTTGGAGGATGAAGTGGAGGCTGAGAAGGGTGGGATGGATAGAGGAAATGAGAAATATTTGAGATTGGTGATTCTCAGAGGTAGTTAGTGTTGTCTTTAACTTGGTATCTCAGAAAAATGGTGAGGGTATTTTAAGCATTCATAATAAAGTTAAGAGGAAGGGTTAATTAACAGTATTTATTGAGAAGAAAGTTAGAAGTGCCAGATATCTTAAAGCACAGTATAACATCACAAAGTATAGATCCATCCTACAGGATATTTATATCCTCACACAGAAAATTATAGATGAAAAGTCTTGTGTATTTTATATAAAAACACAAAGTAATTTTGTATAATATAAATTTCCGATGAATTTTGGACGTTTTGTCTTATGAAATAGATTGAGAAAATCCTATACTTTGTATTTTATTATGTTTTATAATATCAAACATAACAGGTTTGATGAACACGTTACTGTGCTTCTATTTACCCTCCCTCTCACTCCTGTTGCTTGTGTTGGCCCTACCTGTCCAGGGTTTTTGTGTAAAACTTATGAAGAACTGTTTATAACATTGGAAACCATTACTAGTGGAACCCTAGCTTGAAGTAAGAGCCTCCAATATCACAACTGGCAGTGTCAGATACACTGAGATCCCAAATTCCTTTGAACAAAAGTAAGAGCTAAATGCTACATTAGTTAAAATAAAAAACAGGAATTTCATTGAACTTTATTAGTACAGACTGTTTGAGAAATGTTTATAAAAATCAAATATCAAAAATAGTTTCTTACTACCCTCTCCCATTTAAAACTGCAAAAGACTTATCAGCATAACTACAGCTAGAAGCTTATCCCAAGCTAGGTGACAGTGGGGACTGTTTATAATCCAAAATGATGGTGGGGACTGTTTATAATCCAAAATGATGATGGGGACTATTCATAATCCAAGATGACGGTGGGGACTGTTTATAATCCAAGATGATGGTGGGGACTGTGTATAATCCAAAATGATGGTGGGGACTGTTCATAATCCAAGATGACGGTGGGGACTGTTTATAATCCAAGATGATGGTGGGGACTGTGTATAATCCAAGATGATGGTGGGGACTATGTATAAGCCAAGCACTCAGGATTGCTAAGGCAGGAAGAACGTGTCTTCTGTCATCCCCACTGTGACTGTCCCACTGTGTGTCTCAGCACACCATCATCACTGCTCCAGTCAAGGCCACCTCCCACCTTCCACCACACACAAGCATGCCACGCATGTGACCGCCACAGCACACTAACCCTGACACACAAGCATGCCACGCATGTGACCACCACAGCACACTAACTCTGGGGGCCGTTCATAGTCTACTATTTTTTTGGGGGGGATGTTATCTAACAATCAAACTACTGATCACTTTGATGAGAACTCTAGATTAAGAACAGATGGATTTTGTGTTCTTTAATAGCATTGGCAAACATTTATGCATTACAGATTTTTTTTATTATAAATTACTTAGGTTTGTTTTTCTTTACCCTAGATGTTAAGGCATTATATTCTTTTACATTGTAGGGATGTAGGAGATTATGTTAACTATGAATTTTGTTGGAAGTAGTAAAGATAGTGCTATAAAGTATTTGTTATTTTTAAAAGAGGACGAAAAGGATTGAGAGCTACTGCTTGGAAGAAAGAATGTCCACTAGCCAGAGAGCACATTTTTGAGGAAACTAGGTATTTAGTTATATAGCAGTGCAGAAGTAACAGCGCACCTTATGGTCCCACCCTAAAGAACAGCTAAATCTGCTTACAGAAGCTGATAAAGGCCCTTGATTCAGAGTGTTAAAGTGGTTCCAATAAGAAAAATCCCTTATATCAGGTAGTCTACCTTGAGGGTTAACATTCAACAGCACTGTATTATAAGATGACAGTGCTAGAAAAATTGGATTTCTACCTGCAGAATATTTGTTTATATATTTTTTATATTGTAAAAAAAAAAAATCCAAAATGAATCAAAGACCTAACTTAAAGCCCGAGACACTGAAACTTTTAAAAAGAACACCAACAGCACACAGACTAAGCCCAAGTATCAACAGATGGGAGGGACTACATGAAAGGAAAAGTTCCTCTACACCAAAGGACACAATCAGCAGAGTTAACACAGTCCACACAATGAGGGTGGGCATGGGCATCTTCAGCTACAGTTCAGACAAGGAACTGACAACTGGAACTTATAAAGAATTGCAGAAATTGAATACTATGGGAAAAAACCCTGCCAATCAAGAAATGGGTAAATTAACTGAAAAGACAATTTTCAAAAAAGAAATATAAGTGGCGATAGTTATCTTTAAAAAGTGTTTAATATCCCTAGCAATCAGGGAAATGCAAACCAAAACTACTGTGAAGTCAAGTGGTAGTAGTGTATGCCTTTAATTCTAACACTTAAGGAGGCGGAGGCAGAGGCAGGAGGCAGGAGGCAGGAGGAGGCAGGAGGCAGGAGGCAGAAGGCAGGAGGCAGAGGCAGAGGCAGAGGCAGAGGAGGCAGAGGCAGAGGCAGAGGCGGCAGAGGCAGAGGCAGAGGCAGAGGCAGAGGCAGAGGCGCAGAGAGGCAGAGGCGCAGAGAGGCAGAGGCGCAGAGAGGCAGAGGCGCAGAGAGGCAGAGGCGCAGAGAGGCAGAGGCGCAGAGAGGCAGAGGCGCAGAGAGGCAGAGGCGCAGAGAGAGGCAGAGGCGCAGAGAGAGGCAGAGGCGCAGAGAGGCAGAGGCGCAGAGAGAGGCAGAGGCGCAGAGAGGCAGAGGGGCAGAGAGGCAGAGGCGCAGAGAGAGGCAGAGGCGCAGAGAGAGGCAGAGGCGCAGAGAGAGGCAGAGGCGCAGAGAGAGGCAGAGGCGCAGAGAGGCAGAGGCGCAGAGAGGCAGAGGCGCAGAGAGGCAGAGGCGCAGAGAGAGGCAGAGGCGCAGAGAGAGGCAGAGGCGCAGAGAGAGGCAGAGGCGCAGAGAGAGGCAGAGGCGCAGAGAGGCAGAGGCACAGAGAGAGGCAGAGGCGCAGAGAGGCAGAGGGGCAGAGAGGCAGAGGCAGAGGCAGATCTGTGTGAGTTCAAGACCAGCCTGGTCTACAGAGTGAGTTCGTGAGCTACAAAGAAAAATCCTGTCTCGAAAAATCAGATAGATGGATGGATGGATGGACGGATGGACGGACGGACAGGCAGGCAGGCAGGCAGACAGACAGACAGGTATGCTTGAGATACCACTTTACCCTAATCAAAATGTCTGTAAACAAATCTGACAACACGAGTTGGAAAGGCTGTCAAGAGTTCATGGGAGTAGTGTAAATTAATACTGCCACTGTGGAAATCATGCAGTGTCTGTAGGAAGTGCTTTGTGTTCTTATTTTTTGGTTGTGAGCCTAGCCTTTAATGGCTGAGCCATCTCTCCAGCCCTCCTTTGTGTTCCTAGTAATTTCTCTGGAGTTTCTCCTGCAGACTGTCTTAACATCTGCTATTCCTGCTGAGGGGAGCACTATGTATATTTGCGATCATAAAGTATTTTGCAGGAAAATGGATGGATTTAGAATGCATAATATTGAGGTCATATAGATTAGAAAGAAAAATAATCACATGTTCACTCTCATATAGAGATTCCAGCCAATAATATATGTATATAGATAAACAAATGTATACTAGGTACAGTATAACATGACGAAAAGAAGACAAAATGCTCATTTTACGGGATAAGGAAGGGCTGAATGCAGGCAATGGACATGAATTATAAAGGAAGATACAAAGTTACATTGTTTTCCTAGTTCTGCCTGTCATGGATGGTTTTGTTGGTTTGGTGGTGGGTAAGTACATAAAATATATTCACTCATGAAAGTGTAAAATCTAATGTGAAGCTCCAAAGCTTCCATTCCAAATGCCTACTCCAACAGTATGGAAATTCACTGAGTTTTGTAGACTTTGGGTCTGGTTAATTTTGATATAGAATTTTTTTTTTTAATTTACAAGTCGTTGTAAATAAATTTTTAAGTGAAAGTTGATGTAATGATATGATCTGACATCATCATTTGGAATTCTGGTGCATCTGTTTTTCTTTGTTGATTTAAATAGCCCCATGATATGCTTACACAACTTACAGGTGCCAGTTGGGCCTGCTCTTCAGTGAAGTCAGAGTGGTGCTTGGCCTGCTTACTGGGACAGCTCAGAGAGGTAGCATGCTGTGAAAATGGGGGAAGGAAAACAATGACAGACAATGGAGGTGAAAAGGACAGCTCTCCCAGTCATGCACAAAGAAAAACGGATCATTGAAATAACATAAATAGCAATGAAAAAATAGCAATAAAAAATGCATGCAATTACCTTACCGTTTATTCTTTTAGGCCAAAATTAGAAAGAAAATTAAAAACCAGCTGATCCGCCTAATCATTAACAATTTAAGAACAGCCTTATTTCACTTGTAGACAATCCAGCTACCAGAAAGCCGGGGCAGCCGTGTGATGTACAGAAGTAGTCTATACTAATGAGCCTTTCCTGGCTCTGGACACTGCCATACTCTAGTCTCCTACCACTGTTAACTATCCCTCAAAACTGTGCTACGTCTCCAGTACCTTTCTCTTTTCCCTCTTTCCTTACAAAGGAAATCACATCTCAACCAGCAAAGTGCATTCTGTACTAAATTCAAATCCCCAACTACCCGTTCACATTTTATAATAAATAGCCCTTCTCCAAAGCTAAGCTTCTTCAGTATATCTGACATTGAAATGCATCAACCCACTAGGGTAAGGAAGGGGCAAAAAAATGTTCAACTCCTCTTGCTAACCTGCCTTTTGCCCCTTGTTTCTGTTCTGCCAAAGTTCCTGACTCTAGACTTGGCAGTTGGGCCACTTCCTAGCTACCCATTAGCTCCTCATTTCTCTGCACATCTTTCCACTCAAAGATGTCAGCCTTTGAGTTGTAAAGCATTCTGTATTTAGTCTTTCAAGCGATTAATGACCTTGTCTGTGTGCTGTGTTTGTGTATGCTTACATAGGTCACATGCTGATGTCTTCCTCAATAATGCTCCCCCATATTTGGCAAGACCTGGACTAAACTGGAGCTCACTGATTTGGCAACACTGGCTGGCTACTAAGCCCCTGGGATCTACAATCGCTGCCCTCAGCACTGGGGTACAGACCTGTATCATCAGGCAGGCCCAGCTTTTACATGGATGCCATGGATCTGAACCCAGGCTCTCATGCTTTCATAGCAAACACTTAACTCATTGAGCTATCATCTCTCCAGTCCCTGTTGATAACACGTTATCCTTGGCAATCCAGTGTGATGCCTAGGCACTGAGTATCAGTACGGTTTTTAAGTAGCTACTTCTGCTTTGTCTTCATGCCATATGGTCTGTCAGATTAAGACTCTTCACTTTTCTATGTACTACTCATCAAACTTGTTCTATAACACTATTTCAGTTACTAGACCAAAGATGTCTATAAATTCTATATGGTTAATGTTGTTCTCAGAACTAGAAATGGTAGTAGCCATGACAAAATGAAAAAGGTCATGACTAATGCAGCCAACTCTCAAATAGCTTAGAGGTATTGTTGTAAAAAATACAACAAAAGAAGTAAAAGGTAAATGTTCTAGACATAACAGGACAGATACACATCTTAACTCAGAGACTGTGGCAGCACAGACAAGGCCTGCATGGGTTTAAGTTAGATGGGGTCCCAGCACTAAGAGGGGGAAGTAGTCAGGGGTCCTGTCCCTAAATAAGCTATCTGCAATTGATATTCTCTGGCAAAGGAAAAATCAGTTTTGTCCATTGAAGTCTCAGAGTATAGTAACCATACCTCAAGGCAGGTCCTGTGCCCAGCAGGCCAAAACAAACTCAGTGGTATTTTTGTAGACTTTCTGACCCATTTGCTTTGTTTGATGGACATTTTTGTTATTAGTCTTTAGCTTATTTTGATTTTTGTTTTTGTGAGTTTTTTTGGGGTATATGTGTGTATATTTCTTGGTTTTTATTGTTATTTTTGTTTAAGGCAGAGAGAATGGGTAAGGAGGATTTGGAAGGAATTGGGGGAAGGCAAACAATCAAAATGTATTCTATAAAAATTTTTTAAAGAATATTTTTAAGAATTGGATTTGTCAGCGTAGAGGGATGCAATTAAAACAGGTAGCCTGCAGACTCTACTGTGGGGCTCTCCAAAAGTCAAGAGGCTGCAGTGATATTAAGGAAGTGTTTTGACTTTCTTTCCAAATCCCACTAAAATAAAAATAAAGAATTTAAAAAGATGTCAAAGTTATAAGCAGACAAGGAGTTTCTCAAAGATACAAAGTATGTCTGTGTAGTAACCAACTTGAAAGGCCCAATGACTGCTGATTGCTGCTCCAGCTGGGAGAGCAGAACAGCGCCTGGCTTTGTGTCACGTGACTCTAGTGCTGAGTCAAAAGCAGCAGTAGTAACAAGCGAGACTGCACAGCTTTAGAAACCCTGATTTGAGAGAGCAGTCACTCCCTCGAGTTCCTTCTTCCCCTGCCCATCAGCAGTGTTCTCATGTTCACTGACACTCACTCATAGGCTCCCACAGGCCAGAGCACTGCTCGAGATGAGCTCCACCCAGTTCTGCAACCTTAGGCACGTCATCTTCAGAGTCCATGCTGTCACGTTAAATGACAGGTAGTAGTGTGGGAAAGACACCACATTTTAAGGACAGAAATGACCAAGGCTTGTGAAAACATCACATTGCACAGGAAGCAGTAATATCTTACAGCAATGAATGTTAAGTCTAAGGCCCTCCAGGACATGTTCTTACTCATTACAGAGCTATACCATATACAAGAAAGTTAGGGCCCAGGTCTTAGAATGTTCTTCATGATACTCTTCCTGTTCTGTTTGCATTTACTAATCTAGGGGGTGATTTTAAAATAAACAGTAATACCTGGTGACCTTTCTGAACAATCATTTTCTTTTTCGTGCTGGAGGTTGAATGCAGAGTATTGTGTATGCTATGTAAGTAATGTACCACTGGGCTACATCTCGGGCCCTACCTAGAAATACTTTATAACCAATCTTCTATTCTGTTTTGTTTGAAATAGTGTTTTACCCTTCAGCCAGGCTGAAGAACTCATACTTATTCTCCCGCTCTAGCCATCTATAATTAATCTTAATTCAGTATGTTCCCAAGAAAAAGATGTCAGGAAAAGGAAAACCCAAGGTTATTTTTCCTGAAAAGGGCTCCAGTTTGCTATTAATTTTTTACCTGGAGATAAAATTCTCAAATGGGAATGATTTTATCTTTCACTGGTGTGTAATGATGTTTACAATGGAAGGGAGCCACTGAGTAGAGAGTAGGGTGCTGCAAGGATCCTACAATACCCAGGGTTTGTGTTGAGAAATCCAAAGGAGCTGATGAGAAGGAATCCCATATCCAAGCCTGTTCTCCTCCCTAACAGCTGCCAGGCATGCTTCATGCCAGAGACAGGCAGAATCATCTCTGCAGAGGGTTAGTGGTCTGAGGGAAAGACATAAATAATCCTAAATAAGAGACTGGGAGGAAAATGAAGTTTAACAGGAAAGAAGTTAATAGAATATCAGTTCTGTTCAAGCTAAACAAAACTGAATCAACTGTTGTAAGAGTTGAAATGATAAACATAGTGAAAATGAAGGGTTTTGTTTGCTTCGTCTTTTTTTGTTTTGTTTTAAAAAAGCAATGTGCTGTGCCTTACAAGAAAGTATCTTATTTGTAGGGTTTTGCAGCAAACTTCAAGTGTACAGTCACTGTAATAAAAGAACTGAGTGTTCTGGGAGGGATAGGGGTTTAGATCAGTGGTAGAGTGTGTGCGTACTTGCCTTGCACATGTACGGGCCTGGGCTTGATCTCTAACCCCCCCCCCCCCCCACACACACACATAAAAAGAAGGAGGAGGAGGAAGAGGAAGAAGGGAAGGAAATAGAGAACAATAACTAAATGTGGACAGGAGTAGAGAAGTAAGGGAGGTGTCTAAGGAAGGCTGTCCTGGAACTCACTCTATAGACCAGGCTGGCCTTGACCTCAGAGATCTGCTTCCCTCTGCCTCCTAAGTGAGGGGATTAAGAGCGTGTGCCACCACTGCCCAGCTTATACTGGATTTTTTTTGGACCCAATGCTGTGGGTTCTGTTGGAGGCACATTGTCTTGCTTGTTCATACTGTGTGTTTTTATGATGAGGTTTAAGGTATAGTCCTGCCTTTCAACATCAGTACCTAATATACACAGCGGGGTTTAATGAGATGGAGGTAAATGTTATAAGAACCACTGGAGAGAGGGCTCAGGGGTTAAGAGCACTGGCTGCTATTCCAGAGGTCCTGAGTTTAACTCCTAGCAACCACATGGTGGGTCACAACCATCTGTAATGGGATCTGGTGCCCTCTTCTGGCCTGTACGTAGAACACTGTAAACATAATAAATCTTAAAAAAAAAAAAAAAAAAAAAAAAGAGCCAACTCCAAGAATAGAAAGTGCTTATTTCTGGGAGCAGAATATGACATGTGTATGGTAAAAAATATTTAATAAGTCTGAAAGAAGTATTTAATTCCATGTATGAAAAGCTAATTATAATTTCCAAAGTTGTATTTGATTCTGAGAGTATTTGATACATGGGTTTTGGATCTAATGAGCTCATCTCAGTATTTTCTATTTGAATCACAATACTATATCATGAAAAAAGAATATTGAAGCAAGCTATTAAACCATTTTCTAGAAATCACTCTGGAAAGGTAAGAGGAGGCCAGATAAAATTTTAGACCATTCCTAATTTACCTATCAAACGTCATATGGAAAATATTATATTAAACACTACACCACCAAATATTGTTACCTTTGCCCATGGGTATTTAATGTGTTTCCTGAGAGCTGGGGCTTTTCACTTTATATTCTCTTACACTGTTTGAACTTTAGTGATTGGTATTTTACAGACAGAAAAACAGAGGGACAAGACAGGCAGTCTAGTAATTAGTTCAGATCTCTTCTCATGCATTTTGATGTAACTCAAAATAAATGGACAGAAAGGAAGTAACAATACACAAGACAAAGAAGAAAAAAAACACATCTCTAGTAAATACTGCTTACTTAAATCTCAGCAGGCAAATCTGGCAGGCATGAACTGAAACACCAAGGAGCTGGTGCTAAACAAGGCACAAAGGCCACAAAGTAAATAGACATTGGGTTTCCTCATAAAGTAGCAACTGATTTTCAACTTCTTTATAGAATACATAATGTAGACAAGATCCATCTTTAATAACTGAGAGTTTCTTCTTTAGGCTTATATAATTGTGTACTGCTTTTTTGCACCTGCTTGTTTGTCTCTAAATCACAATGGCCGAGTGCTTCTTTTTGAGCTCCATAGTACCTAAAACAATGCTAAGCAGTTGGGTAAATACCCAGAATTAACCTAAATAATTAAATTAGTTGGGCAGGAGTCTAATAGCAAAAATTTCAAGTGTCTTTGTAATTCTTTCAATAGTGCTTCACAGTATCTCATATTAGTGGTAATAACGCACGTATTCTTTTACTTTGTACTAGAGTTGTAAATACAAGTTCATTGGAAAAGCTGACATTGTTCTGCTCCATTCATTTTCTTTCTTGTTCCTACCATACAACAGAATTGCTATCTTCTTGATGTGAAGAAATCAAGAGGGAAACCTCTTTCTTTTGTTAAATATATTATCACAAATCCATGTCCCAAGACACTCAGGAAAATGCCATCTTCCATCACCTATATATTGTGAGTCTCTGAACCATCTCTGAGGAAAAGAGGAAGGAATATCAAGTTGAGACTGAATAACTCACCTGAGTTCCATGGGTACCAAATGACAAAGACAATGTCAAATGACAAATGACAAATGTTCTGGAGCCCAGCTTCCTTTCTACTGTGTCACACTAACTAACCCTTTGACAACAGAATGGAGCAAGCTCTAGGCAGCGAATCTCAGCAGACTACAATGAAGATTTCCATGGCCTATGGCTCACTTTAGTCATGTTAAAAACAATTATCAGCTTACTATTTATGCTTTTACAATTCATAATTCCTTTTTTAATCACATGGAATAGCTGGCATTAATTTAAGGGATCCTAACAAGTCAAAAGACAAAAAGAAAAATGTAAGCCTCTTCTAATTCATCCTGTGACACTGCTATGTCTGGTGGTATACTTATTTTGTGGGCTTATTTAGCTGAGGAGTTCTTTTAATAAATTTTAAATGTTAAAGAAGAAAGTCAATTAAAACAAAACAAAACAGAGCCATTTCTCTGTATTTTAAGGTTAAAACAACGGAAGAATTTTCTCTATTTACCTCAGTAATTGGCTTTCCCTGGTGTGCTGTCAAATCCAGTTCTTGAGGGCGTGTGACTTTGTCAATATCCAGAGAATCCATGCTGGAGGCCGCAGAAGTGATGCTCGACCGGGAGGAGTTGCTAACGGAGCGCACTTCGGCGTCACTCACGGTGCCTGCTGATGCGGTCCTTCTGTGCTGGTTTGTTGCGGGAGGCTTAGCATCTTCTACTGCAGACTGCTGAGCAGCCTCGTCCATGCTCAAGGAAGCCTGTTCTAACTGTGCAGTGATGTCATCCAGGGAGTAGTTAGCATGCGGAGGCCTAGTTGTTCTAGTAGAGGAAGATGACACTCCTCTCAGGGTACCATGTTTTGATGTATGTCGGCTAGCAGGTAGCTTCTGAGCAACTTTGGGTTCTGTGACTTGGCGCTTACTATTTCCTGAGCCAACACTGCTGAGCTCCTGCTCTATAGAGCAGAGATCGGCCATCAGGGCGTCCAGATCCACAGTCTCACCCTGATTCAGAGCTTCTGCAGAGAAGACAAAAGTTTCAGAACACAGTCAAAATCTATACATCCTATTATAAATTAGTCACAGGCAGTGGAAAAAAGCAAAACGATACATTTTATTGAACTAAAATCAATCAAATAAAGTACTTAGCAGGCTTTGTTTTAAGTCCTGAGAGAATTTTTAGAAGCAAATAGCCTATCCTTTAAGATCTCTGATAAGGAAAATAAAGTTGTAAGTTTAAAGACAAAATACTGAAAACACCTTGTACTATTCCATGGGTTTATCCCAATTTCTCAAGTAACTTTGGTCTACTGTGCTGGCTCGACACAAATGAGAGTTATCTGAAAGGAGGAAACCTTGATTGAGAAAACACCTTCCTAAGACTGGCTGTACGGCATTTTCTTAATTAGTGATTGGTAGGGGAGGATCCAGTCCATTGTGGGTGGTGCTATCCCTGGGCTGGCAGTCCTGGCCTTCCTAAGTAAACAGGCTGAACAAGCCAGGGGAAGCAAACCAGTAAGCAGCACCCTCTATGCCTATTTCAGCACCTGCCTCCAGGTTCCTGCTGTTTAGGTTCCTGTCCTCATTTCCTTCAGTGAATAAAGTATAAGCCAAATAAACCTTTGCTTCCCGATTTGCTTCCCGATTTGCTTCCCGATTTGCTTCTGGTTATGTTGTTCCATCACAGAAATAGAAACCCATAGACAACTACTAATACGGTCAGTATCCAGATAGATATAGTTATTACCAAAAAAGAGAAAGAACAGGCTGGAGAGATGGCTCAGCGGTTAAGAGCACTGACTGCTCTTCCTGAGGTCCTGAGTTCAATCCCAGCAACCACATGGTGGTTCACAACCATCTGTAATGGGATCAGATGCCCTCTTCTGGTGTGTCTGAAGACAGTGTACTCATCATATAGAAAATGAATAAATAAAATCTTTTAAAAAATTAATTAAAAAAAAGAAAGAACGGCATACAGAGGAAAGTCTAAAAAATTAGAGCATTTATTGCAAACACTATGAAGTGACTAGGTACATTAAATACAAGTCACACAGGCTGAGTTTTAAATTATTAGGAAAAAATTTCTTTAGACTTTAACCCAGTCAGAAAATAATACAATCAGATTCCTGTAGGCTTTCTCCTTAGCATGCATAGAATCAGGTATTAAATATATGACAAGAAAACCATGTTATGTTCTAGTTTCTTTTTCTGTGATTAATCTGAATATGCATAAGTTAACTCAAAATGAAGAGATGGCTCAATAGCTAAAAGCATGTATCAGAGAACCTGAGTTTGACTCCTAGCACCTGCATTAGATGGTTCACAACCACCTCTAACCATTACTTCAAGATTATCTGATACTTTTGGCCTCTGCAGGGACCTGCACTCATGTGTATACCTATACACACACACGAACACACACACAGAATTTTTAAAAAGAAAAACAACTCAGTCAAATTACATATATAATTTTATACTGTTTGACAGTTAGAATTGCATTTCTAATATTCTTATGTTTAGAACTTTACTTAATTAAATCTTACCATTCAAGTTGTATATGGAGAAACGGTAAGAAAAGTTGGCCATATTTGTTTCCTGGCGAAGAGGAGATCTTTTCACTGGTTCTTTGGGCTTGTCAGAATCCAAACTCTTTAAAAAGAAAGTTTAACAAGTCATATTATTGTGGGCTCTCATTACACAAAAAGATGAATGAACTGTCATACTGTCTTAGAGCCTCTATTGCTATGATGAAAACACCATGACCAAAGAGCAAGTTAGAGAGGAAAGGGTTTATTCAGCTTACATTTCCACATGACTGTTTGTCATCTAAAGAACAGGACAGGAACTCAGCCAGGGTAAGAACCTGGAAGCAGGAGCTGATGCAGAGGCCATGGATGGCTGCTGCTTACTTGCTTGCTCCTCGTGGCTTGCTCAGCCTGCTTTCTTATAGACTCCAGGACCACCTGCCCAGGACAGCACCTCCCACAATGGGCTGGACCCTCCCCTACCAATCACTGAATAGTAACATGCCCTACAGGCTTGTTTACAGTCCATCTTATGAAAATGAAAGCCTTTTCTTGAGATTTCCTCCTCTCAGATGACTTTCTCTTGTGTCAAGTTGACATAAAACTATCCAACACACATATTAGAAAAGCTTAAGTTTCTTCTAAATGATAGCCCCAAGGAAAAACCTAATTGGTTTTCATTAGTTATCTAATTTCTAAATTTTACTTACTTTTATTACACCATGGACTCAAAACTGTCACAGTTCAGGGTAAGTATCTTTTCAAATATATCCTTTGTCAATGACTTCATTATACATAAGTTCACTATGAAATAATTTAAGTATCTGACTATGGACATGGTAAAGAACCATGAAGAGAGTTCGGTCATCTCTTAGCTCAAAGGGTATGTTTTGATCTAGTATAGCCTCATTATATATTATGTCCTATTACAAAGGACAATCATGAACTTCATTCCCTCCCTGTCTCCCTTCCTTTGTGGTGTTGGGGACTGAACCCAAGGCCTTGTGCATAGCAGGCACTCAAACCTACCACCAGGTCACATTCCTAGTCCTTACCACCTTCTTACAATGATACTCTTTTCACCTGTAACTGTTCTACAATAAGATAAAAAGGATCTAAACAGAAAATTACAACAATGACAGAGGAGGAGAAGAAATCCAACTATTTAAAGCTAGAGTAGTCTTTTACAACTAGTTTCTATGTAAATGTCATATAAAATAAGTTCAAGTTTTAAAGAAGAACTTTGGTGCTGGGCATGGTAGCACATGTCTTTAATTCCAGCACTTTGGAGGCAGAGGCAGGCCAATCTCAGTGAGTTTGAGGTCATCCTGGTCTACAGAACAAATACCAGGACAGCCAGGACTACACAGAGAAATCCTGTCTTGACAAAACAAAAGCAGAACGTCACGTATTTTATTTGTAGAATTATAAAGTTACATTAAAATGCTATTTTTATTATTTACCTATCTCTAGATTTTATAGCTCATATAAAGAATGCCCATCTTGTTTTTAGATATACTCTCCGTGTAGCCCAAGCTGAGCTAAAACTCACTGTATATGGCAGAAAATGATCTTAAATGAAGATGGCCTCTAGAGTGCTAGGATTACAGCTAGATGCTACCCACACCTGTCTTAATGTGGTACTGGGAATGGCACCTGGTCTTCGAGTTACTAGGGAAGCACATGAACTCCCAGTCTCAATTCTGTCTCTAAAGATTTATTTTTATGTGTGTGAGTATTATGTCTGAAAGTATGTAAATATACTGTAATGATCTGAATATGCTTGGCCTAGGGAGTGGCACTATTAGAAGTATGGCTTTTCTGTAGTAGCTGTGGCCTTGTTGTGGGCTTGGGTTTTTTTTTTTTTTTTTTAAAGATTTATTTTATTTATATGATGTCTTCAGACACACCAGAAGAGGGCATCATATCCCATTATAGACGGTTGTGAGCCACCATGTGGTTGCTGGGAATTGAACTCGGGACCTTTGGAAGAGCAGTCAGTGCTCTTAAACACTGAGCCATCTCTCTAGCCCCGTGGGCTTGGGTTTTAAGACCCTCGTCCTAGCTGCCTGGAAGTCAGTCTTCTCCTAGCTGCCTTCAGAAGAAGATGTAGTTGTAGCTCCTCCTGCACCATGCCTGCCTGGATGCTGCCATGAGCCCACATTGACGATAATGGACTGAACCTCTGAACCAGTAAGCCAGCCCCAATTAAATGTTGTCTTCATAGGAGTTGCTTTGGTCATGGTGTCTGTTCACATCAGTAAAACCCTAACTAAGATATGTACCATGTGTGCATGTAGTGCCCCTAGAGCCTAGAAGAGGTAGTTGAATCCCTATGAGTTACAGTTATGAGCTGCTATTTGGGTGCTGAGAACCAAACCTGTGTCTTCTGCAAGAACAGCCAGCGTTCTTAGCCACAAAGCTATTTCTCCAGTCTTTCATCCCGTTTTTGAAGCTAGCAAATGAATGTATCCACAACCTAATCAGTGTTTTATTTCAAAAGTTCAAAAAAGTTAAGAAATTCTCCTTTAACTTTAAACTCAATTCTTCAGAAGCAATTTTAATTACTTCTGTCAATAAGGCTGGAGGGAAAAATATTTTCTATAAAACAACATGACTAAAACTTCAGACTTATGAAAAGTCAACGTCTTTCCAGTACCTGTCCATGGTGCTGACACAACAAAGGATATACTGAGAGGCACTCCTTAGGTCAAGAAATCAGTAATATAATATGGTGACATTTAACCTTTGGTGAGGTCGCTAAGAATGTGCAAAAAAATACTACAGATCTTCTTCCAAACAAATGCCCAACATAACAAATTTTTTGCAACTGTTTTAGAGGAATCATTAACTATTTAAAATTTAAGTTTGATTAGCAGCTAACACTGAATATGTGCACAGGTAATACTGTAATGAACTAAAATAATAGATCTGAATCTTAGTGAGTCAACTATTTCTTAAAATATCCATAAAAACTAACATGTTTACAGTAATGAATAATGTGCATGGTTTTAACATTTTTCTTTAATGACAAATTTTTTTATTTTTTATTTTTTTTTATTTATTTATTTTTTATTAACTTGAGTATTTCTTATATACATTTCAAGTGTTATTCCCTTTCCCGGTATCCGGGCAAACATCCCCCTCCCCCCTCCCCTTCCTTATGGGTGTTCCCCTCCCAACCCTCCCCCCATTGCCACCCTCCCCCCACCAGTCTAGTTCACTGGGGGTTCAGTCTTAGCAGGACCCAGGGCTTCCCCTTCCACTGGTGCTCTTACTAGGATATGCATTGCTACCTATGAGGTCAGAGTCCAGGGTCAGTCCATGTATAGTCTTTGGGTAGGGGCTTAGTCCCTGGAAGCTCTGGTTGCTTGGCATTGTTGTACATATGGAGTCTCGAGCCCCTTCAAGCTCTTCCAGTTCTTTCTCTGATTCCTTCAACGGGGGTCCTATTCTCAGTTCCGTGGTTTGCTGCTGGCATTCGCCTCTGTATTTGCTGTATTCTGGCTGTGTTTCTTAGGAGCGATCTACATCCGGCTCCTGTCGGTCTGCACTTCTTTGCTTCATCCATCTTGTCTAATTGGGTGGCTATATATGTATGGGCCACATGTGGGGCAGACTCTGAATGGGTGTTCCTTCAGTCTCTGTTTTAATCTTTGCCTCTCTCTTCCCTGCCAAGGGTATTCTTGTTCCCCTTTTAAAGAAGGAGTGAAGCATTCACATTTTGATCATCCGTCTTGAGTTTCATTTGCTCTAGGCATCTAGGGTAATTCAAGCATTTGGGCTAATAGCCACTTATCAATGAGTGCATACCATGTATGTCTTTCTGTGATTGGGTTAGCTCACTCAGGATGATGTTTTCCAGTTCCAACCATTTGCCTACGAATTTCATAAACTCGTTGTTTTTGATAGCTGAGTAATATTCCATTGTGTAGATGTACCACATTTTCTGTATCCATTCCTCTGTTGAAGGGCATCTGGGTTCTTTCCAGCTTCTGGCTATTATAAATAAGGCTGCGATGAACATAGTGGAGCACGTGTCTCTTTTATATGTTGAGGCATCTTTTGGGTATATGCCCAAGAGAGGTATAGCTGGATCATCAGGCAGTTCAATGTCCAATTTTCTGAGGAACCTCCAGACTGATTTCCAGAATGGTTTTACCAGTCTGCAATCCCACCAACAATGGAGGAGTGTTCCTCTTTCTCCACATCCTCGCCAGCATCTGCTGTCACCTGAGTTTTTGATCTTAGCCAATCGCACTGGTGTGAGGTGAAATCTCAGGGTTGTTTTGATTTGCATTTCCCTTATGACTAAAGATGTTGAACATTTCTTTAGGTGTTTCTCAGCCATTCGGCATTCCTCAGCTGTGAATTCTTTGTTTAGCTCTGAACCCCATTTTTTAATAGGGTTATTTGTTTCCCTGCGGTCTAACTTCTTGAGTTCTTTGTATATTTTGGATATAAGGCCTCTATCTGTTGTAGGATTGGTAAAGATCTTTTCCCAATCTGTTGGTTGCTGTTTTGTCCTAACCACCGTGTCCTTTGCCTTACAGAAGCTTTGTAGTTTTATGAGATCCCATTTGTCGATTCTTGATCTTAGAGCGTAAGCCATTGGTGTTTTGTTTAGGAAATTTTTTCCAGTGCCCATGTGTTCCAGATGCTTCCCTAGTTTTTCTTCTATTAGTTTGAGTGTGTCTGGTTTGATGTGGAGGTCCTTGATCCACTTGGACTTAAGCTTTGTACAGGGTGATAAGCATGGATCGATCTGCATTCTTCTACATGTTGCCCTCCAGTTGAACCAGCACCATTTGCTGAAAATGCTATCTTTTTTCCATTGGATGGTTTTGGCTCCTTTGTCAAAAATCAAGTGACCATAGGTGTGTGGGTTCATTTCTGGGTCTTCAATTCTATTCCATTGGTCTATCTGTCTGTCTCTGTACCAATACCATGCAGTTTTTATCACTATTGCTCTGTAATACTGCTTGAGTTCAGGGATAGTGATTCCCCCTGAAGTCCTTTTATTGTTGAGGATAGCTTTAGCTATCCTGGGTTTTTTGTTATTCCAGATGAATTTGCAAATTGTTCTGTCTAACTCTTTGAAGAATTGGATTGGAATTTTGATGGGGATTGCATTGAATCTGTAGATTGCTTTTGGTAAAATGGCCATTTTTACTATATTAATCCTGCCAATCCATGAGCATGGGAGATCTTTCCATCTTCTGAGGTCTTCTTCAATTTCCTTCTTCAGTGTAATGACAAATTTCTATGATGAAAATTTGGGCAACTTGAAATATATGTGAGAATATAGTACCACGTGTGGAGAACTACTGTCTGAGTGGAGTTCCTACCTCAGTCAAGGCAGCTTGACTCTTCCAACCTGCTTTCTCTTTCTGGCCTCCTGCTCAAGTGTACAACCACTTGGTCACAGACACAACCTACTGGCTGGCCGTGGATGATCTCCTCCATACTCTCTCATTTCTATTTGTCTCTTCTCTCCCAGCTGTATTAATTACTTTCCGCTCCTATGGAAAACGCCCTGACAGACAACTTACACAGCAGAGAGAGCATACCAGAGGAGGTGTGACATTTTAAACTCTCAAATATGTCTCTGTGTCATACTTCCTCCAGCCACACCCCCCAATCCTCCAACAGAGCTGCTGACTTGGGACCAAGTATTTAAACACCTGATTTTATAGGGAACACTTCTTATTCAAACCACCACACTAGCATATAACTGGACACTTAGTCATCATCTTTATGACAACACTGCTTTCTGTAAAAAAAAAAATTAAGAATTAAGAAGTGGCTCAGTTAAGTGCTTATAACACATGCATGAAGACCTGATTGGATCTGCAGTGTTCACATGAGAGATGAGCATGTATGCCTGGGTGGCAACGGGGAGGTAGAGCCATGAAGATCCTGGGGCATGCTGGTCAGCAAGCCTAGACAACTGATGAGCCTCAGGTTCAACAAGAGACTGTTTCAACAAATAAGAGTGAGGGCCAGAGACTCCCGTGCCAGAATGGGCGTGCTGAGACCTGCACTCTGGACTGAATATCTACAGAATTCTTGGCCTTCCCATCAGGAGTAGCCATTGCTGGTGGGATCACAGTCTGTAAAAACTCTAATAACCATCTCCTTTAATATATATGTATTCATTCTACCAGTTCTGTTCCTTAAGAGAATGCTGACTAATCCACCAGATGTCAACCTCTATACATGTGTCCACACACACATACCTATCCCTGAGAAATGTAGAGAAGGAAATTAAATAGAAATGGTTTGGTACTTACAGATATCAAAAGACAGTTTGATAAAAATGTTACCTTTTCTTATTACAGCTTGTAGTAGTTAGAATGAGAGTTGCTCCATAGGCTCATATATTTGAATGTTTGGCTTCCAGGTATTAGACCAGATAAAAAAGATTAGGAGATATGGCCTTGTAGGAGGAGGTGTATCACTGTGGGTAGGCTTTGAGGTTTCAAACGCCCAGCTAGGTCTAATTCCTCACTCTAATTCCTGATTATGGAGCTCAGCAGCTCAAGTGATCCTTGAATCAATCAAGAAAACCTACCTGAGTTACATGAGACCCCATCTCAAAAACTAAGCAAGCATGCATCACCATGTCAGTTACAAGAAATCCACAGCCCAATAAAACAAAGAAAAAAACAATCCCAAACCCCAAACACGTTTTTAGAACTATTTCAAATGTAGCCTGGATAAACTTTTATCAGTATTTTGAAAATACGAGCTAGAAAATACAAATGTCATAAAATGTATTTAAATTGGTTATAGAATAAACTATGTCAAAATTTAGATATTTAAACTTTAGACTTTAAAAAACTGTCTTAGGGTTTTACTGCTGTGAACAGACACTATGACCAAGGCAAGTCTTGTAAAGGATAACATTTAATTGGGGCTGGCTTACAGGTTCAAAAGTTCAGTCCATTATCATCAAGGTGGGAGCATGGGAGCGTCCAGGCAGGCATGATTCAGGATGCACTGAGAGTTCTATATCCTCGTCTGAAGACTGCTAGCAAAATACTGACTTCCAGGCAGCTGGGGTGAGGGTCTTAAGCCCATACCCACAGTGACACACCTCCTCCAACAAGGCCACACCTCCTAATACTGTGCCTCTCCCTGGGCCAAGCATATACAAACCATTACATTTACAATTTCAAATTTTTAAAAGAGATATTAAATCTCCTCTCAGATTCAGAGAAACTGTTAAAGAACTGTTTTTTATACCCTAAATGACTACGGACAAGGAGCTGGGGAAACAGCTCAGTTGGCAAAACACCTGCAAGAACAAGGACATGTATTTGACTCCCTAGCCCAAATCTAAATGGTGGGTACTAGTAATCTTAGCCCTGGGAAGGCAGACATAGCAAGATCCCTCCGGGTCTAGCCTAATTGGTAAGCATTTTACCAATTGGAGACTTCTTAGAGAGCTATTCTAACATTTTCCTACTTCCTTCTGGGCACCTTTCTCCCACTCTAGCCCTGGTATTTAAGCTTATATTAAACTTATCCTTAATAAAAATCTCCCAGTTCTGCTTCATTTAAAGAAGACCAAGAGGAAGGAAGAGAGGGAGGGAAGGAAGACCCTATGTAGTCTTCGAAGGAAGAAACCCTGAGGGTATCCTCTGGTGTCTACCTGCATGTAATGTACACACAGATGAACATACATATCACATATACATGTTCACATAAGCATACACAAATAATAGCCAGAAAAGATACTATCTTGCATTGTAAAGTTCCTATTCATCTACCTGTTAATCTTTTAGCAATATTTTAAAGCTTAGCCTGCATCCATATCTTCTGTCTGTACATGAAATGTTAAACGTGTAGTGATGGCTTCCAATCTTCAAGCAGTTTTTCAACACTTCTAACCTGAGTAAGTCTGTCCAGCTCCCCAAGCCAGGCCCCAAACATTTTGTCCAGGTCCTGATCTTCCTTGTCACTGTCTTCTTCTGCACCATGGTCAATCTCTTCATCAGATAGTTGCTCCATCTGAAATACAGATATTTGTGTTAAATTAACAGTTGCAAATCTAACTTAAAAATTACCCAGTACAAGGTTTGATGTGACCCTCTGAAACCAAATCTTCAAAATAGTTAGTTCCCTCAAGAAAAGGAAACTATCAAATTATGACTAGATTCACAAATAATTTCTAAAATATACAGAGTACTCCTTTCAATTAGCAGAGTGCAACTGTTGTATCCATCTCTCTACTGACAGACTCTAATACTCCAAATATACTTTCAAAGGCTTCAACAGAATCCCATCAGTACTAGACTATTTTCTAGGCTAGGTTAAACCTTCCCTTAATTTCCTGATCCATTACAGGAGGAAAACTAGGTTCTGAAGGAGAGGCATTCTGTACCTCAAATCATGTACCAACATGCAGAGTATGCAGTTACCGACGATAATAAAATCACAAGTCACTGGCAGGTAAAGCGTGCAAATTCCTAGCCTTCAGAGACCTCTCCTCACCATTTCCTTCTCTCTCTCTGTTTTTTTGGTCTTTGAGACAGTGTTTCTTTGTGTAGCCTTGGCTATTCTGGAACTTACTCTGTAGACTAGGCTGGCCTCTGCCTCCCAAGTGCTGGGATTAAAGACATACGCCACCTGGCTCCCCTCAACACTTCTTGCTTCCTCATTCTTCCAGCGTTCTAGACAACCTGTCTTGCTTGTTGGAACATACATTCTCCACATCTAGCCTTACATACAGACATTCTCCACATCTAGCCTTACATACAGACATTCTCCACATCTAGCCTTACATACAGACATTCTCCACATCTAGCCTTACATACAGACATTCTCCACATCTAGCCTTACATACAGACATTCTCCACATCTAGCCTTACATACAGACATTCTCCACATCTAGCCTTACATACAGACATTCTCCACATCTAGCCTTACATACAGACATTCTCCACATCTAGCCTTACATACAGACATTCTCCACATCTAGCCTTACATACAGACATTCTCCACATCTAGCCTTACATACAGACATTCTCCACATCTAGCCTTACATACAGACATTCTCCACATCTAGCCTTACATACAGACATTCTCCACATCTAGCCTTACATACAGACATTCTCCACATCTAGCCTTACATACAGACATTCTCCACATCTAGCCTTTCACGGTTAGCTCTCCGACCTGGAACTCTTTCCTGTAGATGTGTGCTCTTGCTTCATTCAGGTGTCTGCCCAGATAAGTATCTCATCAAAATAGCACTCCACTCTGGTTACATTCAATTTTTTTTTTTTTTTACAATTTTACAATTTTGAAGATCTCAAAAGATGGAAAGACCTCCCATGCTTACAGATTGGCAGGATTAATATTGTCAAAATGGCCATCTTGCCAAAAGCAATCTACAGATTCAATGCAATCCCCATCAAAACTCCAACTCAGTTCTTCATAGAGTTAGAAACAGCAATATGCAAATTCATTTGGAATAACAAAAACCACAGGATATTGAAAAGTATCCTCAACAATAAAAGAACTTCTGGGGGAAATCACCATCTTTGATCTCAAGCTGTATTACAGAGCAATAGTGATAAAAAAATGTATGGTATTGGTACAGAGACAGGCAGGGAGATCAATGGAATAGAATTGAAGACCCAGAAATGAACCCACACACCTATGGTTACTAGATCTTTGACAAAGGAGATAAAACCATACAGTGGAAAAAAGGTAGCATTTTCAACAAATGGTACTGGTTCAACTGGAGGACAGCATGTAGAAGAATGCAAATCGATCTATTCTTATTGCTCTGTATGAAGCACAAGTCCAAGTGGATCAAGGACTTCCACATAAAAAACAGATACTATCAAACTAACAGAAGAAAAATTGGGGAAGAGCCTCGAACACATGGGCACTGGGGAAAATTTCCTGAACAGAACACCAATGGCTTATGCTCTAAGATCAACAGTCAACAAATGAGACCTTATAAAATTGCAAAGCTTCAGTAAGGCAAAGGACACTGTCATTAGGACAAAACGGCAACCAGCAGATTGGGAAAAGATCTTTACTAACCCTACATCAGATAGAGGGCTAATATCCAACATATATGAAGATCTCAAGAAGTTAGACACCAGAGAACCAAATAATCCTATTAAAAATGGGGTACAGAGATTGACAAGGAATTCTCAACTAAAGAATGAATGGTTGAGAAGCACCTAAATAAATGTTCAACATCCTTAGTCATCAGGGAAATTCAAATCAAACGACCCTGAGATTCCAACTCACACCAGTCAGAATGGCTAAGATCAAAAACTCAGGTGACAACAGATGCTGGTGAGGATGTGGAGAAAGAACACTCCTCCATTGTTGGTGGGATTGCAAGTGGTACAACCACTCTGGAAATCAATCTTGAGGTTCCTCAGAAAATTGGACATAGTACTACCAGAGGACCCAGCTATATAAACACTCCTGGGCATATACCCAAAAGATGCTCCAACATATAACAAGGATATATGCTCCACTATGTTCATAACAGCCTTATTTATAATAGCCAGAAGCTGGAAAGAACCAGATGTCTTTCAACAGAGAAATGGATACAGAAAATGTGGTACATCTACACAATGGAGTACTACTCAGCTATTATAACTATGACTTCATGAAATTCATAGGGAAATGGATGGAACTAGAAAATATCATCCTGAGTGAGGTAACCCAATTACAAAAAAACACACATGGTATGCATTCGCTGAGAAGTGGATATTAGCCCAAAAGCTTGGATTACCCAAGATACAATCCACAGACCACATGAAGCTCAAAAAGAAGGAAGACCAAAGTGGATGCTTCAGTCCTTAAAAGGGGGAACAAAAATATTCATAGGAGGAGATAGGGAGACAAAATTTGGAGCAGAGACTGAGGCAATGGCCATTCAGAGCCTGCCCCACCTGGGGATCCAGCCCATACACATACAGCCACCAAACCCAGACAATATTGCTGATGCCAAGAAGTACATGGAGCCTGATATAGCTGTCTCCTGAGAGGCTTTGCCAGAGCATGGCAAATATAGAGGCGAATGCTCACAGCCAACCATTGAACTGAGAATGGGGTCCCCAGTGGAGGAGTTAGAGAAAGGATTTAAAGAGCTGAAGGGGTTTGCAACCCCATAAGAACAACAATACCAACCAACCAGAGCTCCTAGGGACTAAACCACCACCCAAAGAGTACACATGGACAGACCCATGGCTCCAGCTATATATGTAGCAGAGGACGGCCTTGTTGGGCATCAATGGGAGGAGAGACCCTTGGTTCTGGGAAGGCTCAATGCCCCAATGTAGAGAAATGCCAGGGCAGGGAGGCGGGAGTGGGTGGGTGGGGAGCACCCTCATAAAAGCAGGGGAAGGGAGGATGAGATAAGGGGTTTGCAGAGGGAAAACGGGAAAGGAAATAACATTTGAAATGTAAATAAAAAATCCAATAAAAAAATCAACTCACCAAACAAAACAAACAACAAAAAACAAAACAAAAACCCAAACCTTACTAAACAGTTGAGTGGTGTTACCCATAGTGCATTCTCTTGGGTCTAATATGTTCAATGTGACAAAATTGCATGAGCAGCCTCTACTTCATTTAATATTTATGGTATATTTTATATGTGCCAGACACCAGAGAAACAGATGGACACAATGAAGTTTAATCTCAAGTATATATACCTAGTAGGAGGACAAAGAGACCAGCAAAGTAAAACACCATGGTGAGTGCTATATATAAAGCTATATATGTTGAGTATAGTGTAACTCCGTTTGAGAAGGGAAACGGAAAGGGATGATACTTCAGTGAGACAGGACAACAATGTACAAGGGAGAGATGGATAAGAATGTTCTAGGCAGAGGAATCACTATGTGCAAGAATATGAAGGTATCAGAAAGTAAGGGTGCTGGGAATTTTAAGCGGCTTAGTGTTCTTGAGGTGAAGTATAAACTCATGGAAGGAAAAGAGGCTGGAGACATAGGAAATGAAGAACTACATACTATTTGAAACAGACCAGTGGTTCTCAACCTTCCTAATGCTGTGACCTTTTAATACCGTTCCTCATGTTGTGGTGACCCCTAACCACAGAATTATTTCTTTGCTACTTCATACCTGTAATTTTGCTATCTTTATGAATAATGTAAATATCTGATACGCAGGATATCTAATATGCAACCCAGATGGCAGTTGCACATTTATAAGACAATGTTTTTCTAGCTGTTGTATACATCAAAAGTACCTGGGGGTATATATTGTTTATTTGTTTGAAGATTTGTTGTATTTTCATTTACATGTATATCTATCTGTGTCTGCACAAGTTTATGTCATACGTGTGGGTACCTTGGAGGCTAAGAGAGGGAGTCAAATTTCCCTGGAGCTGAAGTTATAGATGGCTATTAGCTGCTTGAGGCGGGTGCTAGGAACTGAATTCAGTTCCCCTGGAAGAGTATTAAATGTTCGTAACTACCAAGCCATCTTTCTAGCCACCTAAGAGACAGTATATGTAAGCTCCTCAAGGTTTGAACCCTCAAGGCTTGAATGGCCCTACCAACCCCACCATAACTACTACAGAAACAACAGCAACAAGAAGAAAACAAAACCCCCCAAGACCAGGCCACAATATCTCTTCAATCCAAGGCCACCCTGGAAAGCTCTACCCTCAAGAACCCCTATACACAGCCTGCCTCCTGCTCAGTTCTTTATTGATTTTCACCTGGGCAGAGGCAGCCATACTCTTGTGTCTTTCCCAATAAATCCCCTGTGTGAGGTTTGTTGTGGGGTGTGACTTTGTGCTATTCCTTAGCTCCAGACTGCTAAGATAGCTTTCCCTTCAAAGCCATAACACACTTAGAGTATATAAATGACTTGCCTATGACCTACTAAAAACTAATGTCAATATCACATTTAAAGAAGTTCCTCTAGGTATTATGCCCTCTAAAGTTTGACAGCTAAAGTATAAGTGACTGTTTACCATAGTTACTTTTAAGAAATCAAGGGATACATTGTTATGTAGCTGCGATTAGGGTAAAGGAAGAACAAACTAGAATACTGTACTATACTGTAAAAGAATCGAGGCATCATTGGGATAAAAAACCACATACGCCTTTAGACAATTTTAGTTCATTTCCAGTTATTTTTCACTAGCTTTCTCACAAAAATATCTTGTTGAAACACTTGCTACACTGCTGTAACACAAATAATTCTAAAGCAGACTTTGGTAGATAGGATGTGAAGACTTCCATATTCCAGGAGTGTCTCCAAATGTGCAAGATACAATAGTTGCAAAGTAAAATAACCCCATGTAGGTACACACCCACATGCACACACAGGCTAGAGAGAGAACGAGAGAGATTAGCAAAGCACAAAAATGAAAGGACCTGATGAAGAAATAGGAAGCCACACAGTGTAAAGTGGATGGAGAATTAGCAGACCAGAGGCTGTCAACTCAGAACAGGCTAGTGTCTGCTATGTTTATGTGTTTCTCTCCTAAGCTACAACTGTATTCTTTTAATATAGGACATTTAGTTTTGCTATGAATTAGATACTGAAATTTGTAAACTGCTTAAATGAAAAATGGGAAATTGTCTTAGAAATTGTAAAAATTGATTTAAAGTTTTTCTATCTCATAGAAGTTTTTAAATGTTCTGGGCTAGAGATCTGTCTCGGTGGTTAAAAGTACTCTTGCAGAGTACCTAGGTTTAATTCTTAGCACCCACTTTGGTGGCTTTTAACTATCAGTAATGCTCCAGTTCCAGGGGATCCAACACCTCCAACAGGCACCAAGCACAATCACAGTGCACAAGCACAAACACATACACACACACACACACACACACACACAATTATGCAAAACACTAAAACACATAAAATTTAAGAGTAAATAATAAAAAAAATTGAAGTTCATATTCCATACATTCACTAGGTTTTATGAGAAATCAGTTCTATGCATCTGTTCTTAGCTTTTATTACATTATTACTTTACTACTTTATTTATTTTATGTAAGTAGGCATGCTGGTATAAATTGACTCTTCCTTATCACAGAATACCAAATAGTTTATATAGATGAAATAATAGGAAAAGAAATAATAATTTTGTAATTATCATAATAAGCAAGCACTGAGGGTTTTTTGTTTTGTTTTTGTTGCTCTTTTGAGACAAGGGTTCTCTGTGTAGCCTTGGCTGTCCTAGAATTTGCTCTGACCAGACTATCCTCGAACTTAGAGAGTCACCTGCCTCAGTCTCCCAAGCACTGGGATTAAAGGTGTGCGCCAACACCTCCCAGCAGCACTGAGTTTTTAAAGTAATGAAAAGAAGTTATTACTTTTTGAAACAAGGAAAGGAATCATCAACATGTTTTATAACATGGATTCATTACTGTGATTCAGTTCACAAGAGATAGTAAATTTTGTCACTCATCCTAATATTGTCCTTTATAGTTAACATTTTGTCTATTTTATGTGGATCTAGGTTCCTACCTAAAACCCAACATTGCATTTAGCTGTTGTGTCTCTTTTAAGTTTCCTCAGCCTTTATGATTTTGAAAGTTATATGCCAATTAGTTTTTTTAAAGGTTTCAATGGTTTGGTTACTTTTTGGCAGGAATACTCTAGAATAATGACTTTTGACTCATAATATTGGCTTAACTCAACACTGTGATATTGTGTTCACTTGGTTAAGACAGCATCTTCCCAGTAATTTGTGGATAAATACTCTGAGAATATGTAGTCTCATTAAATTTCCACTCTCTAGCTCTGGAGAATACATGCTGTACCTCTGACCTCCATTATAGGAGTACTTGCACAAAGAACAATGGACTAAAGAATCCATCAGAAAGCGAAGGGAACTCATGAGTCCTAGGTCTCAGCACAGTAAAGAAAAGGGACTGACTACAAAAATGGGAGAAAACCTTTGCCAGTTATACAGTCAACATGATCTCTAGAATATCCAGACAACTGAAGGAAACAAACGAACAAAAACTAAACATGAAATCAATATAATCTACAGTGACCTAAATTAAATAAAAAGATAGTCCTCAAAAATGAAATATAAATATAAAAATAAATATAAAGTAAATGTATGAAAAAAGGTTCAACTTCACTAGATATCAGAGATATTTGAATTAAAACTATACTGAGATTCTATCTCACCCCAGTCAGAATGACAGTTATTAAGAAAACAAACAAGGAACAGGTGAACAAGAACAAAAGAGAACCCTTCAACAGTGTCAATAAGAACACCAACCACTTCAGCCACTACGAAAATCACCACAGAAGTGTCTAAGATAACTAAAAGTAGATCCATCAACATTGCTGCTAGGTATTTACCCAAAGGATGTCAAGTCGACATCATGGTAGAGACACTTGCATGTCAATTCTTTACTGTAGCGCTATTTAGAATAGTTAAGTATGGACCCAACCAAGGTGCCTACCACAGAGGAGCTGATAAAGAGAACGTGACATATAAACACAACTGATTTCTTTTCATCTGTAAAGAACAATGAAATTATGAGATTTGCAGGAAAATGGATATAACTGGAGATACTCAGATTAAGCAAATTAAGCCAGTCTTTCAGAAAGACAAATATCATTTGATTTCTCCTATGTGATGTAGTTCTAGATTTTAACTTGCATTAAGTATATAAAACCACGGAAGCAGAAGCTAAACTGTTCAAGGGAATATAGAATTAAAGGGGAAGGTAAATGGTAAGAAAGGGAAGGACAGGGAGGTCTCAGAGGCAATATACTCAATGTAGACTATACACTATACCACGTATGTCCTTATATAAAATAGTATAAGAAATATACTGGGAAAAACATTTTAAAGATTTTTATGTAAAGGAACACAAGTCTGCAATGTTGTTTTCATGCAATGGAAGGAAAAATGTATGTATGGGTGTACATGTAATAGTGGGAGAGTATGTGGGCCGACGAGGAATGAGGAATGCTAAGCAGGCAAAATGCAACAACACGTGGGTCTGAGTAAAGATAAATGTCTGTGATACCAAAACTTTCCTGAAGTTTGAAATCATATTAAAGTAATGAAAGGAACCAAAGAGAAAAGAGAGTCAAGAAGAAAGTTATAATTTAGTTGAGAAACATAGTAAATATATAGATTATTTAAAACCCAGAATAATCTTAAAACATAGGCTACTAAACAGTTTTTACTAAACGAAACATACAACTTGGTCTAAGAAAAGTGAGAAGTTATTGTATAATTCTTTAGCATGTGGTTTTTAAAATTATATGTGCATATATGACTTTTCTTAAAGTATTTTCCTGCTTATTCAATTACTTCTTTAGATATAACTTCATGATAAAAAATTAGTTTTATTTAATGCAAAGAGAAAAAATAATTACTCCACAGATAATTCAAAGACATTCAAGGACTTCTTAAACTTTACATCAAAAGGCAAATAAAGAAACCTTACACAATCAGGTATAGCGGCTTATGCCTACAACCACAACATCCAGGAGGAGGCTGAAGTTAACAGGCTATTGCGAGTGTGAGGCCAGCCTGGACTACAGAGTGAGGCTATGTCTCAAGTCACTTTCACCTCTCCTTTAAGGGTCAGCTAATTTAGTAAAAGTTAGGAAGACATCAGAATTTAGTTCCAAATCAAATACTACTACTACTCATCAAATAAGCTAAACACAGGCTTCGGGACTTTTCTCAGTGGGGGTTTAGCTTAGTGGAGAGCTTGCTTAGTGGTTAAAGCACATGCTGTTTCCAGCACTTGGAAGTCAAGTGGTCCCAAACTGCCTGAAACTCAAGCTCCCCAAAATCTCAAGTCTCTGACTTGTTACAGCAGCTACACTTGGCCCCTCACAACACACATACACAAAAAGTTTAACTTAAAAATAAGTTTTAAATAAACCTAGATGTTTTGATTTTTAAAATGTTACCACATGAACAAGGAATAATGAGGTATCCTGGACCTTCCTATTACTCATTTACATTAGCATGTCCTGACCTCTTGCTGACATTCAGAGACAATACTATAGTTAATCAGATATCATCTACCTAACGAAGCTTTCAGATGTTCATTTCATTTATTTTATAAACTTAAGATTTCTAGGAAAGACATTTTATAAATCTCGACAGAAGATGAATTCAACACTGCTTCCTATGCAGCCAACCAATCCATCCAAATAGAAGCCACACTGCTAAACACTCAGCAGCATAGCCAGGAGACTTGCATTTTGTTTTGTTTTATTGGATATTTTATTTATTTACATTTCAAATGCTAACCCTTTTCCTGGTTTCCCCTCTGGAAACCCCCTATCCCATCCTCCCTCCCCCTGCTTCTATGAAGGTGCTCCCCACCCACCCACCCCTTCCTGCCTCCTGCCCTGACATTCCCCTACACTGGGGCATTGAGACTTCCCAGGACCAAGGGCCTCTCCTCCCAGTGATGCCCAACAAGGCCATCCTCTGCTACATATGCTGTTGGAGCCATGAGTCCCTCCATGTGTACTCTTTGGCTAGTGGTTTAGTCCCTGGGAGCTCTGAGGTGCCTGGTTGGTTG
Organism: Rattus norvegicus; assembly: GCF_021556685.1. NCBI lineage: Eukaryota > Metazoa > Chordata > Mammalia > Rodentia > Muridae > Rattus > Rattus norvegicus. The sequence goes on from NC_141542.1 coordinate 77,139,145, forward strand.
TTATTATTCTTCCTATGGGTTGCAGATCCCTTCAGTTCCTTCAGTCCTTTCTCTAGCTCCTCTATTGGGGACCCTGCCAATGGTTAGCTGTGAGCATCCACTTCTGTATTTGTCAGATTCTGGCAAAGCCTCTCAGGAGACAGCTATATCAGGCCTCTGTCAGCAAGCACTTCTTGGCGTCAGCAATGTTGTCTGTGTTTGGATCCCCAGGTGGGACAGACTCTGGACGGCCTTTCCTTCAGTCTCTGCTCCACACTTCATCTCCATATTTCCTCCCTTGAGTATTTTTGTTCCCCCTCATTTTTGTTTTTAAAAAACCAGAAATCATATATAGCCTCCAACCTTTTAATGTGTACAATTGGGTGAATCTTAATTATACTCACAGTGCCACATAGTCTTCCACTATCAAATTTCAATATAAGCTTAGGAAAAATTAAGCTAAGATATGCCTTCAAAGTCCCAGGCTTCAGTCCTCAGCGGTTCAGACCTTTTGGAGGTGTCTGTACTGACTGCCTGAGTTCAGCCCAAGACTGAGAGGCTGTTTCTCAGGAAACTCCTGCAGGAAACTCTGGAGGCCAGGCTCTTTTTGCCATTTCTTTTTTTTTTTTCTTTTTTTCAGAGCTGGGGACTGAACCCAGGGCCTTGCGCTTCCTAGGCAAGCGCTCTACCACTGAGCTAAATCCCCAACCCCTCTTTTTGCCATTTCTATACTTTTCACACTTCTTGTTTCAGTTCTTCTTTTCAAAAACAAAAATCTGTCAAGAAACAAAAATTAGTCACTCCTTTTTCTTCAGTGACCACGAACTTTGTACCTGCCTATAGCAGTCACAGTAAATCAGCCTTGTGTCCTGGCTATCTATCTATGCGCGTACCTCTTCAGCCCCCATACCCATGTAGGCTACAAGCTCTGGAAAGAGAGAACATAATAGTTCTCATTTATCACTCTAGAGAAAGACTCTTTATTGACCTATTTTTTTGGGGGGAATTTAAAGTAAGCTTTATTAAATATTAAATACTGACCAAGAGATGGACCTAAGTCAGGATCATTCTCTGGCATTTCCTAGCTGGAATCTACTCATCTAAATTTTAAAACTTTCCCCCCAAATATTCCCAATTTAAGAGGTTTAAAAATTAAGTGATGTCAATTTCAGATGACTCAAAGCTAAAGGTACACTTCTTTTTTCTTTTAAAAAAAATCAATTTATCTGGTTAGAAGTAAATAAATACTCAAAGGAACTAACACATTTTAAAATTTCTCTACCAACAGCAGACTTAAGAAAAAACAGAAAAATATGACTATACACAATTTCGGTGGAATGTTTCCTAAGGGTATTTTAAGACATGATTTAGCAGCTATGCTAAAAATAATAAATGCATATTATAAGGACAAAGCTTGAACTCAAATTGGTTTTTTAAAATAATCCATTCAAATTCAAAGTATTAAGAAACCTTACAAGGCAGGTTAGAAAAGGGCTAGCCTGGGGTTGGGGATTTAGCTCAGTGGTAGAGCGCTTGCCTAGGAAGCGCAAGGCCCTAGGTTCGGTCCCCAGCTCCGAAAAAAAGAACCAAAAAAAAAAAAAAAAAAAAAAAAAAAAGAAAAGGGCTAGCCTCACAGCACTCAGCTTGATGCTCAGGATCCACGTGGTGGAAGGAGAAAAACAGCTCCCCAAGTTGTTTTCTGACCTCCAAATATGCCATGGCACAACTGTGTACGGTGGGGTGTGCACATGGACATGCATACATTCATTAAAGTGTGTTTTTTCTAAAGAGAAAAAAATGACATTTGTCACGATGTAGCTCTTACTCCTATCTCTGTTCCAACATGTTCTTTTAAAAGTTCTGCCTCTACCTGACAGTGTTCAGAGCCCTCCTCCTTTACATAGCAAGTCTGAGGCAAGCCTGAACTTCGGGAAACCTAGGTGTGGTAGCATGTAGCACTTGGGAGTTCAGGCCAGCCACTCTACACAGTGAATTCCAGTCCAGCCAGTGTGACACAGTGATGCCTAATCCTGAAAATAAGCTTTTAAATTTGTTGAGATTTAGATAATACATGCTAATCAGCTCCTTTCTGTTTAAAGACTTTGTTTTTTAACTTATGTGTCTGTCTCTGTGTATACCTCTGTGTCTCCCAACTTTTTAAAACAAATTCTTGTTAAATCTGAAAATTTCAAGTAAGTAAATCATCTATTTGTGTGTCCTAGATCTGAATGGCCATTACTCGGCCCTCAAAACATCAGCTTAAAGAAACAAGTCTGTTAAGGATTCTCTAATTTGAGCCACCTAGAACTAAGCGAGGGGTCTGAAAAACTCAGATAATTGTTCTCTTCTAAGTTTACCATTAACTAGACAGAATCTGATTAAATCACTGGCATGGCTTTCTTAATCTGCAGAGAAGGGGAAGAAAGTAGGAGGAAATCAGAGACATAAATTGACACCAGAGGAATTCCCTCCACCCACCTTCAGTTGTTTTTCTGTGAAGTTTATTATTTAAATATGAACTTCACTCTACCTTCCTATCAAGTTGTCAGTCTTTAATCTTAGTTCCAGAAGAGGGGTACCAGTTGCTCTTCATCCTGTAGGCTTAAGGATTTGGCTCTCCTAGATCAAACCCCTATCCATAGTGATTCATAAAATCTCAGCAGGAGTCTGGAATTCGTACAAAGTGCTCAGACTTCTAATTAACTTAATGCATTTAATATTTTTTCATATTATTTTACTTTTGTTTTCAGAGTCACTCTCTGAATAGAACAAATGGTCATAGGTATAAAGAAAATCAAATGTGACTTCCTATGCAACAAAGTTTGGAATATAGGAAGCACAAAGGGAAACTACCAATGACAAATCAACCATGTTCTAGAGCAGACTTGCTTCATACCTACATTTTTAATGCATTTTTAAAAGATTTATTTATTTAATGTGAGTACACTGTCGCTGTTTTCAGACACACCAGAAGAGGACATTGGATCACCATTAAAGATGGTTGTGAGCCACCATGTGGTTGCTGGAAATCTGGACCTCTGGGAGAGCAGTCAGTGCTCTTAACCACTAAGACATCTCTCCAGCCCCACACCTAATTTTTTAAGCCAATTATATTAAAAACTGGTATCAATTTTATATTTTGCCCCATAAGATAAATTAGGATAGAAAAATGTTTAAAGCTGCCTACAATCAAATCAGTAAAAATGAAAGGTTTAGGATAATGCTGTCATACCTATTCTATGGCTTTGCATTTTCAGTGCCTCTCCTGCCCCAATCCTTGTGTGTACATGAAGGCAGGGATTAAAGTATTCTAATTTGAAAAGAAAAAAAAAATGATAGCATTATCTTTATTCTATTACCATAAAGAAACAAATTCACAGAGAATCTCAAAAAGAAGACTGGGAAGATTTTACAGGATACTTATCTTTTCTAATAACCTTTCAATGAAATCTGAGCAAAACTTAGAAAACCTATTAAATTCCTTTAAAGCAAAAAAGTTAAAATTAAAAAAAAAAAGACTCTGTAATGCCTGGCTCACCATTATATACTTTGACCAGGCAGTACACTGAGTAAAAGAGAATCAGGACTTCAAAATGTCAGTTCTTCTCATCTCGACACCTGAATAGAAATAAAAACAGCCAGGAGGTATGGAGTTTGATGACCTGTTTTATTCATGGCCAAAATATCCATTTCCCTTCTCTTAACAAATATTTTGCTTTAATTTTGACTGAATGGATTCTAAGATGTTAGAATCATGTAACATGTATAGCTGGTACACCACACACACACACACACACACACACACACACACACACACACACACACACACACCCTAGTTATAGCAGTTTCTCTCCTAATCCTCTCTGAGATTAAGAAAATGAACAGTAAACAGGACCTACTACTAAGCCAGAGCGCTTTATTCCACTGAATTACACACTATTCCAACCAAAATGAACTTTCTGAGTTGGAGTCTCACTGTTACAGTTCCGGCTAGCCAGGCCCTTGCAAAGTAGACCAGGTTGGCCAAACTTACTGTGAACCACCTGCTTCTACCTCCAAGTGTTGGGATTAAAGGCATGTATCACCACATCTATCCCTTACTTACAGAGTTGGGCTCCAGTTTTTACACTACTAAGTTGGAATCCCCAGTCAAACTTCAAACATTCTGTAAACTTACCTAAAGAAACAAAACCTCTACGTAACGTCTTAGAATTCATTCAAGATTAAAGTGAACTGTTTAATATTTTGAGAGAAAAAATAGTGATGCACATAGGACTTCTGTGCCATGAAAAGTTATCCTTCAAAAGTGAAGAAAAGCTGGGCATGGTAGCACATGGAAGACTGAGGCAGGAAGATTGCTGGGAGTCTCCCAAGACCCTGGGATACAGAGACCCTATTTTTTCTTAAAAGGTGATTCTCTCAGGACTCCACTGGACACTTCATTTTATTCCCCTTGTCCCTATCACAATGATGTATTAGATTTCCTATGCTAACAATGAGGAGTACAATGAGCTTTTGTGCAAAGGTTTAGCTCTCAGAATTTCTAGTGAAAGCAAGAACCTGAAAGTAACCTCTATGCAGTTCTAGAGTAAGAGAAGTTGAATACGGTACGTTAACTCTTAATAGTATGCTTCAGGGCTCTTACCAATCATATACAGTACTCACTAAAGTCATTTCTCCAAAGTTGCCTAAGTTGCCTGTTGTCATCTGGGCTTTGTTTTAATCTAATTTTAAGAAAATTTCCTGTCTATGCTATCAGTCCTGGTTCAAATAAACTCAATGCAAATGAAAAAAGTGAAGGAAAAATGAAATATTTCTGAGACAAACAATAGTTGGAGGGATTTGCTATCAGTAGAATTGCTTCACAAGAAACATTAAAGGAATATGATATAGTCATTCAGTTAATTAGTGAAAGTATAAATTAAAACTTTAACTTTTTTTTTTTTTTTTTTTTTTTTTTTTTTACTATTTGAGACATCTTAATACACAACTGGACTGCCCTAAAACTTATGATCTTCTTAAATCTCCTGAGAGACCAAGCTCAGAATCAACTTTTCTTATTCTTAATTGACCGGATAACCATTTGTTCAACATAATAGTAGCAACACTGTATTTGATTATGTATGCTAATGCATATATTACATGCAAACATACGAGTGCTTACATGAGTGAAATTAATGACAATAATACAAGGGACAAGCAGGCAAGAACCAGTAGGTCATTATAAGGTATTCAAATTATATTCTTGAAGCAGTATTATTGAAAATGTGTTTATATTAGTTATAATGTATAAGACGAACTCCAAGGCAACCACTAAAAGTGTGGAATTCCTACTGTAGATGATCTATAAAGAGAAAATGTAGTCATGTAAAATATTCTATTAAACCAAAAAGAGGTAGAAAGGGAGAACAAGATAAAAACAGGAACAAAGAATGAGCAATAGTAACAAAGCCAGTAAATATTTATCCAACTACATTAATAATCACTGCAAAAGAATGTTATAAACACACTTAGCAAAAGAGAAGAGAGCGTGGGGTGTAGCTCAATGGTAAAGCATTTGCCTCTGGGGAAGAGCACCCAGGTTCTATCCCTAGTAATTAAGAAACAAACTCCTATGTTAAATGTAAAGTCATACATATAGATATTGAGGAGAGTGAATTTAAAATACTATCCTAAAGAAACTGAATTAGGGGCTGGGGGAAAAAAAGAGCTCAGCACTGGCTGCTCCTGTAGGACCTTGGTTCAATTCCCAGCATGCACATGGTGGCTCTCAACAGTCTATAAGTTCAGTTCCAGGGGATCTGATCCCTCTGTTGGCCTCTGTGGGCACCAGGCATGCAAGTGGTACACAGACATACATGTAGGCAAAACAGTCATACACATAAAATAAAATTTAAGAGAAACTGAATCAACAATTAGCAACTGTCTAAAACAGAAAACTAAAGGTTCAGATAAGTTTGCTGGTGAATTCTAGTTAAACATTTAGGAAAGAAATTGATAAAATTCTCTGAAATCTCTTCTAAATTATATAAGTAAAGAACACTTTCTAACTCATTCTATGAGGCTAGTATAACCCTAATGCCAAAATCAGACATGAGAAAATAGCAGATCAATATTAATTATGAAAATAAATGGGAATATCTTCCAACAAAAGTTAGCTACAAGAATTATACACCATGACCAAGTGGGATTTATTCCAAGTACGCAATGCTGACTCAATATCTGAAAATCAATTAGTGTAATCCATTACATGAATGGGCCTCCAAGATGGCATGATCAAACAAATGGTGTAAGGAGATGGCAAATCCAAGACTCATACATGATTAAAAAACAAAAAACAAGGGGCTGGGGATTTAGCTCAGTGGTAGAGCGCTTACCTAGGAAGCGCAAGGCCCTGGGTTCGGTCCCCAGCTCCAAAAAAAAGAACCAAAAAAAAAAAAAAACAAAAAAACAAAAAACAAAAAACAAAAACAAACCAAACAAACAATTTTTAAGCTAGAAAGAGGAATCCAAATTACTAAATATCCAAAACAGCAACAATAACAATAACAAAAACCCCTAATAAATATCACCCTTCATGGATGCCAATTCTTGGCTTCACTTATGCAGTCAACAGAATCCCCATGAAAAGTCGACCAAGTTATGATAATCAAGTGTATTCAACTCGGAGGGTTGCACTGTACCACAGGATAGCTATGAATGTGGACTAACACAAGACTGTGTATTTACTTAAAACACCATGAGAACTTTTTGCATTTTTTAAAACCAATTGTACAGTTTTCAAGAGTGAACTTTGTAAATGGCAGCACCATGTCTATGTCGAAAGGTTGGATGTTCCTGGGTGAATGGCAAAAGATCTATAATAGTTAACACAATTCTGAAAGAAATGAGTAAAATCAGACAATTGATACTATAGCCAACCTCAAGACTTGTATACAATACTACGATAATCAAAACAGTGGGGTACTGGCAAAAGGACAGTCAACTGGACAAGTGAAACAGAACAGAGAATCCAGAAACAGATGCATACAAATATAGACAACTGATCTTTAGACAATGGAGGAAAAACACTTTTCTGAAATGGGAACCTTTTAAAACACACAAGGAAGAAAATGGAAGGTGTGCAAATTCAATGTCAGATCAGGAATAAAGAGCACTTGTTCTTGCAGTAGACCCAGGCTCCTTGTGACTCCAGTCCCAAGGGATCTGACACCCTCTTCTGACTTCCATGACAGACAAGTATGTAGTCCACATACACGCACATAGGCAGCAAAACACTCACACAGATAAGATAAACAAGCAAAAACACCGGGCAGTTTAGTAGAAAATAGTGTGCTGGGTGCGGTGATGTACACCTTTAATCCCAGCACTCGTGAGGTAGAAGCAGGCAAATCACTGTGAGTTGGAACAGTTCCAGGCCAGCCAAAGCTACATAGTGAGGCATTGTTTTTTTTAAAAAAAAAAGTGTAAGAATATAAATTTAGCATTTTAAGAATAAGTAATCTCTATTCTAACATCATAAGCATTTGACAATAATTACTAAAACTTAAAACTAATCAGACAAAACTAAAACAAAATAGCTTTGATGTTTTAAAATAAACAAGTATAGCCTGATGCTGTGTTTATATTTTACCAATAATTAAATACATTCTCCCCCCGCCCCTGAAAAACTTACAGAAAATAAAAACAGGCATGAGTTCTGTTAGCCAAAGAATCCTATCAATTATATACAAAGACTTCACAACCCAGGAGTTAATATATTTTCAGTAATTCTCCAATTAGCTGTACTGCCAGGACAGCTAAGATTTCTTTACAACACACCCCTTTACTCCATTAATAAACATGGCAAAGCTTTTATTCAAAACTTACCTAAAAATTTTCTTTTTGGCTATTGAGATGGCTCAGTGCAATTAAAGATACTTGCTGCCAAGCCTCACCACTTGGATTGAAACTTCTTAATAAACAATTACGGTATAATTTTTCCAAACAAAAATATTATAGACCTCTAAAAAATACATACTTATCCAGTTGACAAAACTGTGATAGAGCAGGGGTTGGAGTATATGGATCAATGAGAACACTCTCGTAGGTAGATGACAAAACTGTGATAGAGCAGGGGTTGGAGTATATGGATCAATGAGAACACTCTCGTAGGTAGATGACAAAACTGTGATAGAGCAGGGGTTGGAGTAGATGGGTCAATGAGAACACTCTCGTAGGTAGATTGCTTATCATTTGGGAAGCTCCTGGAGATTATCTATGTCAGTGGTTCTCAACCTTCCTAATGCTGTGATTCTTCAATACACTCGTGCTGTGATAACCCCATCATAAAATTACTTTCATTGATGCTTCATAACTGTAATTTTGTTATGAATGTAAGATATCTGACCCCTGTGGGTGTCAGGACCCACAGGTCAAGAACCACTGATCTATATGATGATTCAGAGATACCACTTTTAATGTTCAACTTAGAGATGAACACCAAAAGAAACATCACATGATATCCTAAGCCTCCTAAACCAGGACAAGACTTCATCTTAAAAAAAAAAAAAGCTCAGTGGTAGTTCACACCTTTGATCCAGATATGTTGGAGGCTGAGGTGGGAAGATTTTGAGTTCAATTCAGACTGAGCAGAGTAAGACATTGTCTAAAACCAACTAACCCACATTTAAAATAGCGTAAGTATATTAAATCAAAAAGTATAGACAACCACCTAATTTTTTAAAAAAAATTTATCGGGGTTGGGGATTAGCTCAGCGGTAGAGCGCTTGCCTAGCAAGCACAAGGCCCTGGGTTCGGTCCCCAGCTCCGAAAAAAAGAAAAGAAAAAAAAAATCTATACTCTGCCTGAACCATATGTCTGTGCACCATACACATGCCTGTTGTCCACAGAGGTCAGAAGAGGGCATCAGATCTCCTAGAACTGGAGTTAGGGATGGTTGTGAGCCACTATGGAGGTGCTAGAAATTAAACCTGGGTCCTTTGCAAGAACAAGTGCTCCTAACCACTGAGCCATCTCTTTATCCCCAGAAACCTAAAATTTTATGAACATTTAGTTATATTAAAACATGAACGAGAATACAAATTATATTCATATAATTTGTTTAATCATATATCTCTTTAAACATAATTACTTGAAACAAATATAAACAACTGATCATTGGGTAACACTATGTTTTATAATTTATATCATGTTTTACACTTAAATATAAAAATAATTTTGGGAAAAAAACCCAAAATGTAATATATGAATATGCTCAAGAAGCCGAAACAGTTTCAGTAATAAAGGCAGAGATAAACTATGATCCCAGTCAACTATGCAAACACACACATAATGAGAAAATAAAAATAAAATGTTAAGTGTAGTCATTTCTGAGTAAGATTGTTTTATTTTCTTCTTTGTATATTACTTGTGTTATTAGTATAAGAAAAAAGCAAACCATAAAATATAAACTAATCTGGTGAAAATATACATTCAAATTAAATTTGTAAGACTATTTTTCTTTAGATTCTGAAAAGGTAGCAAAATGGCTTAGTGTGTAAAGACATTTGCCACCAAGCCCAAAGATTTGAGTTAGCTCCCCCAAACCCATATGGTAGAAGGGAAACCTGACTCCCAAAAGTTGTTCTGATACCCTGCCCCTATATACACTTACACACAAATAAATTAATTAATTTAAATTTTCTTTAAAAGATCAGACCATGTTAGTTGTCCTAGTTAGGATTCTAGTGCTGTGATAAATATCATGACTAAAAACAATTTGGCGCAAGAAGGGTTTATTTCTCCTTACAGACAAAAGTCAGGCCAAGAAATCAAGGAAAGAACCTGGAAGGAGGAACTGAAGCAGAAGCCAAGGAAGAATGCTGCTCACTACTTTGCCCTGGCCTATTTAGTTTGCTTTCTTACATACCCCAGATCACAGGCTCAGGAATGGCATACCCCTGCCAGGAGACCAGGCCCTCACATACCAATCATTAATCAAGAAAAAGTCCCATTGACTTGCCTACAAGCAATGTGATGAAATTTTTTTCTCAACTTAAGTTCCTTTTCCTAGATAACATTGGCTTGTGTCAATTTGAAATTAAAAAAAAAAAATGAATGAAAGAAACAGCCCATTTAAATTAGTATTCAAAGCCACACAAGCCAAAAGATTTAACACAGCTTTAAACTTCTAATTTTAAATATTTAGGAGCTAAATCCCAGTCCTGGAGATATCTTTAGTTTTACATTTCTGAAGACAGTTTAAGTTTCTATTTCTAGTACTGTGACATCAGAGTAGATAAAGTTCTGTCCTCCACGCAGCAGACAAAGTTATCACTTGGGAAATCTTCACACCAAGTCTTAATTTATGTTGCAAAGAGAAACTATGTACAAAGGATGATTTCCAAGTGTAGGAAATGGCAGAAACAGGGCAGAGCACAATGCTTATGTAACACTGTAACAAAGTATTACATGTGAAAATACAGAACACCGTTGAGAGATTAAAGACCTACACAGACAGATGTTATGTCAATGTATTAGAAAATGAAGTTTTTTATAAGGTGTCCCCAAACTAAACTAGCAAGTTGATGTAATTACAACCAATATTAAAAGAAAACTACATTCTTAGAAAACAGAAATTAGTAAGCTGGAACTAGGAATGTAGCTCAGTGGTTCAACCTCGGCTTCACAATAATTAATAAATCAAACGAGGATTCTAGGATGTAGATGATCAAAAAAGTAGTCTAAACAATCATGAAAAGATTGAAGGGTTTACTCTACCTGACTTCAAATTAATTATATTTAAAATAATACAGGCAAAAAAGGATAGGGAATTATTATATCAATGTAATAAAAGTTCATGAATTAACCCACATTTATACAATCAAATCACTTTCAAAACAAGAAAGTCAAGGGAGGTAAAGAAGAAAGTATGTTCTGAAAAATGTTGAAACAGACATAAAGGAGAGAAGAGAGTTTAAATTTTCACATTGCACCACAATAAATAATTAATTTAAAATGGATCATAGTATGAAATATAAGAACTAAAGTTATAAAACTCATACAAGAGAAAATGTTGAAATATATTTTGAACTTTGACATAGCAATTTAGTAGGACACAGAAAATGCCTACAGTCATTAAAGAAAAAATTAACAATCTTGATGAAGTCCATTATTAAAACTATTTAAAAGGTAAGCAGGCACAAGGTGACACACATTGTTATGACACACACTGTTATTCTTGACACCCAGAGGGCTGAGACCCTGAATTTCAAGCTATCTTGGGATACATGGCAAGTTCCTGTCACAAAATAAACAAAAGCAGGCAAGTACCAAATTAAGAGAAAATATTTCTGGATGAATAATTTGTATTTAGAACATACAGAACTGTTACAAGCCAAAAGAAAAAGAACACTGAATTTTAAAATTAAGCCAACTTTTACACAGTTACTTCTCAAATGACCAACAAGAAGACAGGAAAGCTGGGGATGGAGACACGGCTCAGTGTATTATTATTGCAGAGGACCTAAGTTCAGTTTCCCGTTCACACATGGTGGTTCACAACCATTTCTAACTCCAGTTCTAGGGCATCTAATGCCCTCTTCTGACCTCCATGGGCACCAAGCACAAACATGGCGCACATACATTATATGTTTACTCATACACATAAAAATTTACAGCCATATAACAAATGTTTTAAGTGCCTCTTAGGGATAGAGCGGTAGCTCAGTGGTAGAGCACTTGCCTGGCAATGACTCTGAATTCTATCCCTAGCACAGTATGCTCATTAAGTACTTAATTCAGTAATTCAGTGTTGTTTGACAGACTTGAAATTTCTTGCAAGTTCACAGTGACTGATATAGACTGCATTTTCATCAGCACTTCTAGGCTATAAAACAGTCCCTTTACAGTTCTAGTCACAGCTGCTTCACACAGGTAACATCCTTGTGACTCTGCCCATATCAACTGTATCCACCTACATAGGTTTTTATGTCCAGCTTCTTTTTTTTTTTTTAGTGAAGATGTTATTTTAAAGGTCCATTCATGCTATTGCACTTATTGATAATTGCTTTTCATTGCTAAGTAATATTCTATTGTATGTACAGGTGACCTGCAATAGATTGCTTAATATAGCTGCCCAGTAATGAGCAACTGTGCTGCTCCCAGTTTGAGACAGAACATTTCTGCAGAACTCTTTCCTATAAGACTGTAGCCCAGGCAAGACCCTCAACAAAGAAACAAAAATTCAGCCTATTACTAAATTTACATGCCCAATTTTCACCAGGGATCATCATTTTTTGACCCAGGGGCTTACATAACTAGACATCAATCAAGAAGGATCTACTAAATCTTAGAGTTTTCTTTTTTCTTACCAAATAATTGTCTTCCTTTCCAAACCCAATCTCCTTACTTCTTTTCCACCTTAGTTCTATCTTAGTCTCTTTGAAGACCTAGCTTCTTCAGTTACATTCTCTATTGATTCCTCTTGTACCTTGACATTCTGTTTTGGAGAAAATGCTTATCTCTATATGCCCAGCTCTGCCCAAAGCAGAGAAACGATGCATTGTATTACCAGCAAAAAATAAGTACTTTTAAAAAGCTAATCAGGGATGTGCTTCAAGGATCCATTCTCAAAGTGTGGTATATTAAAACAGCTCTAAGAACACAGGATGATGCTTTAAAGATCACGTAACCTGAATTTTCTGATATTTCACAAGCTTTTCCAGATGAAATCTTATAATACCCCAGACAGTGACTCAACTGGCTAAATTATTGCTAGTGGCTATTTTATGTTCAAATAATTGATTTTAATTTATTATCAATACAAGAAGTTGTGAGTTAGAAATACTAAGTTACAACCTTGCAACCACCTAAGTAACACACTTATTTTTATAAAAATTTATTTTTATTTCACCCAGATAAAGTTGTAAGAAGGCAGATGCCTGGTTTTGTTAGCAGGTAAATGTTTTGGTTTTGCTATGGTTTTGGAACTTACGCAGCCCATGCTGGTGTTAAACTTGTGATCCTCCAAGAGTCCTGGGATTATAGGTGTGTACTGCCATGTCTGAGTTGGTAACAGCTGTTCACTCTGCAGTCTCAGGATATGCCTCAAGTATACTAGTCCTATGACCAAAAAAGTTAATCTTCTCTTTTAAAAGTCTTAATAGCAACACTTAGCAACAGCTTACAAGGTGTGACGGTCTGGAAAGAACGGCTTCTATAGGCTCCTATGGTTGAATGCTAAGGAGGTGAGGTCTTGTTGGAGTAGGCGTGGCCTTGTTGGACAACGAGTTCATCGGGAGTGGGCTTTGAGGTTTCAAAAGCCTACACCAGGCTCAGGCTTGCAATCGGGATGTTGTTCTCAGTTACCTCTCCAGCACCATGCCTGCTACCACACTCTCTGCCATGATGATAATAATAAATAAACGAAGCCTCTGAAACTGTAAGCAATTAAATGCTCTGTTTGAAGAGTTGTCTTGGTCATGGTATCTCTTCACAGCACTAGAACAGTGTCACAAAATTGTTACTGGGACTGGAGTACTTCTGTGACAAGCCAGAGCATGCTGTTTGTTGAAGAAATATTGAAGACTCTGGGACTCTGAACTAGAAAAGTACCTGGATACTATAAATGGAGCTTAATGGGCTCTCCTAGTAGAAACATGGAAGATAGTACTGAGGATGTTTTGAACTGTGGAGGCCCAGCTCAAGATGTTTCAGAGGGGAAGAATAGTAGTAAAGTGGCCTAGGAAGAATTCTAGTGATATTCTGGCAGACTTGTTACTGTCTTTTCCCCCTTGTCCTAAAAAACTCTGCCTAAAGCTACATTGCCGAGCTTGGGATTGGCAAAGATTCAAGACAGCCTAATACTGACTGTGTCATATGGTCGTCAGTAATCACTCATATGCAGAGCTATAACAAGCTCTACAAAGAGAAATAAAAAAAAAAGTACAGTTTGAGGAGGACATGAGCACCAGTTAATGTAATGGAGCTAAAGAGATAAAAGTTGAAAGAAAAACCTGGTGCTAAATGGAATAAAGGGGGTGACCTCAGGGAAAGACCCCACCCAGCTAAGCTTCCAACTTGTGAAAAGGAATTAAAGAAAAGCTTAAGCAATGAATGAAACCAACAACAGAAACAGAAGCTGATGTATTAGCTATTGAAGAGGGAACTGAGTTCCAACCCCACTAAGCAGCAGAATTTAGCAGCTTTATAATGTGGTTCTGACTTTAGAGGAAAGGATACAAGAGAGATACAATCTCCTTCTCGGGAAAGTTGTGGAGCCCAGGCATATGTCAGGTGTGTCCTTGCATGAGGGGCCAGAGAAGCTATTGCATGAAGCTGTTAAGAGTCATGAAATGCCTGCCAAGAAGAGCTGCAGACCAGTATGGAGCCAGCCCAATGGACAGAAGTGTGTTGTCGTCATCAAAGGAGTTAGCAATCCAAAGAACCCTTTGATATCAGACAAGAAGCAGAATTTAGAGTTTGCCCTGCTGGTTTCTTGTCTTGCTTTAGTCCAGTATTTCCTGACTGTGTTCCCTTTCCTCCCTTTCAGAATGGAAATAGTTATTCTGTGTCATTGTCTGTTAGAAGTATGTGATCTTCGTTTTGATTCTGTTTTATAAGGGGTTACAGATTTCTATGAATCTCAAAAAATACTTTAAACTTTGGATTTTAAACAGTATTGAGACTGTGATAAGATTTTTTAAAGTTGCACTGAATGCATGAGCTATGGAGATGAAGGAGTAGAATAAGAATGCATTCCCATAGGCTCTTATTTTTGAATGTTTGGTCACTAGTAGTGAAACTCTTTGGGAGGGTTAGGTTAGAAGGTGTGGCCTTGTTTGGAGGAGATATATCACTGATGTGCTGGAGGATGGATTTGAGGTTTCAAAAGCCCTTGTGAAGCCTAGCATCTCTCTGCCTGCTGTCTATGGATCAAGATGCAGCTCTCAGTTACTTCTCTAGCACCATGTCTGCCTTCATACCATCATGATGATAATGGAATAAGCCCCTGAAACTGTAAGCAAGCATCCAATTACATGTTTCTTTTTCAAGTTGACTTGGTCATGGTATCTCTTCGCAGCATTAGAACAGTGACTAAGTCACAAGGCAAACTAAGAAAAGCTTGCAGCAGCCTTTAATTCCAGCACTCAAGAGACAGAGGCAGGCAGAACTCTTGAGTTTGAAGCCAGTCTGATCTATTACAGAGCAAGTTTCAGGAGAGCTAGGGCTACAAAGAAAAACCCTATCTTAGAACACAACAAGCAAACAAACAAAAAAGAAGAGTAGAGATAAAGAAAAGAAACACAATGAACTATAAAAACATTTATGATAAGCTATCAGAATTTATTGTTAAATGTTCATTGTTGATTTTTAACAAGGATCTAAACAGGATGAGTTCAGCCTGCATAGAAATGTTTGGTTTTGCTTATTTAATGGAATACTATGGCAAGAGCCATAGTAATAAACTATTGGGACAATTGAATAAGTAGTACACAAGACTAAATAAAGTTTTAAATAAAAAGTCTTCCATCTATGACGTTTCCCATCAAGTGTTCATTTAAAATTCACAAGCTTTGGTCTGTAGGTCATCCAGTTTTTAATATGTTAAAAAGAATTTAAATAAACATGCTAAAGTGATTAGCTAAAGTCAACCTGATCTAAACAGTGAGTTCCAGTCCATCCTGGGCTTCAAGGTAAGATTCTGGTTAAAAAAGCCCAAGAACAGCAGCAGCAGCAGCAGCAACAACAACAACAACAACAACAACAACAACAACAACAGAACAAGGACTACACTAATAGAAAGCACCCACGGTGTTAAAGGCATATAGACAAAGTAAAAAAGCTGCTACTAGAAGTAGCAGTGGTAGATGAGAAGTTACTGTTTAACAGGTTGGATTTCAGTTTGGGATTGTGAAAAAGTTCTGGAAATGGATAGTGTAACAGTTACACAATTACATGAATGCATTTAATGCCACCGAAAGTTAACAACTTAATGCTTTAAATGGCTAAGGTTGTATAAAGACTTTAACATACTTTAAAATGGGAAAAAAAAAAGATGTGCTAGTTTTCTACATGGCAGCATAGGAAGGTGGTAAGAATATAAGAATTAGGCTACCTAGTTTTAAACCTGTTTACTATAGAGGTGTGTAGTCTTTGAGAAAGTAACTTATTATCTCTGCTTGTTTTCTCAATTAACAGAACCTTCTTCATAGAGGCATGGTAAGGAATAAATAACTCGATACATAGGAAGCACTGAAAGCAGTAACAATTTTTGTTACTATAATTTTAAAACATTTTTATGAGTCAGAACCTCAGCATATAGCCTAAGCTAGCCTTAACCCTCCTGTCTTAGCTTCCCATCTGCTCTGATTTCAGTGTAATGCTCTTGACTTCAAGCATACAAATTAGACTTCGGCTTTGTGCTACGTCTCAAACCCAGGCCCTTATATGTGTGGTAACTGCTCTCCCACCAAGCTGTATCTCCAAACTCTTTTATGAACTTTAGGTCAAATGTCTGTGGAACCTTAAAAGCCCTTCGTCAAAATTAAATTATTCCTTTTGTTTTGCTTTGAGGCAAAGTCTGATTATGTAGGCTACCCTCAAACTCAGTACCCTCCTACTTCAGCCTCCCTCTCAAATAGAGGTTCCTGTTACTGCACTTAGCTCCTCAAAATTCTTAAGGTCAATAAGAAATAACAAATGAACACCAGTGATCTACTCCAAACTTCCCATTTAGTAGGCAATGGATCTAAGAATTCAAATAGTTAGCCTGATGTTACATATCTTACTCCATAATATTACTTTTCCTAAAGAAATAAGAGTTTGAGATTAATATTAATATTGACATCCACTGACTTCCAACCAAAGCCAATTAAGCAAATGTGTATCCTAGAATCTGTTGTCCTTGTTCCCAGTCCATTAATATTTATTTATTAGGAGAGAGCCAAAACTCCGCAAAAACAAAACAAAAAAAAAATCAACACAATTATCCTCAAAGATAACAGTTAAAAACATCTAATGTGTTAAAAACTGTGGAGCCATTATCAAAAAAGATGCCTACCACTCCCTACCGCCAGTCAGACACTAAGGGAATCATCTCAGTGAAGACTGAGTCAAAAGAGTCTGTGTGGAATACTAAATAGAACTAATATTCATCACAAAGAGATAGCGACACATTGCTCTTTACTGAAAGCAAACAGAAGTGAGCAGCAATCCAAATACCACAAGATGTCTGGGGAAATACAAATCACTAACAAGGCCTTGTAGACATTTTGTACTTACTTCAACTGCTGTCTGGAACTGCTGTCTGGAACAAACTCAACAAAGGGTTTTAAAGAGTGTCCTTATTTTGTCACCTCTCCAGGGTTCTACTTAGAGAATTCGGATTTTACTTTATTTTTTATGTGGTTGGCTTTTCAGATAGGCTCTCATTGTGTAACCCAGGTTGACCTGGACTTTACTTCAATCTTCCTGCCTCAGCCTCCCGAGTGCAAGCTACAGGCATCCACCATGTCTGGCTCCTGAACTCAGCTCTAAAAGGATAATTACCACCTACAAGTGAAATGGCTTCTTCTCCCAGTCTACACTGTTAAAATCCTGCTCATCCTGTTGAAATTGAAATACATGATGCACACGTATGAAAAGATCAGATGAGACCCTGTATTATGTATAACTAATAAAACGTTTTTAAAAGAAGTATTATTCAACCTTTTAAAAGGCTCCACTTTATACTGGCAGCTTCCATAGATTTCTCCCCACTGACGTCTTAATGTAGAATCAACCTTCTCCTTGCTGCCTTATGCTACACAAGCCTCAACAACGCACTGTTACCAACATTCACTTCTGGCCCTCCCTCTCCTGAGACACCTGACCCTCCGCCCCCAGCAGTAGGAAAAGAAGTTTAATTTAACACATATGGTGCAGGCGACAGGGTACCAATTTTGCATACCTTTTCTTATTCAATCTTGACAACAGGCTAGAAAGGTAAACAGGTGGCGCACTGCTGCTTACCCGTAGGGAACTACTGCATAGTTAATGGCTTGCTTGTCCACTATCACGTCGCTAGTCTATTCTAGCGCATGGAATGTTAGTTTACTCTGTTCTAACGCTGCTTTCACTGCTCAAGTGTTGTAGAAGTGTCTCCCACTATACCTGAGTAGGTTTCCGCGACTGTGTGCTCACTTCAATATTCTTACGAACACAATACCACCATTTAGAATCATGCCTCACCCTTAGCCTGCTACCTTTACAATTCCTTAGGGAGGACTTTACCTACTGGGGTGGCTCTCCACTTCTCTATGAGAAATGCTGCAGGGAGCACCCACCCCACACTCTTCTTCCCACAAAATGTATGAAATACAACACACAGGAAACATGCAACTCATATCATTTCCCAAAGCCCCTATTTCACTCTGAGGCACATGTTTATACCAGCATAAGGATCCAGCAGTTCCCAGTTCACACAGTGGGGCTATCCTAAGACAACGTCTGAATAAGAAAAGGCTATCTTTCAGGCGTCTTAAAACGAAGGCACCCTAACCAACAGTATTAGGCAGCCTTCCCTCTCTCAGCCGTCCTCCACTGAATTGCAGTTTGGATTTCCGGCGGGAATGTACGCGGAAAGATGAGATGGAGCTAAAAAGCACTAGAGCAATTACTTTGCCGGCTTAATTAGAAGACACAGAAAGCGCCCCGCCTTTCTAAATCTCTGCAGTGAACTCATCTATGAAGGCAGGCAGGGCACGGAAGCTAGAACAATCCCGCATCCAGCCACCGGTTTCTGTGGCTATCGGGGGCCAGTTCCTTTCCACCCGTGGTCCCCGGCCACCAGCGCCCTAGTGCTGAGTATCAGCCCTGCCGCACCTCCCGAGGCGGACCTAGGTCTCATTGTCTGCACGGTGCAGCCCCAAGGGGCGCGGGGTGCAGCCCAGGCCCCGCCGACCCCTACCCAACGCAGGCCGCCTGGTCGGGCTCAGCCCAACGCCAAGCCCGGCCGGCAACGACCCCGCCCCGGACTGCAGCCGCTTGCACTCGTCCCGAGGGCCACGCCGGGCACTGGGAAAATGGAGACGGCAGCGCCTTCGGAGCACCCAGATCTCTGTCTCCCGGACCTCGAGGGCCAGGCGTCGGAGCACTCACCGCGGCAGCCCCTCGGCCCTCCCGGAGCCCCGCGCTAGGCAGCAGCTGCTCGCGCCCTCCAGCCGCCGCTGCCGCCTCGCCAGGCGCGACGCTCCTCTCCCGAACGCTGAGAGCGACCGCAGCTCCCGCGGCGCGCGCTCGGTGACTGACTGACCGACCCACAGAGCGGGCGTCGGCGGGAACTGGGCGGGTCGGCCGCAGAGCCGGGCGGCGGGGATCACAGAGCCCGCGCGTCCGGCCCCGGCATACAGGGCGGGGCTGAGGGCCGCGGGGCCCAGGGGCGGACCGCCTCGCGCCCGGCCGCGCGCTCCTCGGCGCGGCCACCGCTCACTTCCGGCGCTGGCGGCCACGCGCCTCTCTTGCCGCCTGCACACGCGCACGCGCGCGCCCCTCGCGGCCTGGCCAGCCACCCCCCCCACCCCCCCACCGGCCGCCCCTCAGGCGCCGGGCCGCACCCAGCCGCGGCTGTCCTCCGCGCCCTGCCTTTCCTGCGCGCGTCCTTGTGAGCCGCCTCCAGGAACCAATGAATCAGAGAATGAATGAGAGGAGAGGAAAATCCCGCCGCGGTCCCGCCCGCCGTGGCCTTGCCCGGGAAGCCTGCCCAATTGCTTCGGTCCGAGGGTCTTGGAAGACTGAGGGCGGACGAGGAGGCCGGTCTCGGATGTGCGCCTTTGCCTGCTCGGCATCCTCAGTCTCCAAAACCAACCCTGGGCTAACCTTAGGCACTCACCGACTATTGTTGAAATCTGGGAGCAGTGCCTTAGGAAATCCCATTTTAGCTTAAACTCTGCAGTTTCGTTCAATGTATGGGAAGCTTTGGAATCGGACGTTATTCCATTCATCTTTACCTTTTCACATCAAAGCCTGTTCATCTGTGTCCCTGGTTTCTGTTCTCCTTTACTGAATTTGTTCTCAGCAAGGGTGTTAGCCTGAGCCCTCTCCTGAGCCCTGTGCTGTGTTTCCCGAGTACTACATTTAAAATACTGAGTTTGATGCCAAGCTCCCAATTACTCAAATGCTGCTTATTTTAATGCAGGTTTGACTTAGGCAGACTTAGATTTCTTTCGATTTACGTCCTTCTCATGACCTTCATGTAAAGTTGATCAAAGGAAAGGCAAAGTAGTATTAAATTACCTTTGCTTGGCTATGTACTTTGTTAGCATTAAAGAAATTGAGCTATGGTCTGGAATTGGCTGCATTGAATTTTCAGCATTTCCCCTCATGTCTTCTTGTCCTCTCTTTAACCGTTTCTGTAATTTGAATTTTAACCCCCCCCCCAAAATCACGTATTTCCAAAATTCTGGCGATCTTTCTAAGAATGAGTATTCATTTCTCTATTCTAGGATCAAATCCCAGTTTGACTAATTGCACTTGACTTCCTGATATTCTTGAAGATTTCCAAGTGGTTTCAGTTTTTAGTAGTCTTTCCCAAACTGCTGCACGATCTGCTTCAAACTGGTATTTAGAACTGTCCAATACCATTACTGGACTGTTTCACATGTGAGATGCTTATACTTTAGGAAATAAATGCATTTTTCTATTTTAAATTTATAGGCACTTCAATAACCATGTAAAATAACATTATCTCGTAAACTAAAAATGGTAGAAGTGGCCCGTTCCTGTGACCTCTCTTCCTTGTTGAGTTTAGTCATCATTTATTACCTGTAATTTTTTTCAGCGCACTATATTCTCTTAATGAATATCATGTGCAGTATTTTCTGTAGACCTTTGTATTAAAGACTAATGCTTTGAAATTTTGAATCAGCAATGCATTTAAATGTCTGGAGCCCCTTCATTTCCCTTGTGACTAAGTTTATTGAGATTGAACATACCTAGGTGCTCAAACCTAGTAACGTGTTGTCAAATGTTATTACCAGGCTGAACGTTAACATTACAAGGAAGAGTCTCACTTTTATAGAAACCTCCTTACAAAATAGGCCCCAGAGTGCTCTTTAGATAGCTCTCAGCCAACTCTTCCAAGAAGTGCTTGGGCTGGTTAAGATGAATCTTAGAAAACAGTCACTTTCCATCACTGAGAAAAATAAACAGGTCCTCATCAGTTCCATTAAACCATGAAATAATCCATTCACTTAATTAGAGTCTATTGAGCTCCAGCTAATGTGTAAGAATGCGAAGACAAGAGAGACTTGATGCCTCCAGCCCCCAGAAATCACAGACTGCTGGATAAAGGAGGCAGGGAAGCCACTATGAGAAAGTTCGTCTATTCACAGGTCAGGAAAGCCTATCCAGTGGGGAGATAAACTAACTACGTGTTTAATGACAGGGAGGAGCTAACCCAGTGAGGAGGGCACAGGCATTCTAGAGAAAGACAGCAATGTCTGTGCAGGTGTGTGAACAGTAGTATTACCATGCCCAAGAGGTCTACTCCCAAGTAATTCAGGACAGACGCAGAGAAGGTTCAGATAGGTGGGGAATGGTAGAGAGGACCGAATTAATCGAGAGCTCATATTCTACACTAAGGAGCTTGAACTTTATAACAAAGAATAAACTCTTTGACTTGTGTCTTATGGTTTCCATTGCTGTGGAGAGACACCAAGAACCAAGGCAACTTCTATAAAGGGCAACACCTAATTGAGGCTGGCTTACAGGTTCAGAGGTTCAGTCCATTACCATCACAGCAGGAGGCATGGCAGCATCCAGGCAGACATGGTATAGGAGGAGCTGAGAGTTCTACATCTTGATAGGAAGGCAGCCAGGAAAAGATTGTCTTCAGGCAGCTAGGAGGAGGGTCTCCAAGCCCACCCCAACAGTGACACACTTCCTCCAACAAGGCCACACCTCCTAATAGTGCCACTCCCTGGGCTAAGCATATTCAAACCACAAACCAAGTTTTAGTCTCTGTGACAACCGAGTATGTATTTGGAGACAAGAGAAAATTGAAGAATAGAAGTAAAAAGAGGGAGGGAGAATAACCTAGGTCTCCACGGAGGCAGAGGAAGTGCAGTGGGAGACAAAGATAATGAGAAGGTGGAATCTACTGAATTTCCTGGAAAATTGGCTGGAGGATTGAATGAGAGAGAAAGCTCTACAAAAGACAAGCAAGCTCCTGTCTGGGGAAGCTGAGTAGACGATATTAACCCCCCCCCCCCGAAATAAGAATGCAGAAGGAGGATCCCGGATAAACAGTTATACAGGAAAGTATTACCATAGAAGACAGGGAGCTCAGTCCACAGAGGGCTTACTGAGCAAAGAGGATCTTAGTTCAAGGTATCCCTAATCCCAGGGCTTAGAGAGGGGAATATCCCTGAAACTCACTGGCCAGGGACACTCAAGAAATGGATAAGCCCCGTGTTTAATTAGAGATCGTGTGGAGTCCTGCACACACACACACACACACACACACACACACACACACACACACACACACACACAGAGAGAGACACGCACACATCAAAGGACTCTTAGTCCATTACTCTGCAAAAGTGTGTCCTTATGGATAGCGGTTTCACAGGATTCTGGTAGATGTGATGATACAATAGCCATTCTTGGTTGTCAACTTTACTAAGTCTGAGTTAACTAAAACCCAACTACTGGGCACACCTATGAAGGACATTTTTTCAACTAAATAATTTGTTCTGGGAAGACACTTCTAATCCAAATATTTGTGGTGGGAGGATACACTTTTTTATATATATATAATTTACTTACTTTTATATACATTTGGTGTTTGGCCTATATATATGTCTGTGTGAAGGAATCAGATTCTCTATAACTTGAGTTACAGACTGTCATGAGCTACTATATAGGTGCCGGGAATTGAACCTGGGTCCTCTGGAAGAGCAGTCAATGCTCTTAATTGCTGAGCCATCTCCCCAGCCCTGGAAGATACACCTTTCAGCCTATATAAAAACATGGGAGAAGCAAGTTATGTCTCCTTGCCTACATATACTCTCCTTTGCTAGCAAGTCCATCCCTTGGCTGGCATTAGAGTCTACTTCTTCATGATTCTGTCCTATACTGAAGACAAAGTGAGGCATTCAGCCTCTGTGGACTGAACAACTACTAGATTCTTGGACCTTCCATTTATAAGCATCGTTGGATTAGCTGAACCACAGCCTGTAAATCATTCTAATAAATCATTATGTGTATGTATGTGTGTGTATGTGTATGCGTATGTTATGTGTATGTGTGCGTATGTGTATGTGTATGTGTGTGTATGTGTGTGTGTATGTGTGTATGTGTGTGTATGTGTATATGTGTATGTGTGTGTGTATATGTGTATGTGTGTATGTGTATGTGTATGCATGTGTATGTGTATGTATGTGTGTGTGTGTGTATGTGTGTGTATGTGTGTGTGTATGTGTATGTGAATCTCCAGTCAGTAAGTTCTGTCACTCTAGGAGCACTGACTAATACAGTAGGCACGATTTCCAAAGGAGTTTTGAGCTCCTTTAACCAACCGAGTAAAAAAAGTATCCCCGTTTACTGTGTTGAGTTGGCACTGTACAGAAATTAACAGCCATATTGGTCTAGAAATGTTGAACTTAAGTTTTTTCCATTTGTACAGGGGTAACACACTGTATTAAATATGTAAGGTCTTATATACGTGGGTTTGATTACAAAAACTAATAAAGTATTCTCTAAATTAAAAAAAAAAAAAAACCAACCGAGTAAAAGACGCTAAGCAAAGTCCTGTGGATTTCTCAACTAGAGAACTTTTTTATGGTTGCGGTAATATGCACATGAAATTCTTATACAGGTATTAGAGTAGTATTTCCCAAATGTGTTTAACTATGAAAGTCTTTCTCTAATGGAACAGATCATTAGAGATGTGTTACACAGAATAGATTTTGGGAAATGCTGACCATACCCAGGTTTTTATTTTATAGTTAGAAACTCTTGCCCCTGGGGTTGGGGATTTAGCTCAGTGGTAGAGCGCTTGCCTGGCAAACGCAAGGCCCTGGATTTGGTCCCCAGCTCCGAAAAAAAGAAAAAGAAAAAGAAAAAAAAAAAAAGAAAGAAACTCTTGCCCCAATTCATGAAATGACCCAACTAAAGTTAAATATTTGAATATTTGTTACTGGCTGCTGCTGGACTAGAACCACTATCTTGACCCTGTTCACTTTCTCTTTCCACTATATATTGCTTTATGGGATACAAACTCATTCCAGAACCCTGGTGAGAAAAATATAATAAAAAATTATTGAATGTTTCCTTTTAAATGAGATTTCAAATTAGTAATTTTTCAGAAATTTCTAACACTATAAAAACGAATGCTAGATTTGACTTCTCAGACATGATTCCATTCTCAGACCTAACAGCTAATGGGTGGGAGAGTTTTCTTATGCTAAATTTACCTCCTTACTCTCAGTACTTCCTCCTCTTAGAAAAACAAGGCAACTTGTCCATTCCAAAAGGCTTCTTAGGACTGGAATGTTTCAGAAGTAACTTCTGTACATGTTATATTTGGTACTAGTCAGCATTTTAATTTATTCTTCAAATGCAGATGGTGTTCTGTGTAATTTTTACATCCAGTTCAAGGACTATCAGATATGAGACTAATGGGTCAATGAATGGACAGTTAGTTTATTAACTCAATTATCAAAAAATATTCAGTGTCTACTATGTTTCTAGCTCTGTAATAGTCGCTGGAGAAACACAAGACATAATCTCTGGTCTTTAGACAGAATATCGTTCATTGTCGGTAAGAATGAAAGGAGACCTGGGGGGGGGGGAACATGAGTCACTGCAGCCTGCACATTTGACAATAAACATTAAAAATACTGTGGGACGATGACAAGGAACGGTGTTTCTTAAGTGTCCAGTCACAGGAAATGTTTAAGAAAATGATGGTTTATAAGGGAGCATTTGTGAGTACTGACGAGATGCTCACAGTACATGCTTGATAGAAAACTGCAAACATTTGATGCAGTATGAATTTGTGAAAAAAAATACAGGAAAAGGGTAAAAGAAATTACAAGAAGACAAAAATGTTGCACAGTGATATAATACTTTAAAATTTCTTTAATTTTTAGCAGTAAATCTGCATTCTTTAGTTGGCAATGAAAATGAATAGCAAGAGTTATTATGGCTCTTGCCTGGAATCCCAGCTTATGGAAAGATGAGACAGAAGGATCCTGAGTTGAGGGCCAGCCTGGGCTACATAAGAATTCTGGGCCACAGGAGTGAACCTACTACTATTATTTTGCTAAGTGGACATAGAATCAAACTTCCATCAAAATTCCTCTCTCTCTCTCTCCTCACAGATAATGGCAGTTCTCAGACCTCATCAGAAAAACATCTCTATGCAGTGGTTGGCAATTAATGCAGAAACTCACAACTGGTTAAAGCACAGAGAATAATTGTTACCCACCTGCTACCCAGACTTAGGGACCACTGTCAAAAAGGGAGCGTTGTAAGAACTCAGACTGGTGAGGACCAAACCGGAACAGTGTCTTTTGGACAGAGCAAGATTGCTGTGCCTATGAACTCAGAACAGTAATGGTCACTCACACAAGACTTGCACAAGACCGAGTCAGTCAAAACTGCTGCTGACGCTCTATAGACAGTTGATGGCTTCTGGGGAACAGAGGTTCAGTTTTCTTTAAAGGTGTAGCCCTAGTAGGTTATCCAGTCTCCACTGGACGGCCTCAAACCACAAGTATATGGGCAGCACAAATTGGAATTAGTGGGCTTAAAAAAAACAAGAGGACAGAGTTGGGAAGGGTTGGGGTGGGTCTGGAAGAAGTGAATGTAATCAAAATACCTTATATGTCTGTCATATGTATGTATGTATGTATGTATGTATGTATGTATGTATGTATGTATGTATGCAATTTCCCCAAATTAATAAAATATAATGTTTTAAAAGAAAATAAAAAGCATCAAGGCCAGTTTGTATACACTGAGACCTTGTGTCAGAAAAGAAATCAAGATCTTTAAAACAACACACAAAGTACATAAAGTCAATTTTAAATTTGAAAGATCACTGTATTCAAGGAATTTAGTTTAGAGAAAAAAAAACTATCAAAATAACCAGGGAAGGGTTGGGGGTTTAGCTCAGTGGTAGAGCGCTTGCCTAGCAAGCTCAAGGGCCTGGGTTCGGTCCTCAGCTCCGGAAAAGAAAAAAAAAGATTTAAAAAATAACCAGGGAATAACTAAATACAAACCCCTATTACAAACTATAAGTACCACAGTGTTTGGAAGAGAGAAACCGATTGGGATGGGAAGAAGTTAAGACTGTAAAAGGCTCCTTTGGCTCTACGTCTGAATGCCATGGAAACAAAGCTGGGGCAGTAATGGTGGTTCAGCCGAGGGCCCCAGGGTTTCTCCTGGACACTCCACAGCCCTCTCAGACTAACAGTTGCAGAACCTATGACGTTCCTGGGCTTCTATATCTCTGCTTCTTTTATACAAATGGGGTTTGTGTGCCCTGCATAATATGTACGTATAAATATTACAAACATCCTTTGTAGTATTAAAATTCTTTACAAGCAGCCCCTGAGAGGCATTTTATCAACAAAACTTACAGAACTGGACATTTGTTCCATTTATTTGGAACAAATGCAAACTATCACACAGTAGCAGTTATCGTAACATCCTGAACCTTTACGAATGTTCTGACGTCTGTGTCAGTCAGGCTGTGGGTGCAGGGAGCCAATCGGAATCCAGTAATTCTCTGATGACGCACAGGTACTGAGCGGTGTTTTAAAGCTGGCTTTTCAACATGATAACTTGCTTTTGTGAAATCCGCCATTCACACCAGTTGACAGAATGAATGACTTGTGTCTGATGCCTAAAATTGAGCTTAAAAGGTTATGCTCAGCTTTAGAAAGTTCATAAAGGGAGAGACCAGGCAGAATGCAAACCTCCACCAGAGTATCCTTTTAGAGTGGGTGGGATATGGTCAGGAGTCTACTCGTCTGAAAGGAAAGCATTTTGGTTGGGAGGATGATGCAACAAAGGTGATTTTTAGTAGATAACAGGGATGTTCGTTTTATTAGTTGAAGAGGTCCATTTGGGGATAAGATTAAAGGACAGTTTATGGAGGTGCTAAGACTAAGGAGAAGGTTTGGGTTTACAATGTAGTAGAGTAAGTGACTGAGTCCATTGTCTTTGCAATGTCTGTCTGGAGCATCTCCCTCCCTTCGCTGCAGAGCTTTTGTTTGTGACAGGTCAGTCGCGTCTCCTCCTTTATCTCCAGTTCCTCTGGACAAAGCTACTGCTGTGTAGCACGTTTTCAAAACTCTTGTGCAGTGGCAGTGCAGCCACTCCCCAAAAGGCTCTTCATGCTGGTGTTCCTCAGCATTTTAGGGAGACTGCACAGAGAAAATACCCAGTAATATTTATAAAGTAAAACAACAGCGGTAAGAGATTTGACAAGAGAGGTTTGGCAGACCTTAGAGAATAGGAGGGAGTAAGTGGGGACGCAAACGGAAGTCACTTGTATTTACCCAGACACGAGTGCTGAGCAATGAGAAAAGGCAGAAAACTGAATGTCATTTGCAAAGACTGACAGGCACAGGTGACGGCTTGGGCGAGCCTAAGAGTCCATGAAGCATAAGCACGAAGATGCCTTCAGGGTCCCCAGGGTGGAAAATGGCTACAAGCAAAGGATCAGTATCACTGCCAAGTCAACAGATAAAGGCTAACTGCCTGTCAAGTCCAGAGCTCTGCGCTGGGTGACAGAGAGGCCACAGGGAAGGGTTATAGCCCTTTTCTCTTCTATCACAGTCTGCTCACCAGCAGGGATGCTGAGAGGCACAAGTTCAACTTCGGACAAGTAATATTTGAAATAATGGTGGGATATTCAAATGAATATTTGCCTTTAGTTGCTGGAAATCGGAAACTAGGTCATCCTTGAGGATGAGAAACACTCTTTTACATCACTGAAGATCCGATTGTTACCCACTATCACAGCGCGTAAGTGATAATAGATTGCTGTAGTGTCTTCCTAGGTCGTCATAAAAAAATACTACATGGGGAGTGACTTAAACAACAGGAGTTTATTAACTCATAGTTGTGGAAGGTAAAAGTCTGAAATCAGATGTGTGCAGGCTTGATTTCTCCCTAAGCCTCTCTCCTTGTCTTAGGTGGCTACATTCTCCCTGAGCCTTCACAGATCATCTCCTTCTAGATCCTTCAAGAAAGGCCACTGTAATTTCTGGGCTGGAGCACACCCCAATAGCCCATTTAACTGACTTTTCTCTGATCTGCAAAGATACTGACAACCTGAGTTGAGGCTTCAGCGTATGAATTTTAAGAGAGACACAATTCAGCTCATTACAGTTGCCTCAAATACTTCTTGGACAGAAGGGACTATAGTCAGATTGAAATATCAGAGCTGAAGAGATACACCCAGACAGATGGTGTTCATAAAGATTGGAAATGTACAACTGGGCGATGGTGGCTCACACCTTTAATCCCAGCACTTGGGAGGCAGAGGCAAATGGATCTTTGATTTTATTTTGAGGCCAGCCTGGTCTACATAGTGAGTTCCAAGATGTCAAGGGTTACACAGAAAAACCCTGTCTCAAAAAACCGAGAGAGAGAGAGAGAGAGAGAGAGAGAGAGAGACAGAGAGACAGAGAGACAGAGAGACAGAGAGACAGAGAGACAGAGAGACAGAGAGACAGAGACAGAGAGAGACAGAGACAGAGAGAGACAGAGACAGAGAGAGAGAAAGAGAAGGGGGGATTGGAAACATACATGTATATGTACATTATATGTAACAATACTTTTGTTGACATTATAATACAAAATATGCTCAATGATGTTTGATGCATTGTTCCTTAACAATATATAATCTAATACATTGCAGTGAACATGATAAATTGATACTTTCTTCCCATAATCTCGGCACATCCGTCTGTGCCTCAGATTTTCATTGAACAAATATGTCAGTAGTATCCCACAGAAGATGCAAACAAGGAACTCAATATGTAGAAATTAAATTATTTATCTAAGTTTCTCATACTTCATAGCATCATGCACATGCATATATATGTGCAATTTATAGACAAGCTATGCTTTGGGGGAAAGTTTTTAATCTATTATTTTACCAAAAGCAATTTTTGGCTTCCCTATTGTTGTCTACTTTCATTACTCTTTACCACATTTTTTCCTGGTAGGATTCATCAAGAGGAGTAAAGATTGAGTTAAAGAATTAATTCTCTGCCTTCGTTGCCTTGCAGTCTTATTTATAAGACTCCTTAAACAGTTTGAGAAATGCCAATTGAAAAGTGGGTTATGGAAAAACAAGCAATAAACAGATGAACAGCTTGCTGTTTAGAATTTTGTTCAGTCAAGTGCTTTGAGACAAGGCTCCGTCACAGTATGCTGTGGTCTCCCTGCTCTTCATGCGTCGTTGACCACCGACCATGAGGGTGAAGAGAGCAGAAGCAGTGAGCAGGGTTTGGAAGGGTGTGAGTGTGATGGAAAGAACTTCTGGAAGTCAGATCCAGAGAGACAAGTCGTTCGGTTGCTCTGGGGAATCCAGTATAGAAGGGCTCTTAGGGTTATGGATGGGGAGGGCTGATTGGTCATAACACAGCACCTAACTATCATATGGGCAGGAAGAGAGAACAGCGCATGCAGGAAGCTTTTGTGCAGGGTCATCTTCAAAATAAGGTCAGGTATGTGTGCTTAGAGACTCTCTAATTGATGTGGAGAAAAGGAAGTCCCGCTGAGAAAGGCAGTCCTCCATTTTACTCTGAAACACCACCTAAGTGCTGGCATGGAGTTGTGTCAGTCCGGCTCTTCAAAGGTCTCACACTGTTCCCTCTCCACTGTTCCCTCTCCACTGTTCCCTCTGTTACCCTCTCTCTCCACACATTTAGTACCTCACACACGGATTGTACAGGAGCCTGTGGGCTTACACCCTCACAGGCCTCTCTCTTTTTTCTTTGAAACACCTTTGTATCACATCCTAACCAGTCTTCACTGCTACCAGAACTACTTTTTTTTTCTTTTTTTTTCTTTTTTTTTTTATTAACTTGAGTATTTCTTATATACATTTCGAGTGTTATTCCCTTTCCCGGTTTCCGGGCAAACATCCCCCCCCCTTCCCCTTTCTTTTCGGTGTTCCCCTCCCCATCCTCCCCCCATTGCCGCCCTCCCCCCATAGACTAGTTCACTGGGGGTTCAGTCTCAGCAGGACCCAGGGCTTCTCCTTCCACTGGTGCTCTTACTAGGATATTCATTGCTACCTATGGGGTCAGAGTACAGGGTCAGTCCATGTATAGTCTTTAGGTAGTGGCTTAGTCCCTGGAAGCTCTGGTTGCTTGGCATTGTTGTACATATGGGGTCTCGAGCCCCTTCAAGCTCTTCCAGTTCTTTCTCTGATTCCTTCAACGGGGGTCCTATTCTCAGTTCAGTGGTTTGCTGCTGGCATTCGCCTCTGTGTTTGCTGTATTCTGGCTGTGTCTCTCAGCAGAGATCTACATCCGGTTCCTCTTGGCCTGCACTTCTTTGCTTCATCCATCTTGTCTAATTGGGTGGCTGTATATGTATGGGCCACATGTGGGGCAGGCTCTGAATGGGTGTTCCTTCTGTGTCTGTTTTAATCTTTGCCTCTCTATTCCCTGCCAAGGGTATTCTTGTTCCCCTTTTAAAGAAGGAGTGAAGCATTCACATTTTGATCATCCGTCTTGAGTTTCATTTGTTCTAGGCATCTAGGGTAATTCAAGCATTTGGGCTAATAGCCACTTATCAATGAGTGCATACCATGTGTGTTTTTCTCTGATTGGGTTACCTCACTCAGGATGATATTTTCCAGTTCCAACCATATGCCTACGAATTTCATAAAGTCATTGTTTTTGATAGCTGAGTAATATTCCATTGTGTAGATGTACCACATTTTCTGTATCCATTCCTCTGTTGAAGGGCATCTGGGTTCTTTTCAGCTTCTGGCTATTATAAATAAGGCTGCGATGAACATAGTGGAGCATGTGTCTTTTTTATATGTTGAGGCATCTTTTGGGTATATACCCAAGAGAGGTATAGCTGGATCCTCAGGCAGTTCAATGTCCAATTTTCTGAGGAACCTCCAGAGTGATTTCCAGAATGGTTGTACCAGTCTGCAATCCCACCAACAATGGAGGAGTGTTCCTCTTTCTCCACATCCTCGCCAGCATCTGCTGTCACCTGAGTTTTTGATCTTAGCCATTCTCACTGGTGTGAGGTGAAATCTCAGGGTTGTTTTGATTTGCATTTCCCTTATGACTAAAGATGTTGAACATTTCTTTAGGTGTTTCTCAGCCATTCGGCATTCCTCAGCTGTGAATTCTTTGTTTAGCTCTGAACCCCATTTTTTTGGTTCTTTTTTTCGGAGCTGGGGACCGAACCCAGGGCCTTGCGCTTCCTAGGTAAGCGCTCTACCACTGAGCTAAATCCCCAGCCCCTGAACCCCATTTTTTAATAGGGTTATTTGTCTCCCTGCGGTCTACCTTCTTGAGTTCTTTGTATATTTTGGATATAAGGCCTCTATCTGTTGTAGGATTGGTAAAGATCTTTTCCCAATCTGTTGGTTGCCCTTTTGTCCTAACCACAGTGTCCTTTGCCTTACAGAAGCTTTGCAGTTTTATGAGATCCCATTTGTCGATTCTTGATCTTAGAGCATAAGCCATTGGTGTTTTGTTCAGGAAATTTTTTCCAGTGCCCATGTGTTCCAGATGCTTCCCTAGTTTTTCTTCTATTAGTTTGAGTGTGTCTGGTTTGATGTGGAGGTCCTTGATCCACTTGGACTTAAGCTTTGTACAGGGTGATAAGCATGGATCGATCTGCATTCTTCTACATGTTGCCCTCCAGTTGAACCAGCACCATTTGCTGAAAATGCTATCTTTTTTCCATTGGATGGTTTTGGCTCCTTTGTCAAAAATCAAGTGACCATAGGTGTGTGGGTTCATTTCTGGGTCTTCAATTCTGTTCCATTGGTCTATCTGTCTGTCTCTGTACCAATACCATGCAGTTTTTATCACTATTGCTCTGTAATACTGCTTGAGTTCAGGGATAGTGATTCCCCCTGAAGTCCTTTTATTGTTGAGGATAGCTTTAGCTATCCTGGGTTTTTTGTTATTCCAGATGAATTTGCAAATTGTTCTGTCTAACTCTTTGAAGAATTGGATTGGTATTTTGATGGGGATTGCATTGAATCTGTAGATCGCTTTTGGTAAAATGGCCATTTTTACTATATTAATCCTGCCAATCCATGAGCATGGGAGATCTTTCCATCTTCTGAGGTCTTCTTCAATTTCCTTCTTCAGTGTCTTGAAGTTCTTATTGTACAGATCTTTTACTTGCTTGGTTAAAGTCACACCGAGGTACTTTATATTATTTGGGTCTATTATGAAGGGTGTCGTTTCCCTAATTTCTTTCTCGGCTTGTTTCTCTTTTGTATAGAGGAAGGCAACTGATTTATTTGAGTTAATTTTATACCCAGCCACTTTGCTGAAGTTGTTTATCAGCTTTAGTAGTTCCCTGGTGGAACTTTTGGGATCACTTAAATATACTATCATGTCATCTGCAAATAGTGATATTTTGACCTCTTCTTTTCCGATCAGTATCCCTTTGATCTCCTTTTGTTGTCTGATTGCTCTGGCTAGAACTTCAAGAACTATATTGAATAAGTAGGGAGAGAGTGGGCAGCCTTGTCTAGTCCCTGATTTTAGTGGGATTGCTTCAAGTTTCTCTCCATTTAGTTTAATGTTAGCAACTGGTTTGCTGTATATGGCTTTTACTATGTTCAGGTATGGGCCTTGAATTCCTATTCTTTCCAGGACTTTTATCATGAAGGGGTGTTGAATTTTGTCAAATGCTTTCTCAGCATCTAATGAAATGATCATGTAGTTCTGTTCTTTCAGTTTGTTTATATAATTGATCACGTTGATGGTTTTCCGTATATTAAACCATCCCTGCATGCCTGGGATGAAGCCTACTTGATCATGGTGGATGATTGTTTTGATGTGCTCTTGAATTCGGTTTGCCAGAATTTTATTGAGTATTTTTGCATCGATATTCATAAGGGAAATTGGTCTGAAGTTCTCTTTCTTTGTTGGGTCTTTGTGTGGTTTAGGTATAAGAGTAATTGTGGCTTCAGAGAAGGAATTCGGTAGTGATCCATCTGTTTCAATTTTGTGGAATAGTTTGGATAATATTGGTACGAGGTCTTCTGTGAAGGTCTGATAGAATTCTGCACTAAACCCGTCTGGACCTGGGCTCTTTTTGGTTGGGAGACCTTTAATGACTGCTTCTATTTCCTTAGGAGTTATGGGGTTGTTTAACTGGTTTATCTGTTCCTGATTTAACTCCGGTACCTGGTATCTGTCTAGGAAATTGCCCATTTCCTGCAGATTTTCAAGTTTTGTTGAATAAAGGCTTTTATAGTAAGATCTGATGATTTTTTGAATTTCCTCTGAATCTGTAGTTATGTCTCCCTTTTCATTTCTGATTTTGTTAATTTGGACATACTCTCTGTGTTCTCTTGTTAGTCTGGCTAAGGGTTTATCTATCTTGTTGATTTTCTCAAAGAACCAACTTTTGGTTCTGTTGATTCTTTCTATGGTCCTTTTTGTTTCTACTTGGTTGATTTCAGCTCTGAGTTTGATTATTTCCTGCCTTCTACTCCTCCTGGGTGTACTTGCTTCTTTTTGTTCTAGAGCTTTTAGGTGTGCTGTCAAGCTGCTGACATATGCTCTTTCCTGTTTCTTTCTGCAGGCACTCAGCGCTATGAGTTTTCCTCTTAGCACAGCTTTCATTGTGTCCCATAAGTTTGGGTATGTTGTACCTTCATTTTAATTAAATTCTAAAAAGTCTTTAATTTCTTTCTTTATTTCTTCCCTGACCAGGTTATCGTTGAGTAGAGCATTGTTCAATTTCCACGTATATGTGGGCATTCTTCCCTTATTGTTATTGAAGACCAGTTTTAGGCCGTGGTGGTCTGATAGCATGCATGGGATTATTTCTATCTTTCTGTACCTGTTGAGGCCCGTTTTTTGACCAATTATATGGTCAATTTTGGAGAAAGTACCATGAGGAGCTGAGAAGAAGGTATATCCTTTTGCTTTAGGATAGAATGTTCTATAAATATCTGTTAAGTCCATTTGGCTCATGACTTCTCTTAGTCTGTCTACGTCTCTGTTTAATTTCTGTTTCCATGATCTGTCCATTGATGAGAGTGGGGTGTTGAAATCTCCTACTATTATTGTGTGAGGTGCAATGTGTGTTTTGAGCTTTAGTAAGGTTTCTTTTACATATGTAGGTGCCCTTGTATTTGGGGCATAGATATTTAGGATTGAGAGTTCATCTTGGTGGATTTTTCCTTTGATGAATATGAAGTGTCCTTCCTTATCTTTTTTGATGACTTTTAGTTGAAAATTGATTTTATTTGATATTAGAATGGCTACTCCAGCTTGCTTCTTCTGACCATTTGCTTGGAAAGTTGATTTCCAGCCTTTCACTCTGAGGTAGTGTCTGTCTTTGTCTCTGAGGTGTGTTTCCTGTAGGCAGCAGAATGCAGGGTCCTCGTTGCATATCCAGTTTGTTAATCTATGTCTTTTTTTTTCATTTTTTTTATTAACTTGAGTATTTCTTATATACATTTCGAGTGTTATTCCCTTTCCCGGTTTCCGGGCAAACATCCCCCTACCCCCTCCCCTTCCTTATGGGTGTTCCCCTCCCAACCCTCCCCCCATTGCCGCCCTCCCCCCATAGACTAGTTCACTGGGGGTTCAGTCTTAGCAGGACCCAGGGCTTCCCCTTCCACTGGTGCTCTTACTAGGATATTCATTGCTACCTATGGGGTCAGAGTCCAGGGTCAGTCCATGTATAGTCTTTAGGTAGTGGCTTAGTCCCTGGAAGCTCTGGTTGCTTGGCATTGTTGTACTTTTGGGGTCTCGAGCCCCTTCAAGCTCTTCCAGTTCTTTCTCTGATTCCTTCAATAGGGGACCTATTCTCAGTTCAGTGGTTTGCTGCTGGCATTCGCCTCTATATTTGCTGTATTCTGGCTGTGTCTCTCAGGAGAGATCTACATCTGGCTCCTGTCGGTCTGCACTTCTTTGCTTCATCCATCTTGTCTAATTGGGTGGCTGTATATGTATGGGCCACATGTGGGGCAGGCTCTGAATGGGTGTTCCTTCAGTCTCTGTTTTAATCTTTGCCTCTCCCTTCCCTGCCAAGGGTATTCTTTTTCCTCATTTAAAGAAGGAGTGAAGCATTCACATTTTGATCATCCATCTTGAGTTTCGTTTGTTCTAGGGATCTAGGGTAATTCAAGCATTTGGGCTAATAGCCACTTATCAATGAGTGCATACCATGTATGTCTTTCTGTGATTGGGTTAGCTCACTCAGGATGATATTTTCCAGTTCCAACCATTTGCCTACGAATTTCATAAAAACTCGTTGTTTTTGATAGCTGAGTAATATTCCATTGTGTAGATGTACCACATTTTCTGTATCCATTCCTCTGTTGAAGGGCATCTGTGTTCTTTCCATTTTCTGGCTATTATAAATAAGGCTGCGATGAACATAGTGGAGCACATGTCTCTTTTATATGTTGAGGCATCTTTTGGGTATATGCCCAAGAGAGGTATAGCTGGATCCTCAGGCAGTTCAATGTCCAATTTTCTGAGGAACCTCCAGACTGATTTCCAGAATGGTTGTACCAGTCTGCAATCCCACCAACAATGGAGGAGTGTTCCTC
Organism: Rattus norvegicus; assembly: GCF_021556685.1. Classification (NCBI taxonomy): domain Eukaryota; kingdom Metazoa; phylum Chordata; class Mammalia; order Rodentia; family Muridae; genus Rattus; species Rattus norvegicus. The sequence goes on from NC_141542.1 coordinate 77,174,903, forward strand.
TTTCTCCACATCCTCGCCAGCATCTGCTGTCACCTGAGTTTTTGATCTTAGCCAATCGCACTGGTGTGAGGTGAAATCTCAGGGTTGTTTTGATTTGCATTTCCCTTATGACTAAAGATGTTGAACATTTCTTTAGGTGTTTCTCAGCCATTCGGCATTCCTCAGCTGTGAATTCTTTGTTTAGCTCTGAACCCCATTTTTTAATAGGGTTATTTGTTTCCCTGCGGTCTAACTTCTTGAGTTCTTTGTATATTTTGGATATAAGGCCTCTATCTGTTGTAGGATTGGTAAAGATCTTTTCCCAATCTGTTGGTTGCCGTTTTGTCCTAACCACAGTGTCCTTTGCCTTACAGAAGCTTTGCAGTTTTATGAGATCCCATTTGTCGATTCTTGATCTTAGAGCATAAGCCATTGGTGTTTTGTTCAGGAAATTTTTTCCAGTGCCCATGTGTTCCAGATGCTTCCCTAGTTTTTCTTCTATTAGTTTGAGTGTGTCTGGTTTGATGTGGAGGTCCTTGATCCACTTGGACTTAAGCTTTGTACAGGGTGATAAGCATGGATCGATCTGCATTCTTCTACATGTTGCCCTCCAGTTGAACCAGCACCATTTGCTGAAAATGCTATCTTTTTTCCATTGGATGGTTTTGGCTCCTTTGTCAAAAATCAAGTGACCATAGGTGTGTGGGTTCATTTCTGGGTCTTCAATTCTGTTCCATTGGTCTATCTGTCTGTCTCTGTACCAATACCATGCAGTTTTTATCACTATTGCTCTGTAATACTGCTTGAGTTCAGGGATAGTGATTCCCCCTGAAGTCCTTTTATTGTTGAGGATAGCTTTAGCTATCCTGGGTTTTTTGTTATTCCAGATGAATTTGCAAATTGTTCTGTCTAACTCTTTGAAGAATTGGATTGGTATTTTGATGGGGATTGCATTGAATCTGTAGATCGCTTTTGGTAAAATGGCCATTTTTACTATATTAATCCTGCCAATCCATGAGCATGGGAGATCTTTCCATCTTCTGAGGTCTTCTTCAATTTCCTTCTTCAGTGTCTTGAAGTTCTTATTGTACAGATCTTTTACTTGCTTTGTTAAAGTCACTCCGAGGTACTTTATATTATTTGGGTCTATTATGAAGGGTGTCGTTTCCCTAATTTCTTTCTCGGCTTGTTTCTCTTTTGTATAGAGGAAGGCAACTGATTTATTTGAGTTAATTTTATACCCAGCCACTTTGCTGAAGTTGTTTATCAGCTTTAGTAGTTCTCTGGTGGAACTTTTGGGATCACTTAAATATACTATCATATCATCTGCAAATAGTGATATTTTGACTTCTTCTTTTCCGATCTGTATCCCCTTGACCTCCTTTTGTTGTCTGATTGCTCTGGCTAGAACTTCAAGAACTATATTGAATAAGTAGGGAGAGAGTGGGCAGCCTTGTCTAGTCCCTGATTTTAGTGGGATTGCTTCAAGTTTCTCTCCATTTAGTTTAATGTTAGCAACTGGTTTGCTGTATATGGCTTTTACTATGTTCAGGTATGGGCCTTGAATTCCTATTCTTTCCAGGACTTTTATCATGAAGGGGTGTTGAATTTTGTCAAATGCTTTCTCAGCGTCTAATGAAATGATCATGTGGTTTTGTTCTTTCAGTTTGTTTATATAATGGATCACGTTGATGGTTTTCCGTATATTAAACCATCCCTGCATGCCTGGGATGAAGCCTACTTGGTCATGGTGGATGATTGTTTTGATGTGCTCTTGGATTCGGTTTGCCAGAATTTCGTTGAGTATTTTTGCGTCGATATTCATAAGGGAAATTGGTCTGAAGTTCTCTTTCTTTGTTGGGTCTTTGTGTGGTTTAGGTATAAGAGTAATTGTGGCTTCGTAGAAGGTATTCGGTAGTGATCCATCTGTTTCAATTTTGTGGAATAGTTTGGATAATATTGGTATGAGGTCTTCTATGAAGGTTTGATAGAATTCTGCACTAAACCCGTCTGGACCTGGGCTCTTTTTGGTTGGGAGACCTTTAATGACTGCTTCTATTTCCTTAGGAGTTATGGGGTTGTTTAACTGGTTTATCTGTTCCTGATTTAACTTCGGTACCTGGTATCTGTCTAGGAAATTGTCCATTTCCTGCAGATTTTCAAGTTTTGTTGAATATAGGTTTTTATAGTAAGATCTGATGATTTTTTGAATTTCCTCTGAATCTGTAGTTATGTCTCCCTTTTCATTTCTGATTTTGTTAATTTGGACGCACTCTCTGTGTCCTCTCGTTAGTCTGGCTAAGGGTTTATCTATCTTCTTGATTTTCTCAAAGAACCAACTTTTGGTTCTGTTGATTCTTTCTATGGTCCTTTTTGTTTCTACTTGGTTGATTTCAGCTCTGAGTTTGAGTATTTCCTGCCTTCTACTCCTCCTGGGTGTATTTGCTTCTTTTTGTTCTAGAGCTTTTAGGTGTGCTGTCAAGCTGTTGACATATGCTCTTTCCTGTTTCTTTCTGCAGGCACTCAGCGCTATGAGTTTTCCTCTTAGCACAGCTTTCATTGTGTCCCATAAGTTTGGGTATGTTGTACCTTCATTTTCATTAAATTCTAAAAAGTTTTTAATTTCTTTCTTTATTTCTTCCTTGATCAGGTTATCATTGAGTAAAGCATTGTTCAATTTCCAAGTATATGTGGACATTCTTCCTTGATTGTTATTGAAGACCAGTTTTAGGCCGTGGTGGTCCGATAGCACGCATGGGATTATTTCTATCTTTCTGTACCTGTTGAGGCCCGTTTTTTGACCAATTATATGGTCAATTTTGGAGAAAGTACCATGAGGAGCTGAGAAGAAGGTATATCCTTTTGCTTTAGAATAGAATGTTCTATAAATATCCGTTAGGTCCATTTGGCTCATGACTTCTCTTAGTCTGTCTACATCTCTGTTTAATTTCTGTTTCCATGATCTGTCCATTGAAGAGAGTGGGGTGTTGAAATCTCCCACTATTATTGCGTGAGGTGCAATGTGTGTTTTGAGCTTCAGTAAGGTTTCTTTTACATATGTAGGTGCCCTTGTATTTGGGGCATAGATATTTAGGATTGAGAGTTCATCTTGGTGGATTTTTCCTTTGATGAATATGAAGTGTCCTTCCTTATCTTTTTTGACGACTTTTAGTTGAAAATTGATTTTATTTGATATTAGAATGGCTACTCCAGCTTGCTTCTTCTGACCATTTGCTTGGAAAGTTGTTTTCCAGCCTTTCACTCTGAGGTAGTGTCTGTCTTTGTCTCTGAGGTGTGTTTCCTGTAGGCAGCAGAATGCAGGGTCCTTGTTGCGTATCCAGTTTGTTAATCTATTTCTTTTTATTGGGGAGTTGAGCCCATTGATGTTGAGAGATAGTAAGGAATAGTGATTATTGCTTCCCGTTTTATTCATATTGATGTGAGGTTATGTTTGTGTGCTTTCTTTCTCTTTGTTTTGTTGCCAAGACGATTAGTTTCTTGCTTCTTCTAGGGTATAGCTTGCCTCCTTATGTTGGGCTTTACCCTTTATTATCCTTTGTAGTGCTGGATTTGTAGAAAGATATTGTGTAAATTTGGTTTTGTCATGGAATATCTTGGTTTCTCCATCTATGTTAATTGAGAGTTTTGCAGGATACAGTAACCTGGGCTGGCATTTGTGTTCTCTTAGGGTCTGTATGACATCAGTCCAGGATCTTCTGGCCTTCATAGTTTCTGGCGAAAAGTCTGGTGTGATTCTGATAGGTCTGCCTTTATATGTTACTTGACCTTTTTCCCTTACTGCTTTTAATATTCTTTCTTTATTTTGTGCATTTGGTGTTTTGACTATTATGTGACGGGAGGTGTTTCTTTTCTGGTCCAATCTATTTGGAGTTCTGTAGGCTTCTTGTATGCCTATGGGTATCTCTTTTTTTAGGTTAGGGAAGTTTTCTTCTATGATTTTGTTGAAGATATTTACTGGTCCTTTGAGCTGGGAGTCTTCACTCTCTTCTATACCTATTATCCTTAGGTTTGATCTTCTCATTGAGTCCTGGATTTCCTGTATGTTTTGGACCAGTAGCTTTTTCCACTTTACATTATCTTTGACAGTTGTGTCAATGATTTCTATGGAATCTTCTGCTCCTGAGATTCTCTCTTCCATCTCTTGAATTCTGTTGGTGAGGCTTGTATCTACAGCTCCTTGTCTCTTCTTTTGGTTTTCTATATCCAGGGTTGTTTCCATGTGTTCTTTCTTGATTGCTTCTATTTCCATTTTTAATTCCTTCAATTGTTTGATTGTGTTTTCCTGGAATTCTTTCAGGGATTTCTGCGATTCTTTCAGGGATTTTTGCGATTCCTCTCTGAAGGCTTCTATTTGTTTATTAATGTTTTCCTGTGTTTCCCTAAGGGAGTTCTTCATGTCTTTCTTGAAGTCCTCCAGCATCATGATCAAATATGATTTTGAAACTAGATCTTGCTTTTCTGGTGTGTTTGGATATTCCATGTTTTTTTTGGTGGGAGAATTGGGCTCCGATGATGCCATGTAGTCTTGGTTTCTGTTGCTTGGGTTCCTGCGCTTGCCTCTCGCCATCAGATTATCTCTAGTGTTACTTTGTTCTGCTATTTCTGACAGTGGCTAGACTGTCCTATAAGCCTGTGTGTCAGGAGTGCTGTAGACCTGTTTTCCTCTCTTTCAGTCAGTTATGGGGACAGAGTGTTCTGCTTTCGGGCATGTAGTTTTTCCTCTCTACAGGTCTTCAGCTGTTCCTGTGGGCCTGTCTCTTGAGTTCACCAGGCAGCTTTCTTGCAGCAGAAAAGTTGGTCTTACCTGTGGTCCCGAGGCTCAAGTTCGCTCGTGGGGTGCTGCCCACGGGCTCTCTGCAGCGGCAGCAACCAGGAAGACCTGTGCCGCCCCTTCTGGGAGCTTCAGTGCACCAGGGTTCCAGATGGCCTTTGGTGTTTTCCTCTGGCCTCCGAGATGTATGTACAGAGAGCAGTCTCTTCTGGTTTCCCAGGCTTATCTGCCTCTCTGAAGGTTCAGCTCTCCCTCCCACGGGATTTGGGTGCAGAGAACTGTTTATCCGGTCTGTTTCCCTCAGGTTCCGGTGGTGTCTCAGGCAGGGGTCCTGCCGCTCCTGGGCCCTCCCCCACGGGAGCCCAGAGGCCTTATACAGTTTCCTCTTGGGCCAGGGATGTGGGCAGGGGTGGGCAGTGTTGGTGGTCTCTTCCGCTCTGCAGCCTCAGGAGTGCCCACCTGATCAGGCCGTGAGGTCTCTTCTTTCTTGATTGCTTCTATTTCCATTTTTAATTCCTTCAACTGTTTGATTGTGTTTTCCTGGAATTCTTTCAGGGATTTTTGTGACTCTTCTCTATGGGCTTCTACTTGTTTATTTATGTTTTCCTGGAATTCTTTCAGGGATTTTTGCGATTCCTCTCTGTAGGCTTCTACTTGTTTATTTATGTTTTCCTGTGTTTCTCTAAGGGAGTTCTTCACGTCTTTCTTGAAGTCCTCCAGCTCATGATCAAATATGATTTTAAATCTAGGTCTTGCTTTTCTGGTGTGTTTGGATATTCAGTGTTTGGTTTGGTGGGAGAATTGGGCTCCGATGATGCCATGTAGTCTTGGTTTCTGTTGCTTGGGTTCCTGTGCTTGCCTCTCGCCATCAGATTATCTCTAGTGTTACTTTGTTCTGCTATTTCTGACAGTGGCTAGACTGTCCTATCAGCCTGTGTGTCAGGAGTGCTGTAGACCTGTTTTCCTGTTTTCTTTCAGCCAGTTATGGGGACAGAGTGTTCTGCTTTCAGGCGTGTAGTTTTTCCTCTCTACAGGTCTTCAGCTGTTCCTGTGGGCCTGTGTCTGGAGTTCACCAGGCAGGTCACTTGCAGCAGAAAAGTTGGTCTTACCTGTGGTCCCGAGGCTCAAGTTTGCTAGTCGCGTGTTGCTTATGAGCTCTCCGCGGCAGCAGCAACCAGGAAGATCTGTGCTGCCCTTTCCGGGAGCTTCTGTGCACCAGGGTTCCAGATGGAGTTTGGTGTTTTCCTCTGACGTCAGAGATGTGTGCAGAGTGCAGTCTCTTCTGGTTTCCCAGGCGTGTCTGCCTCTCTGAAGGTTTAGCTCTCCCTCCCACGGGATTTGGGTGCAGAGAACTGTTTATCCGGTCTGTCCCTTCAGGTTATGGCGGTGTCTCAGGTGCAGCGGTCCTGCTGCTCTTGGGCCCTCCTCTATGGGAGCCCAGAGACCATACACTTTCCTCTTGGGCCAGGGATGTGTGCAGGGGTGGGCAGTGTTGGTGGTCTCTTCCGCTCTGCAGCCTCAGGTGTGCCCACCTGACCAGGCGGTGAGGTCTCTCTCCCACGGGGTCTGGGAGCAGAGAGCTGCTGCGGGCCGGGATCCGCGGGTTTCCAGAACTACTTTTAAAGTATTTTTCCCCATACAAGCCAACCAAAAGATCTGATAATTTTACTTTGAAAAGGCAACCTCACAAAACATCATGAACAGTGTGATTTTGATAGTTTTACAAATTAGAAGTTCTAATCCACAATTGTGTGTGTGCGCGTGTGCGTGTGTGCATGTGTGTGTGTGTGTGTGTGTGTACCTATTACATTAATTACTTATTGTCGTAACAGATGACCATTAACTCAGTTGGTACAGGTAGTATACATCATTATCTTACAGTTCTGAAGATCAGAACAGTGTTGGTAGGCTAAAGTTAGATATTGAAAGAGCTGAATTCCTCTTGGAGGCTCTCTGGGTAAACCCCACTGTCTTGTTTCCAACCTCTAGAAGCAGGTTACTTACCTTTCTTGGCTTTTGGCCACATCCTACATTTTCAAAGACAGTAATTCTTGCCTTCCCCTGTGGCTACCTCAGAACCAGGTAAGTAACTCAGAATCATTGCTACAGTATGACTTTGTTCCCAGAATTCTTGTTTTAGAAGCTTAATTCCTAATGCAACAGGGCTTGGAGGGAGAATCCAATGGGAACACTTCAATTGGAAGTATTAGTTCGTGAGGACTCTTCAGATGTATTTTAATGACAACAGAAAGTGTTGGTGCAGGCCAAAGTGGGCTCACTCTCTTGTTTTCTTGGTCCTTCTGCCATCCACACAGTAAGAAGGACCCTATCAAAGCTAATTACTTCATGTGGGGCTTCCATCTTCCAGATTGTGAGCTAATAGATTTATCTTCACTATAAGTCACACAGCCTCTGTCATTCTGTTATAGTACATAGTACGTAGTACATGTCCTCAATCCATCCCAGTTCTCCAAGGTACTCCATGGAGAGACCTTTCTCAAAAAAAAAAAAAAATCAAAATGGTGTTGCATCCATCAGAAACATCAACAGCAGAGGGACAAATACCCCGTAGAGGGTATCCATTATTTGGTTTGTCTTCTCTTTTATCTGGAACCCACTGATTTTTTGTTTGTTTGTTTTTGTTTTTGTTTTTAAACTGTTCCTCTCTTCCCAGATAGCTACTCAGTCACTACGGAGCATAACGCCCTCCATTCAGCTCACAGGAGACAGTATGTATCCACACAAAGGTGCTTCAAACAATGCTGTGGACCTTCTCTCCACCTGTCTCCATCTCCAACAGACACCAGAGATTATGATTCTAGATGTTGTAGAAAACGTGACAGCAAGGCAGAGCTGAGGCGAGGGCCCCTCTAGTGTTGCTCACATCCTTGGTTCAGTGTTTCTGAGGGGCAGTCACATTTTTGTCTGGTCCAGATTGGATATATGAACTTATAGCTTCTCCTTTGTACCCTAAATGGCTGCTTCTGTTCTTCGCAAAACAAACAAACAAACAAACAAACAAAAAACAGATCAGAGATGGGAATAGGTATGTTTTGAAGGCTGCAGCAGTTCCCCATTGCCTGTAGCAGTCTCAAGTTAGCTTTTCTGGCTAGCTTCAAAGCCTTAGTCTTTCCCTCTCCAGCCCCGTGTCATTCTCTTTTCTTAGTTCTTGGGTTCCTTCTATGTCTGCTCTTGATTCCTCTCACTTCTTCCCTGAACTGTCTCTTGCTCTTTCCCTGCTCATCTGTCTCCTGTCAATCTTGCCAGCCACCTCCATGAAGTCCCCCAAATCAACCTTCTCCAAATGGTTATATTGTGTAAGGTCCGTGTCATGCATCTCGCTCGGGGGACTATGTTTTGTAGTTTGAGGTTACTCTAGGTAGATTATCAGTCTATGATGACAAGGACATGGTAAGTATTTTAAAATTGCACTCAAATCTGGGTGTAGTGGTGCACACCTGTCATCCCAGTACAGAGAAGGTGAAAGCAGGAAGATTAGGAGTTCAAGGTCAACCTAAACTGTATAGTAAGCTTAGAGACAGGCTGGGCTATATGAGACCCTGTCTTAAAAAATGCAAACGAAAACTTTACTTATAGATCTATTGATTGATTATACAACATGTTAAGAAATAGCTCAGGCTACAGTCCCCAGTAGAAGGAAGCACTGTGGCCTACTGTATTGAAGGACAGTTTGGTGACCTGATGTTGTCACTTCTAGTAGCATGCTTTCCCATCATCTCCACAGACAAAAATTAAAAATGAAGAAAAGAAGCCAGAATTATTAAGTTGCAAGAACACAGAAAGCAAAAGAGAGACAAAGAGTCTTCCCTTTAAGGTGACTGGTCGACCAGAGCTAAGCTTCTCGGCAGGAATTGGGATGTACGTGGAGGCCTCAAAAACAAACACACAAACAAACACTTTGACACCAGAATAAGGGTGCCTAATGCTATTAAGAAGGAAGAAAATAATTTTAATGACATTAAAATACTTCATTCAACATACAGATTTTGTTTATTGTTTCCTCCACTAAAGGAAAGGATTCTTCAAACACATACAGGGATAAGTTAGAAAACCTTTGATTTGTTAATATGTTTTCTTCCAAGGGGGAGGGACCCATAACTATGCTCAGATATAACCCTTTTCTGTCTTTGATATCATATCTGCCTCTTTTCTAACAAGAGGGGGTGTAAATGTTCACCCTATAGCATATATCAAAAAGCTAAACAACAAAAATGACATAAAAACAAAACAGATGACCCCCAATACTTAGCAATATTCTGTGCCAAGACATTGATGCTCTTTTCTCAGAAGTTGTAATGCAAGTATCATATTTTATGCACTTCAAGGCAATACTGGGGAGACCACCAAATTGTGCTCTGGAAGTAACAGCAAGGGGAAGTTTCCCCTCTTCCTTCTTTGCCTCTCTTTCTGCAGTAACTTCTCAATCTCCACTTGGGTTTCAATACAGAGGAGAGAGGCTGGGTTGACAATAGTACTGGATCATGCCGGATCAGGGTTAATATTTCCACTCGCTGTTCTTGTCTTTATACTAACTTGTAGAACTTGAACAAATAGTGGGTTTACCATGGCACCAGGAAGAAGAAATCCTTTCAAAGCTTTTATCTTACGGACTTCACAACCTACAGCGGAAGTTGGAAACTGAATATTATTAGAGCCAAGGAAAAGCACTGTGCAGGAGTGCGTTACAGGAAACACACACAAACAATGGATGGTGTCTGTGGGTCTGGGAACGAGTGAGTGAGGGAAGAAATGATTGGTTGTGTGAATGGGGGAGTCCTGAGGGATGGTATAGGATCGCACAGTTAAATGTACAGTGGTGAGATGCTGAAAGCATCATATGTGCTCCAGAGCCGCATCCTCAAATATCCTAACGTATGCTTCGCCACAGGGGAAACTAAAAACAAAACAAAACCCTAAATAAACAACAACCAGATTTAAAAACAAAGCCTTTCGGTTGTTGGTGAAAAGTCTTCTCTTCTTATGATTTCAAACACTTGCATTCATTAGTTCTGGCTATGTATCTTAATCCTGCAATGCTCCTATGTGGAATAATAATAAAAACCCAAAACACTATTTTTGTTTGGGTTTTTGGAGTTAATTTAATTTTTTGTATTAACTTGAGTATTTCTTATTTACATTTCAAATGTTATTCTCTTTCCCGGTTTCCAGGCCAACATCCCCCTAACCCCTTCCCCTCCCCTTATTTATGGGTGTTGCCCTCCCCATCCTCTCCCCATTACCGCCCTGCCCCCAACAATCACGTTCACTGGGGGTTCAGTCTTAGCAGGACCCAGGGCTTCCCCTTCCACTGGTGCTCTTACTAGGATATTCATTGCTACCTATGGGGTCAGAGTCCAGGGTCAGTCCATGTATAGTCTTTAGGTAGTGGCTTAGTCCCTGGAAGCTCTGGTTGCTTGGCATTGTTGTTCATATGGGGTCTCGAGCCCCTTCAAGCTCTTCCAGTCCTTTCTCTGATTCCTTCAACGGAGGTCCTGTTCTCAGTTCAGTGGTTTGCTGCTGGCATTCGCCTCTGTATTTACTGTATTCTGGCTGTGTCTCTCAGGAGAGATCTACATCCGGCTCCTGATGGCCTGCACTTCTTTGCTTCATCCATCTTGTCTAATTGGGTGGCTGTATATGTATGGGCCACATGTGGGGCAGGCTCTGAATGGGTGTTCCTTCTGTGTCTGTTTTAATCTTTGCCTCTCTATTCCCTGCCAAGGGTATTCTTGTTCCCCTTTTAAAGAAGGAGTGAAGCATTCACATTTTGGTCATCCGTCTTGAGTTTCATGTGCTCTGTGCATCTAGGGTAATTCAAGCATTTGGGCTAATAGCCACTTATCAATGAGTGCATACCATGTGTGTTTTTCTGTGATTGGGTTACCTCACTCAGGATGATATTTTCCAGTTCCAACCATTTGCCTACGAATTTCATAAAGTCATTGTTTTTGATAGCTGAGTAATATTCCATTGTGTAGATGTACCACATTTTCTGTATCCATTCCTCTGTTGAAGGGCATCTGAGTTTTTTCCAGCTTCTGGCTATTATAAAACTGAGTCCCTTATTCTTTGGGGCCAGAGAAATCCAACCTTAGTCACCAAGGGGCATTCCCCCCTTGTCCCTTATCCCCCTGCTTAGCAAGCTCACAACTTTACACAGCCACAGGTCCCTTCCACCATCAGTCCATGAGGGGTTCCCTGGAAGCACTCACTGCTTGACTCCTCTCCATCTGTGGGTCATGACTGCCTTTTTTTCTTTTATTGGATATCTTCTTTATTTGCATTTCAAATGTTATCCCCTTTCCTGGTTTCCCCTTTGGCAACCCCCATCCAATCTCTCCCACCCATTCCCTCCCACTTCTCCACCCTGGCATTCTCCTACAATGGGGCATCGAGCCTTCACAGGACCAAGGCCTCTCCTCCCAATGGTGCCCAACTAGGCCATCCTCTGCACATGTGTGGCTGGAGCCATGAGTCACCCTATGTGTAATCTTCAGTTTGTGATTTGGTCCCTGGGAGCTCTGGGGGGGGGGAGTTGGGTCTGGTTTGTTGATATTGTTGTTCTTCCTATGGGGTTTCAAACCCCTTCAGCTCCTTCAGTTATTTCTCTAACTCCTCCATTGGGGACCCAGTTCTCAGTCCAATGGTTGGCTGCAAGCCTCCACCTCTGTATTTGTCAGGCTCTGGCAGAGCCTCTCAAGTGACAGCTATATCAGGCTTCTGTCTGCATTCGCAAGAGTGTCTGGGTTTGGTGACTATATATGGGGAGGATCCCCAGGTGGGGCAGTCTCTGGATGGCCTTTCCTTCAGTCTCTGCTCCACATTTTGTCTCGATATTTCCTCCTGTGATTATTTTGTTCCCCCTTCTAAGAAGGACTGAAGCAGTCACACTTTGGTCTTTCTTCTTCTTGAGCTTCATGTGGTCTGTAAATTGTATCTTGGGTATCTCATCAATAGACAGATCATGGAAACAGAAACTAAACAGAGGCACAATGAAACTAACAGAAGTTATGAACCAAATGGATTTAACAGATACCTGTAGAACATTTCATCTTAAAATAAAAGAATGTACCTTCTTCTCAGCACCTCGTGGTACCTTCTCCAAAATTGACCATATAATTGGTCACAAAATAGGCCTGAATAGTTACAAGAAGATTGGAAAAAATCCCTTGCATCCTATCAGATCACCACTAACTAAGGCTGGTCTTCAACAACAACAACGACAACAACAACAACGACAACAACAACAAACCAGAAAGCACACACACACATGGAAGCTGAACAACGCTCTACTCAATGATAACCTGGTCAAGGAAGAAATAAAGAAATTAAAGACTTTTTAGAATTTAATACAATGAAAGTACAACATACCCAAATTTACGGGATACCATGAAAACAGTGCTTAAAGGAAAACTCATAGCTCCGAGTGCCTCCAAAAAGAAACTGGGGAGAGCATACACAAACAGCTTGACAGCACACCTGAAAACTCTAGAACAAAAAGAAGTAAATACACTCAAGAGGAGTAGACAGCAGGAAATAATCAAACTCAGGGCTGAAATCAACCAAGTAGAAACAAAAAGGACTATACAAAGAATCAACAAAACCAGGAGCTGGTTCTTTGAGAAAATCAACAAGATAGACAAACCCTTAGTCAGACTAATCAGAGGTCACAGAGAGTGTATCTAGATTAACAAAATCAGAAATGAAAAGGGAGACATAACAACAGAATCTGAGGAAATTAAAAAAAATTACCAGACCCTACTACAAAAGCCTATGCTCAACAAAACTGGAAAATCTGGATGAAATGAACAATTTTCTAGACAGATACCAGGTACCAAAGTTAAATCAGGATCAGATAAACCATCAAAATAGTTCCATAACTCCCAAAGAAATAGAAGCAGCCATTAAAAGTTTCCCAATCAAAAAAAGCCCAGGACCAGATGGGTTTAGTGGAGAATTCTATCAGACCTTCAAATAAGACTAATACCAACACTATCCAAACTATTCTACGAAATAGAAACTGAAGGAGCGCTAGTCCATTTGTTCTATGAAGCCACAATTATGCTTATATTTAAACCACACAAAGACCCAACAAAGAGAACTTCAGACCAATTTCTCTTGAGAATATCAACACAAAAATACTCAATAAAATTCTCTCAAACCGAATCCAAGAGCACATCAAAATGATCATCCATCATGATCAAGTAGGCTTCATCCCAGGGATGCAGGGATGGTTCAATATATGGAAATCCATCAATGTAATCCACTCAAACAACAAATTGAAAGGAAAAAAAAACACATGATCATCTCATTCGATGCTGAGAAAGCATTTGACAAAATTCAGCAAGCCTTCATGATCAAAGTCTTGGAAAGGATTAGGAATTCAAGGCCCATACCTAAACATAGTAAAAGCTATATACAGCAAACCAGTAGCCAACATCAAACTAAATGGAGAGAAGCTTGAAGCAATCCCACTAAAATTAGAGAATAGACAAGGCTACCCACTCTCTCTCTCTACCCAATATAGTATCCAAAGTCCTAGCCTGAGCAATTAGACAACAAAAGGAGGTCAAAGGGATACAAATTGGAAAGGAAGAAATCAAAATATCACTATTTGCAGATGAAACGATAGTATACTTATGTGACCCCCAAAATTCCACCAGAGTCTTGACTGCTTTAAGAGAGAGTTGAAAGGGTCCTTCCCAGGAATGTCAGAAAACACAGATATTTATATTACAATTCATAACAGTAGCAAAATTTCAGTTATGAAGTAGCTATGAAAATAATTTTATGGTTGGGGGTCACCACAACACGGGGTCAGAACAACATAAGGAACTGTATTAAAGGGTCACAACATTAGAACACTGTTGCTAGGGACAGGCATTTTAGTGAGCTAGAATGCTTAGGTGCCTCTAGGGAGGCAGTATGAGAGGAAAGGAGGTGGGAGAGGGGCAGCGCTCTGCCGCCTTTTACATCCCAGGGACCTACCTTCCTCCCTGGGAGCAAACTCAGTTCTCCTTTCCTTCCACCAGGTCCAGCATAGGTTTTGCTGTGAGTTTAGGAGGTTGAAAACACAAACCCAGAAGAGAAGTATCCTGCAAGAAACTTCTGCTTTCTTCCTTGTGACATGCTCCCTCCAGCAAAGAAGCACAAAGGGGCTACGGCCTCTGGTTATGGACCAGGAAAACGAAGGCATAAAATACCAGCAGTCTTTACCAGTAGCTGAGTTAACAGGAAATATGTTTTGCCTGAAGACTTAATGGCAAAGAGTTGATCAGCAAATTAGTCAGTATCCAGCCATCCTTACAAATCTCTAAAATGTTAATTTTGAGCACCTACAAGCTGGGTCAGTTGACAGAGTTAGAAATTTTCAATAGTTGCCAGTTGTGGCTTATTTCTATGATATCAACACTGGAAATGCTGAGGCAGGAGGATTGCTGTTAGTTTGAAGCCAGTCTGAGCTGTGTAGTTGTATAGTGAGGTCCAGGACAGCCTGAGCTACAGTATAAGAGTCTATTTCAGAGAGAGAGAGAGAGAGAGAGAGAGAGAGAGAGAGAGAGAGAGAGAGAGAGAGAGAGAGAACAGAGAAAGAGAGAGACAGGGAGAGAGACAGACAGAGACAGACACATGCACACTCACATGCACTCTTGCGCACACACACACACACACACACACACACACACACACGGGAGGTGGGGATAAAGTCCATTAGTGGCTGTTGGTGGAAAAGCTAAACTCTTTATTCTAAAATTGTGATTCAGCCAAGTTACAACCAGTTTTATTACAAGGATATACGACAGTTTCTAGAAAATGTACTCACATATATTTGTCTAACTAATACTTTCTAATTTTTTTATTCCTAAAATTATTCAGCAAAGAACGAGGCAAAAAACTACCAAAAGTGTCACCAGTGACCATTTCCTGCTGCTGCAGTAGCCTTTGCTCTGTTTTCCATTTCCTAGACGCTTGCATGTCTACAAAGCAAGATGGAGGGAACTCCCTTTTCTCAGGAGACTTTCTCACTCTCTGTCCCTTTGCTGTGTGGTAGAAGTTGTAATTAGAATAGCATGGTAGTGTGGGGCCGTATGTGTGTGTGTGTGCTGCAAAGCTTCTTGACAGTCACCGTGATGATGAGACGCTGCTGAAGCCCTTCACGCATCTTTAGACACCCTCGTTTGAACAGCCATCCACATAGAGCATTTGCAAAAACCCTTTTGCAAAGCAAAAGGGCTTTTTTTTTCTTAACCGCTTTTGGCACTTTAACGCTTTTATTTGTGTAACAAATGGTTTTCCTTTAGATATTGTTCAAAGAGATGATGCCCTTTACCTAAATATCAGTGTGTGCTTAAACTGTGTGGCTCCTTGGTTAGGTCACAGTTCCTTAAAGTTGTTCTCAAGAAGACAGGTGCATCTACTGATAATTATCCACGCCTACAGATCATAACTCACGGACTCAGGGACGCTGGAACGGCACGAATGGATGGCTAACTGAAAGATTATCACTGTCTGTGTGACGTGAGTGTGTTTGGTTCTCCAAACCTCTAAGAAAGAGGAGAAAATTCTTATCCTCCAGTCTTCTCTAAGCAGCATAGCAACGGGAGACAACTGAAGAACAAATCATTAGTAAGAAGTTTTATCACGTAGAAACTTGCGTTCCCAGTATCACACAGAATAAAGAATTATAGATTGTTCCCTCTAAATTTTTGGCTTTGCATAATCTTCTCATTTAAAGCCACATCTACCAGGTAGACATTTTCATTTGTTAGTTTGTTCGTTCATTCATTCATTCATTCATTCATTCATTCATAAAAAACATTAAGTGAAGTCTTACCATGCACTAATATACCCCAAGGAGCATAATTCAGTGAAGGGGTGGAACACTGAGTTGTATCCCAAAGCTGGCTTGTGAGTCCGACTTTCCAGCTTAAAGGACTTGGGATCTCAGTGCTTCAGACTCTGTACTTGACATAAAGCAGGCCCTTTGAAGGTGACTTCAGCTAAATCGATGGAAAGCTGTTCATGTAAGGAGTCTCCTGATCTTAACAGCCATGCAGTCATGGACTAAGCATGAACAGCCTCGGCAGGTGGTGGGTAGAAGGGAGAACAAAAGAGAACCAAGCAGGTGCCGTGCAGTATGTGAACTCTATACAGGCAGTGTGGTGAGGATCGTGGGACCGGAGAGGAGCAGGTTGGCTCTTTGACATTGCAGTAATTGCTCTGGTCCTGAAGGGCCTCTCTCCAGATTTCTTGTTGAATGAGTAAGATTAATACCTTCATGACTAAATGATCATTGGGATTTCTGCTGTTTGCTGTAAAAGAACGAAAGAAAGAAGCAGAGAAACAGAGCGAGAGAGGAAATCAAGCTAAAATCTCCATGGAAAGTAAGAGACTGGGAACAAGGGATGCTGGTGACTGGCATGAAGGAACAAAGAACCCAAACAGAAGAAAACCCACAGAATGGTGATTTTCAGTTACCCCGAATGCCCTAGAGCCAGGAACAGTCATAGTTTAAGGCGTGGAGCATTTTGAAGGCTGAGAAGCTACTCTTCCGTTGTCAGCTCTCTCTTAAAATTTCATCCCACTGTTTGAAAGCACTAAAGACGGTGTCTTCCATTACATAAACCAAGAAAGGAAACACTGACTGTTTTTACGAGGTTTCTCTTGGATAACTGCAAAGTTTATACCCTCATTCAAAGGTTGATTAAAACGTCTATTAAAATGATGGATCTACATTGTAAAGTTGGAGTGAGGGGCTCGTGGAGCGCTAATAACTATGAGCTCTGTGATTCAGCCCACAGCAGGATCATCTAGAAGAGAACATGACTTTAAGTAAAGAATGATGCAACAGGTAGATGTCTAAAAAATACAACATCATCTGAACATACCATTTAAAGCAGTACATGCTGACTGGGCATGCCTCTGGGGCTCCTGAGTGTGCACTTTGAATTGTAAGTGAAGTTAAAGAAAGCACTCTGGACACATGGGTAGGGATGGGCCATTATAATAAATACCTGTGAATCTTGGAGGAAAGAGAGGTAAAGTTAGGACTGAGATGTGAGTACATAACCTGTGCTGGGCAAAGGAGTTAGGAGACAGAGGGCCCTGAGGATTGTCTGGGTTTTGTCTGGGACTTTAAATGTTCCTGATGTTAAAGTTCTGAGTTCATCCAAAAGAAGCTCTCATACAGCTCCATCAAGAAAGAGCTCACCAGGGGCTGGAGAGAAGGTTTAGTGGTTAAGTGCAATTGTTGATCTTGCAAAGGTCAGGGTTCAATACCCAGTAACTGCATGATGGCTCACAAATGTCTGTATCCATGGTCCTGGGGGAACTGACACTTTCTTCTGACTTCATTGGGCATCAGGTACACATGGCGTGCAGACATACGTGCAGGCAAGACATTCATACACATAAAACGAAACAGACACATCTAAAGGGAGAAAAGGTTTTGAAAGGAGCTCATCTGCCTGTGACATCTCCAACAAAACTAAAGTACCAAAGTTTTGTTCCTAAAAGGCCCAATGGACTTTGTGGCTGTGCAGAGCAGAGTCTCACTCTGTAGACCAGGCTGGCCTCCAACTCACAGAGATCCACCTGCCTTTGCCTCTTCAGTGTTTGGATTAAAGGTGTGTGTCACCACCTACCTTTCTGTATGTGTATTTATGAGGGAATGAATGCTTGTGGAGTCCAGAAAAAAACAGAATGTGTTTATGAAAGGGGGGAAGCGCCTTTAAGGGACTGGAGTAATAGGAGGGTAGAGTTGAGGTTTTGTCTTTTCCTGTCTATTGTAATGCTAAGTGCAGGCCCCCAAGACCTAGAGATTGCACATGGTCCCTGGGACCCTGCCCCCGAGTTAATTCTAATCGGTGAATAATGATGCCATCAGCCAATAACTGGGCAGAAGAAACATAGGTTGTGTTGAGGTAAAAAAGAGAGAAGCCACCATGCAAGAAGAAGAATGTGCAGGAGAGAGAAGGAGAGCTGTCATGGGCTAGGGGACAGCAGAACATGGCCCAGAGGGCTGCGCAATTGGGTTAAGATGGGTAATTAAGTTCAGATGGGACATAGTAAATAGTAAGTGATACTTTATTCAATAGGGTATGGATAGGGAGTAGAGTCTATCAGCATGGAGGGGAGGCAGCCGCCCAGCTACTGTGCTGCCTAAGGCAGATTAAAGTATAAAGGCCATGTGTGTCTTTCATCCGGGAACATAAATGGTCTGAGGCAGGAAGAAACCCCCGCTCTGGGATTTCTAATATTTATTACTACGAGGTAGTAATAAGCATGTGGTACAAATGTGGAAGGGAGAATATGGGGATGTCAGAGAGGTCATCAAAACTAAGGGTGTATGAAAAAAGTCAAAAGGAGGTCTGTATTTGGTAAGCTAATCAAAATATAAAATAAAAACTTGAATGGAGGTAATCTGTATAGATAAATAAGACTGTTCTCAGAAGTAATAGTAAACAGCATTAGCTGTTTTTTAAATTTGTGATTCTAGAATGATTTTAGATGACAATTGAAACACTGCTTTATGGGATACAACAAAACTTAAGTGAATAACAAGAGAATCCTAAAACATTTTTTTTCCTTGCCATTAAAATACATTTATTGGGTGCTGTAGAAAGTGACTATTTTGTGAGTAGTTTGAAATTAAGGTTAAACATGTTCACAGACATTATATTCAAACGCTGTAGCAGGGATGTGTAAAAGTTGCATCAGGAGTGATGCAATGCCATCTCTCAGGCTTGCTGCCTCTGTCTGCTAACCTGGGCCTAGTCCTGGAAGCTTCTAGCCTCTGTACAATCTTATCTAGGCTTAGAATGTTTTCAGCCTCTGAGACTTCCTGCTGAATATGCTCACCCTTTCTAGTTCTTTCTGAACTCTGGCTGGCTGGTCAACTCAGCTGTTCTGACTCAAACTCCTCTTCAAGCTGACTAGTTCAAACTGGCTTCTTTCAGTTTCTGACTGAATCACATTCCTTAGCCTCTAACTCTGGCAATCTGCTATCATCTGGCTCCTTCTCATTCTCTGACTCATTCTGTCTTCATCTGTGTCTAGCTTGTTCTCTCTTCAACCTGTCTCTACAAAGCTCTCCTGCTAAAACTGCCTCCTTCTCCCTCTCTGTGCCTCTCTTTCATCTCTGTTCTCTTGAGAGTTGGGCATATTCTATTCTGTCAAATCTTTTTCTGATTTGTCACTTTGTCTGCCTCTCAATTAGACACCAACATGGGTGCTTCCTTCTACAAACTAACTTCATTGTTTGGGGTGTATACTGAGGATGTGTCTACATTCCAGCCAAAGTAACCATATTGCTGGATTAAAATTCCTCTACTAAGATGGCTGACAATTTAACAACTTGTATTTTTCTTCACATGGCTAGAACTGTTGTTAAAACATGACTACTGAGTCGGGGGCCTAGATTTCCCAAACTTTCTTACATCTAGATGGGGCTACATGATAATTCTGGCCAGCAGAATATGGGCCCTCCTGGGCCAAGACTTTTAAAAGGCTGATGTGTTTTTAAGTATCTTCAATCTTTCTCTCAACCCTTCCTCTTCTTTGGTCTAGCTGGAGAAACATGGAACTGGGTCCTAGGGAAGCTAGAGTCACACATGCATGGAGACTGGGGCTGTAAGTCACCATTGGAAAGAAAGCTGTCTGGCCACCGTAAATGCCATTGAGAAGCTATAGTTTTAGAATGTGTAATAGCTGTTTGACAATCAGCGTTTATTTACTACAGCAACCAGAACTACTCCAGCAGTACAAGTGCCCTCAGGCTGTCATTTAAGGAAATATGAAGTTTTTTTTTTTTTTTTTTTTTTTTGGTCTGTATGTATGTCTGCAGATCAAGTGTGTGTCTGGTACCCTCAGAGACCAGAAGAGGGTATTGGATCCTCTGAGACTGGAGTTACAGATGGTTGCCAGTCCTGACATGGGTGCTGGAAATTGAACCCAGGTCCTTTGGGAAAGCAGTGTGCCATCTCACTAGCCCCAATCTACTTTTAAATAAAAGTACTATTTGAACTCAGATTTAAAAAATTTGTGGTAAAAGATGTATAATATTAATTTATCCTGGCCAGGCATGGTAACTCACACCTGTTGGGGGTTGTGGGGAGCAGCTCGACCGGTTCCTGCGCACACGCTCTGCGCTTCTCTCCCAGGCTCTCCCTGACCTGGGCATCACTCTTTCTTGCTAGTTCCGGCTCTGTCCGGCCATAGGAACTAGAGCTAATTTATCTCTGATTAGCATCTCTCCCGGCGGCTCTCTGCTAGCCAGAACTCTCTGGTTCCAGCTACCGTGTAAAATCAGGGCTCTAGAAGTCCAGCATGGGCTGGCCTATCACGGCTCCCTGCCACGGACTTTGCTCACACTCCCAACAACCCAGTGAAATCATGACTCAATAAACTGTAACTTATCAATCAGATTTATATGTTAAATTCTCAATCCACAATACATCCACACAATAAACTCACAACCAATTGATAAGGATATAAACCACCCACCTAGATAAGATAAATTTGCCTATACAAATCCATCCCAGCTACCTTGGTAATTCGAGACCACCCGGATCTGGGTCATCCCCCATCTCCATCTTGATTCTCCTAGTTCCTTTTCTCCTGCTTCTCCCTCTCCTAAAAACTCTGCTCCCACCTCCCTTCCTTCTCCTCCAGTGACAGGCCTCATTTTATCTTGTCTGCCTTCACCTGCATAATGACATCAACCTACACACACCTGTAATAGCCACAAGTGTAAGGATAGCTTGGTCTATGTAACAGGTTTTAGGCAGGGTCTCAGAATTAAATAACAAAATGGCCCTCTTAACAAATTCAAGTGTCCGATGAAGTATTGACTGTTTGTATATTCTTGTTTTCTAGAACGTTTGCATCTTATATACTTGAAAACTCTATACATTGAGCAACAAACTTTTAAAGTTTTAAGTAGAAATTTAAACTCTTAAGGAAATAAAATATTTTCCTTTCTCTCATCCTTCTTCTTTTCTTTCTTTTTGGAAACAGGCATTTACCATGTAGCTCTAGAGTATCCTGGAGCTCACTGCGTACCATGGACTAGCCTTGAATTCTTTTTTCTCCTGCTTCTACCTCCTGATTCGTGGGCTTGCACAATTGTACTGAGCTAAAAATGTTTGTTTGAAGGTTTCATTTCAGTGTCAGCATAGCATAACATTTACTATTTATGGCTCTTCCTACATGCCAAATAGCATTCTAGGAATGCACATTAGAAATATGGTACTGGGAACTGAACCCGGGGTCATAGCTTGACATAGATCTACTTCTGAGCCCTATCCCCAGCTTGCTCTTTACCATTTGAGACAGGCTCCCAGTTACCCATGCTGGCCTTGAATTTACTCTGTTGGTGTTGAATTTGTGGCCCTCCTGGCTTAGTCTCCCGAGGAGTTAGAATTATATGCCTTTGGCACCAGGCTCAACTTAAAAACAAGAACAAAATGTTAAAAACTTCTGTGGGGTTGAGGAGAAAAAAAAACCTTTATGTTTAGTGTTTGTTTGTTTGTTTATATTTTTTAAAGACAGAGCCTTACTCTCTGGAACTTCCTATGTAGACCAGACTACCCTTGAATTTTCAGTGACCTCTACTTCTGCTTCTCAAATCCTGGGATTATGAGTGTAAGATATCAAACTTGCTTATACAACTATTTCAAGAGGCAGATTTCCTTATCTATAGCAAATCTTTTTTTTTCTTTTTCTTTTTTTCAGAGCTAGGGACCGAACCCAGGGCCTTGCACTTGCTAGGCAAGCGCTCTACCACTGAGCTAAATCCCCAACCCCTATAGCAAACCTTTTGCTGTTTATTTCATATTCCCCATTAATAAACCTGAAATAGAAATATTTTTCAAAGTAATAGTTTTACACAGATAATAATATTTAAAACGATTATAATAATTTTTGTTTTAAACTGGGTCTCATGTCCCTTGGATGGTTTCAAACTTGCTATGTAATAAAGGCTGACTTCAGACTCTGGTCAGTTGTCAGGTGTAGCACGCGTGTAGCGTGTGTGCTTCATGCATACTCTCGGATGTCAGAAGAGGGAGTCAGATTCATTGGAACGTGAGTTACAGGCAGTTGTGAGCTGCCTGGTGTAGGTGCTGAGAACTGAACCCAGGTCCTCTGGAAGAGCAGCAAATGCTCTTGACTGCTGAGCCGCTCTCCAGCTTCCAAAATGAATTTCTTTGTGAGATGGTTTCTTTAATCTGTCCTAGACTCAGGGAGCTTTAAAAGATTTGGTGAATGGGCTGATTATAAGTTAAGACCACTTTTAAATGCAGAAACTGTATCAAAGGGTTGTTAATGGACCTTCAAGCAGAACACAAGTTTTACCTTTTGGTCTGTTGACTCCAATACTACCCTCTCCATATAGAGTGGTAAAGGAACGGAGCTCTACAAGAACTGAATGGTTATAAACTACTAGATAGAGCCTACTTCAAATCACACAAGCTCACTGGAACCTCACCGTGACTGCTCCCTGCCTTAGCTGCATTTCCCAAATTAGTAGTGTGGGGTAAAGAACCTTGAGCTCTTGAGTTTAAATTTAGATCAAACTCTCATATCAAATTCCTATCCTCTCCTTGATTTTAACCTTCCAGAATAATGCTCTCTTTAATCCCTGCTTGTCTACTTTTATGTCCCTCTTAAACCCTAAGCCCCTTTCAAAGATCTGTCTGGTCTCCTTTCAGGGCTAAAGCCCTAGTCTCCTCCTGCCTTCCTGCCTTCTCCTCTGTTTAGTTCTAATGGCTGGGATCCCGAGAGCTTCACTCCCAGGCTCAGTGGCGCTTTTGTGTTTGGGAACTGGTCTTTGTCATGTCTAGAGATTTAAAGGAGTTTTGAGGCAGTTTTCTGGACGAGTCAGCCTGCCTGTGGATGCTTTTTTCACATTGCCTTGTTATCCAGAGACCACCATGCCCTCTCACTGTCCCCTTGCCATGTGCCATGTGCAGTGAGAAACGCGGGACACATAGTGCACAAGCCACTGAATGCCCTTCAGTTTAGAAGGGGAAGTTACCCGCCACATGGGGGGAGGATCTAGGTGAAATGCCAACTCTGGGATGGAGGTGACGGCTGAGAATGCTTCCCCAAAGAATAGTTTTCTGTATAAAGATGTGAATAGGAATTTCCTGGGGGAGGGCGAGGGAGGGAGGGAGAGCCTAGAACATTCCAGAATCTCCAAGTAGCTATGTGATAAGAGTTGATAGAGAAACCCACGAGAAGAATGATACCAGGAGAGACAAAAGCCAAGTCTATAAGGTGAGGTAAAGAAGGGGCTGGGGAGGAGCTTCCTTGGGTAGGAGGAGGGATGTTATCACACTGGGAGAAAGGGAAGAATCAGGTAGATAAGACAGGTAGATAGGAATGCAAGGCATCAGAACACCCCAAAGCTAGGGGAATTCCTTTCTGATGGTCATGGTTGTCTTAGGAAGTCAGAGTTTAAGTCTTTGGCTCAGACAGAAGAGGTCAGGGATGGAATAGGAGGTTGGGTAGGGGAAAAGGTAAGGGAAAATGTAGATGAATTTGAAGTTCATTGGGTTCATTGAAGGAACCCTTGGACATCACTGATACCCCAGTATTTTTTTCTTTTGTCTATACATAGTTCTTCCCTCACAGTAGCTGAACATAGTTGAAAGTTTATTTTATATACATTTAACATGGCTGTAGGAGTAAGGCAGTGGAGATCTATGCGTGCAATATGAACAACTATGTCTTTTTTTTTTTATTCAGCACTCTAGTAGCTTGAAAATGAGACATCAGGTTGCAATTATGTTAGATGGATGAAACAAATAGCAACTGAGCAAGAGATGGGAGTGAACGATGTGGTGAACTACAGATAAAATGCACATCTTGGGGTTGGGGATTTAGCTCAGTGGTAGAGCGCTTGCCTAGGAAGCGCAAGGCCCTGGGTTCGGTCCCCAGCTCCAAAAAAAAAAGAACAAAAAAAAAATGCACATCTCATGATGTCATTGTTTTTAACAGCTGAGAAATACACCACCGTGGAAATGAACCCCATTTTCTTTATCCATTCTTTGGTTGAGGGACATCTAGGTTGTTTCCATTTTCTGGCTTTTGTGAATAAAGCTGCTATGAACATAGTTGAAGAGGGGGAGGAAGGAGCCAGATGAGGTTGAGGACACCAATGAGAACCCAGCCCACAGAATCAGCTAAGCATGGCTCATAAGGGCCCACAGAGACTGGTGGCAATCACAGAGCCTGTGTGGGTCTGATCTAGGTTCTCTGCATATATGTTATGGTTGTATAGCTTGGTCTTCTTGTGAGACTCCTAACAGTGGGAGTGAGGGGTCTCTCTGACTTTTTTGCCTGCTCTTGGGACCCTTTTCCTCCCCCTGGGTTGCCTCGTCCAACCTTGATGTGAGGTTCTGTGCCTAGTGTTATTGTAATTTGTTATGTCTTGTTGTGTTGATGTCCCTGGGAGGCATGTTCTTTCCTGAAGGGAAATGGAGGAGTGGATCTGGGGAAGAGGGGAAGTAGGTGGGTGAGCACTGGAAGAAATGGAGGAAGGGGAACTGTGGTTGGGATACAATGTTTGAGAGAAGGATAAAAATAAAAATAACCATAGAAGAAGAGTGCATGTAAGAGTGCTTCGTAGGTGAGACAGGAAGGGAACATGTGACCAAGTAACAATGCCATCTTCTAATAGTGTCTCTGTGGTACCGCACTGTCTAGCTAGCTTTTTGTGGCAGCCCTAGGGTATAAATACACTACCTTCCTTTAAGGAAGGGGATGAAGATGGTCTAGCTTCATTATCTGCAGAAGGGACTCCAGCACCTGCACTACGGACCCACTTGTCTAGAAACTGTCGCACTTCTGAACGCCCTAGACGCCGTGGGTGGGGATGCAGTGAAGGTGGAAACTCCTGCGTTTGGCTCTGGCGTCAGGCTCAGCCCTTTGATAATTGAACTGTGTGCATTTTAATAATTTATATTAAAATGTAGTATCATGTTGGATAGGAACATGAGTTTTACAGGCATCTCACCTTGTTTCTTTTTTGCCCATATCCTCAGCTCTCTCCGAGGCAAGAGTTTCTGTTTTCCTCACTTATGCTCCTAGGACCGAACCCATGGTCCTCAGTTCCACCCCCAGTACAGATGGCACTTCCTAACCTTGCTCTCAGCGTGCTATCTCTTTTCCCTGGCGCTTGACACCTCTGTCCCAGAATCTTTTAGACCTTTATGACTTTCTTGCCTGGGTTTGTTGCCCAGTGTACCCCGGAACTACCTCAGAGCTCTCCTTCACAGAAGCATATGTGGTGCGCCATTATAGCCTAGATTCTCTGGCCCTTTGGGGTTAATCCATCAAATTGCCCACATGCCTGTTAACATTTTCAAAATAATGCTCCTTTTCTAAAACTTTGTTTTCCTTTCTTGTGATGTTACTGTGACGCTTTTTTTTTTTTTTTTTATTTGTTTGCTTGTTTTTGAGGCAAGGTTTCAACTGAGTAGTTTTGGCTGTCCTGGAACTTACTCCGCAGACCAGGCTGGCCTCAAACTCACAGAGATCTGCCTGCCTCTGCCTCCCGAGTGTTGGGGTTAAAGGCATGCACCATCACTTAGCTATCTATATTCTGCCACTCTTATTTATCTCTTTGATGTTTAGTTTCAAGGTCTTGCTTTGAGACAAGGTCTCGTTATGTAGCGCAGGCTGGCTTTGAATTTGGTTGTCCTGACTCCTTACCTCCCAAGTGCTGGGTTTATATATGTGTATCATCAAGTCCAGTTTAATAGGAGCTTTTTTTTTTTTTTTTAAACTGTAGTTCATATATCACGGATATATGAAGAAACATTAAAGTAATTCTACAAAAGAAACGTTGATTT
This sequence comes from Rattus norvegicus, assembly GCF_021556685.1. Classification (NCBI taxonomy): domain Eukaryota; kingdom Metazoa; phylum Chordata; class Mammalia; order Rodentia; family Muridae; genus Rattus; species Rattus norvegicus. The sequence goes on from NC_141542.1 coordinate 77,200,550, forward strand.
CTTTGGGCAAATAGTTGGATGAAATTAAACAAGATTCTTTATCATAAGAGATTTCAGAACCTTTATCAAACTAATATACATTATAAATTCTTTTTAAAAGTCTTTAATGAGGGGTTGGGGATTTAGCTCAGCGGTAGAGCGCTTGCCTAGCGAGCGCAAGGCCCTGGGTTCGGTCCCCAGCTCCGAAAAAAAGAAAAGAAAAAAAAAAAGTCTTTAATGAGCCCGATGATGACCGCCTGCCCTTCATTCCTGACTCACCATTGTCCCCAGGTGTACCGTCCCTGCCCTCTCTTCTCAGATGCAGCTGAAGGCTTTAACTTTGCACACTTTGAGGTCACAATCGTGTCATTATATATTAAATAATCTGAATAAATCAAGCAGTTATCAATGCAAAAAATGTCTTTAATGAATAATGTTTCTCAAATTCACCACTAGAACCCATTCTTATGATGTAGCTATTAACATCTCTGGGGATTTTCTGACTAGCACAATTGGCAAAATACTATTTTAGGGGAACAAGAAAAGACACTATTTAATTACAAATCATATGTTTGTTGAATTACAATTAGCTTTTCCAACTGATATTAATGGAAAGCATGCAGTCTCACACACAGTGTTACATGCTGGAAACAGCACAACCAGGCCTTAACTCGCAGATAAAAGTATGTTTGCACCCTTTGACCTCACACTGGATAATTTCCCTGAGCAATGGCTGATCTTAGAAACCATGTTTCAGAACTTACTGGTTTCACACAAAATTCACCATTCCTAACAATTTAGGTTTAGAATTAGAATGTTTTTGAATATCATGCACAACCCTTGAGCTTCCTTTTCCTGTCTTTAAAATGGGTGTGGCAAGTGCTTATTGGTGGAGGGGGGATGTGGAGAAACAGGGGGTGGAAGGATGGGGAGGAGGGCATTGTTAATGAAAATGGAACTTTCTTTTTTCCAGGAAGGAATAATTTGTTGAGCTTGAGCGGAAGAAAAACTATGGCTCCAGCTTTAAGTAGATACTCAAAGCATTATGGTGAGAGGTTTCAGTTTAATTAAAAATATATTTAAGATAATAATCTTTCTTAGACAAGAAGCAATAATGTAAATCCAAGGACAAATAACAGAACAGTCTCATTATTTTTGGAAGTTAAATTCTAAGTTAAAAGTTAGGAAGCTAAAGGACAATAATGAACTTCCCTTCTTCCTCAAAATATTGCTATAATTAGATTTTTAATCTAAAATCTGAGGTAGTGATAACAATTCCTTTGACTAGAATTTGCATTTAATCGTGTGAAAGTTTATTAAACAAAGTAGAAAATTTCAGCGCTTATTTTGAGAAAAGCATGTTTGTCAAGTTGGATCCTAAAGTTTTACCTGAAGCCAATTTAACTGCCTATCTAAATTCTAATTTGAAAGCTGTAGTTTGGATGGGATGTCTTGGGCATCTGGATTTTTGGTCCCCAGTCAGGATGCTGCTTGTGTAGATCTAAAAGACATGGTCTTGGTGGTAGAAGTATGTTTCCGGGGTGGGCTCTGAAGTTTCAAAAGCTATGGGACAATGTCCAGTGCATTCTCTGTTTCTACTTGCTGTTTGAGTTGTGAGCTCTTCGCTTCCAGCTCCAGTCACTGTGTCCACCACCTTCTGTCCTGACATTGTGCAGCCTAACCCTTTGGAACCATAAACTTTTTCTTCTATGTGTTGCTTTGGGCAAAGCATTTATCTCAGCAATAGAGAAAGAGTGAATATGGAAGTCAAGTGGGATATGGAGCAAAAGGAAAAACCAAGTAAAGAATGGAAACCTCTGAATTATTAACTCTGTTTTTCCCTTGGAAAGGGAATTCCCACATTGCTCTGGGAAGGTTTACCAAAAGCAACATTGTACATTTCTTAAACACTATGAGGTCTATTAGGGATTCTATCCTATAGGGTTTTACCATCATTAGTCAATAAATTTCAATACAATAGAGTCTGTGAAATACAATGTGAAAAGATTAGGAAGGTTTTATGCTGTCTTGCCTTCTAAGATAAATTGAATAAGGAAAAAAAATCTCTCTCTCCTATTCCTGACATTACAAATTAAACCATCTGGGTTTTGGTTTAAGTCTAGGAACTTCATTAACATGGTGAGACATAAAAGAATTGCCCAAGGTAAAAAGTCCTATTACCACTGATTCATTGCAATTAACTAATTTGATGGACTGCTACTCCCCTGCCCCATGCTGGAGAGAAAGAAGTGAAGCCTGCAAACGAAGAGGGCCTTGGGGATCATCTTTTTACAGCAGAAACATCTAGGGATCTTTTTTGCTAGTTCAGCATGATGGAGACTGAATATTATTTATAACACCATCATTTCTTATTGTACTGAGGGAAAGGGAAACATTTTAGGTTTGTTTTTGTCTGACATATCTAGAGTCAACAGCCTCTTGTGTATATAGTCCTAACTGTAGTATAGAACACTGTCAATATTTAGTTACTTTCCTCCATGTGTAAATAAAAGAACTCTTAATCCTCTGTTTGAAAAACATTTTTTTCCTTCCTATTCTGCTTGGAAAGGCTAATTTTCAAAGTCTGTTTTTTCTGGTGTCCTTTGAGACTTTTTTTTCTCTAAGTATTTGCATTTGAAATGATATTTGGGGGATTGAAAAATATTTCCTTTATTTACTTTCCAAATAATGGAACTGACTCAGAAAAAGAGTGCTGGCATTAGCTGGAAACTCCATTAAGTCACAAAAATCAGACATGATTTGTACAGTCTTGAAGTTTAGAGTTGCTTCTGGAAATGCATACTGTCTCCCCTCCAACTCAGTTAAACAGACCTTTGTTAACGTTGCTGCTGGTGGAATAACCCCAGTGTATGAAGGCAGAGAAAGGAAAAGAGACCAGTGACGGCCAGCTGGGCTGCATTTGATATTTGCTCTTTTGTGGTACAATATTTTCTCCCAGGATTGGTAGGCGAACGCAAGAGCCTTTGATAAACTACAACACTGGCCCATTGTCTGCTAGCAGCACTTCAAAGATAAGCAATTCTTGTATTTTGGGAAACTCTTGGAGACTTTAGAACAGCAGGTTGGTGGTTCTGTGGAAAGAGCTGGCCAGAGTACGAAGAGCATGGAGAGACAGCAGTTTCCACTCTACTGGCACCTGACTGTGTGACTTGATCAAACCAGCCTGTTCCCATCTGCTGGTAGAAGGAAGGACTGTTTCACTGCAAAGGAAGAGCAGGCAGAGTGAACTGCTTTACAGAGGGTTGCCCCTGACATTTCTGGTTGTTGCGTAAGGAGACAACTTCAAGGGCAAATTCAAAATCGCTTTCTTGTTCTTGTTCTATGACTGTATCTTGAGCTGACTTAGGTGAATGAATGTTAGTTCCTGACTAGGGAGCAAAGTTCAAGCTGCCACTCTGGAACCCCACCCATCCTGGCTTGCACTTAGCTTTTCAATTCTTGAAAGCATTTCTGCAAACACATTCACAACAGATTCTCTGACTTGTTTTCAAGTATAAAATAATCCCAGAAGCCCAATTTCTCCTGCTCTACTGAGTCTGAAGCCCTGTTTCACTCTCTTCTTTCTTTTCAGAGTGAGGCACATTTTCCTTAAAATGTAGTCTGAGATCCATTCTGATTCACCGAGCACTCCTGTGAATGAGAGCCTGTTATCTCCTTCTCTTACTCCCAAACAACCACACAACCACCACACATTCTTGACAAGACATGAACTAGACACCCTTTCCATGCCTCCTGTTAACACCAAGCCTCTTGTCCATGGCCTTCACCAACATGTTCCTTGGCAGAAACCGAGCACATTGAAATGGAGTCACTCTCCTGACCAGTGCAGAAATAGGGTTAATTGCATAAGTTGAGGGAATTGGAGACTCAAGTTGCTCCTGATGTCTTTAGGTTAGAAAAATTTGCAAGAGAAAAAGGTAAATAATCCAAGTGTATGGAAATTATATTCAAAGACTCTTCTAGAAAATTTCACTACACAGGAACTCAGAATTTTATTTTTTCTCTTTTTTAAAAAGTAAGTCCATATTCTGTGTACTATTTTTCTTTCAGAGCATATAAATGTACACCACATCCATTCTCTTCCGTAAACAACCTTATTATGTCCATCCACTTCTGTTTTCCGTTTTGTGGTTAAATGTTTTATTCTTTATTATGCCGAAATATTGAGTTCGTCTCCAGCTAATGAGCATTTTAACTTTACTTTTTTGAGGTAGATAAGTTGGAAGGTGAAGGCATACGCCAAAAAATGCAACTTTTTTTTTAAGCAAGTCTGCTTTATAAGAATGACTTTGGTAGGAAGTGTGTCTTCTGTAATACTTGAAAATTAGAGGGTATTCTCTGAAGGTGACTCTTGCTGATGCTGTAAAATCTACATCATATCTGATGCAATTTCATCCATTTCCTATGTTTCTGGTTCAACTGGTGAGAACTCTCATGTTTCAATATGGAGGAAAGAAGTGAGCTGAGTCAGGTTCAGGATGATGGGAGTCACCAAACTGCTTTTCACTCACTAACATCATTCCAAGCACAGTTATCATGGCTAACATTTTACAGGTCTGTTTCAAGCTGGCAAGAATAAATGCAGACCAGAGACCTGAGGAACCATAAGATGCAAATGTAAACCGAACACAAGCAATGGGCTGACAGGATGACTCAGTGGTTAAAGGTTCTTCTGCCAATCCCTGGGACCCACATGGTAGACAGAACTGACTCCCATAAGTTGTCCTCTGACCTCCATATGTATGGGCCAATGCACATATGTGCACATCCACGCATGAGCATGCATATATAATAAATGAAGGTGCTTCATTTATGAAGATTAGAAAAATGAACCATTATGATGATCACTGTCACGATGCTCTGACTGAACTGAAGCAGTAAAGATTCTATCCTGAAAGTGGCTGAGTAGAAGGCCTCATAGGATGTTCCTCAGGGTGAGCAGAACTCCAATTTTATGCAGCCCGAATCTCTAATCTTAAGGTCTCATCTGTAATTCCAGGACGATGTGATTCTCTGTGCAGCAAGTGAGAGCAATTACCACATGTCTCCTGTGGGCTGGAGCTAATGTTCACTCTCACCTTGCTACTCAGGAAGACGTGCAGCGGACATCAATCGTCATCACTGTGCAGGCTGTCTGCAGCCTTAATTAGGAAATAACATACTACAGCAGCAGCGCCGAGAGGCAGGCTGTGTGATGTCATGCATTTCAGATTATGGTGAGAAGCCATCCCCAATAAATTGTGCAGTGACTTGTGTGTCATGAACCCAAAGTGCCCTGAGATCTTAGGGAGCCAATAAACATTTCTCTGGTAAAATTTTCCAAGTCATTTTGAATATACCTTGCTTGTCTGCAAACTTATGTTTTTGTACTTACATTTTTGGATGCACACAGGGTTCTTCCTGATGATCCCTCAGTTTTCTGGGAGCTTTCCAGCCTGGCTTACCTTGTCATGCTTACCTCATGCTGTTTCCTTGGTGTCTGATGTAATTTTCTGTTGACAGTTCCAGTACAGCAGGAGGTTACGTTAGACAGGAAAACACCGCCACTTATGTCTGATCATTGATTTATGGCTTTGTTGTTGCATTTGCTTATCACTATTTATCTTGTGGATTATTGTGCAATAGAAAGTGGAAGCTAGTCCCTTTTCGGGAGAGCACAGTGGTTCCCACACATCCACTCTGCTTGGCAGACCCACCAAAGCGTTTTCTTGTGTTAGCCTCAAAACTTACCTGCAAGGCACTATTGTCTCCACTCTAGAATGAAGAACCTGAAATGTGGATTGTATAACTGCATAATGCTACACAGTTCAAAAATGATAGAACCAACATAGAAATCAAAGTTTCCTATTTCTCATGAAGTCTGTCTGTCTGTCTTTTTCCCACAGGAGTGTGCATGTGTGTGTGCAAGGCAGAGGTTGATGTCAACTGTCTTCTATCTTCTGTATTTTTTTTATATAATCCTCTTCCATTAATTGATGACTGGATCTCATCAATTTGGTTGGGCTGGTTGGCCAGTGAGCTCCAGGGATCCACTATGTCTTTGCTCCTACACCTATCATAAGGTTACAGGTGTGACCATTGTGCCCAGATCTTACATGTATGCTAGGGATCTGAACTCAGGCACTTTTAAGTCAGAGCCATGTCTCAGCCTAAGTCTATCCCTTTAAACAACAACAGAGCTCTCTATCTCACAATGCACTTTGCCCTGTGGTCATTTTTCACATTCTTAACAGCTCTACGAGGTGTACATTGTTATAAGGAAGCTGTGAAATACTTATAGTCATGGGCTAGACTTGAAGATTTATGAGACTTAGTTTATCAGGGTTTCCATGACACCATTCATGCCTGAGAACTAACCAATTCCTCTTTTTTTAAAAAAAATGCAGATTATTTATTTATTTATTGCTCATTTAACTACAAATCTTTTATGTCTACATCTTGTGTATTTTGATTAAATAATACATGATAATCATAGCTGTAGACATAGTTGCTCTCTGTAGATAAAACCAAAGTTAATGAGACCAAGCAATTGATGGCGGTGTATTAGAAAACTTAGGTGTGAGACACATGGCCCTGTGACTGTGAACAGAAGTAGTAGAAGTCAAACATTATGGAGGCATCTTCCCAGTGTGGCCTTGAAGATGATATTAGTAGATGATTTTGAGTTGTGTTTAATAAAGAACTGTTGGCTCAGGAAGAGATTCATTTGAAAATTGAGAGCAAAATCAGAGAGGAATTCCAGGTGCAAGGGCAACAGGCTATCATAATGAATGAAATCTAGTTATGTTTTCCAATCCTCTCCTCCCGATTACTCCCTCTCCTAGTCACAGACACCTAATAAAAGCATTGACACCAAGACGTGAACAACTGCTAGCTTGCAGCCTCAGGGACCATGACCACAAGTGTATACATACATGACCTTAAGCAGTAGACCGTCCCTGGGAGGTTCATGTGAGTAGAGGAGCGGTTTCTGTTGCTCCTTAGACACTTTGGGTAGCTATTTCCCTAAACTCACCCACAGTCCCTTTGAAACGCTCCACCCCATATACCTTCCAGCCACGGGTATTGGAACGGGTACTGTATGAAGTGTTGGGGACCTCCTAGTAAGAACATACAGAAAATATTGTCTTCCAGGATACAAACTCCAGGAAGATGGTACTGTAATACATGGAGTTCAGGTTGTTAATACCAACGACCATCAAAAGGCTCTGTCAAAAGGCTTTGTCAAAAGGCTCTGTCCTCTGCAAAACAAAACAAAACAAAACAAAACAAAACAAAACAAAACAAAACTGAGAACAGATGCAGTGTACAAAGTTCGCAGACTTGCAGATCAGAATTTCTGCAATGGACATTGTGTTGCAATCTCCCGTTATCCCCCTTTCCCACTTACTCACCTTCCTTTCTGTCCCTTTCCTCATTGCCACCTAAATTAGCCATGAGAACTGAGATGGACTTAGAGAGAAATTAGGCTCTGAAGGAATCTTTCATTTGGCTTCTGCTCACACAGCACACACCTTGTCCGTTTGCTAGCTGGGTGCCTCTGAGGTTTATTTTCTCTGTCAGTCATGTGAGAACAGTACTTGTAAGTGCACACACACATACTAGATGCTCAGTTATCAGAAGTATTATAATTATTACTGTTTCTTTTTTTTTTTTTTTCGGAGCTGGGGACCGAACCCAGGGCCTTGTGCTTCTTAGGCAAGTGCTCTACCACTGAGCTAAATCCCCAACCCCATAATTATTATTGTTTAGACATAGTTCCTTCATACATAATTCATTTATAATAAGTATGTGTTTCCTTAAGGGATTTTTTGGTGGCCAGATATGGTATTTATACTAATTCTGTATGCTAGCATTTTGTCTAAGCTCTGCCCCACCGTTACCTGGCAACAGCCAGGTGAGCCTGACTCACGATGAAAGGGGCTGCTTGCCCCCTCTCTATCTCTCTTGCTCCTCTCTTGCTCTTCCCTTCCTGCTCCCATTCTCTCCTTTCCCTTTCCCTCTCTCCCTCCATGTGCTCATGGCTGGCCTCTACATCTCCACTTCTCTACTCTCTCTGCCTTTCTCTGCCTCTACTTGGTTCTCATCTCCCGTCCCCATGCCCTGAATAAACTCTACTCTACTATACTGTCTTGTGGCTGGTCCCTCAGAGGGAAGGGATGCCTCAGCATGGGCCCAAGAAGGCACCCCCTTCCCCATACTTCACCACAGCTTCCACCAAACATATGCCCTTCTGTCTCTATCTTTTTGTAAACACATCACTGTATATTCCTATAGCAGTGTTTTGCTTGAAGGACTTTTCTTTGCCATCTTCACAGCTCGGGCTATTTAGGTTGCTGGAGGGAGGTTCCTCACATACCATTTATCAATTATCTGTGTTTACGTGGTTAAGTCAACAGGTATTATCAGTCCATGTGGATGGACTCGGCAGGAACACCTGCCGAGTGCTCGTGACACAAGGACTCTGCTTTTCTACCACCGGCTTTGCTCATTCCCCCTCCAGTTTGACAGAGTGATGTGGCCAACTGGTATGATTCAGCTGTGCTGTCTTGAGTGCATAGTGGCGTCCACAGGTTCTGCTGTCCTACTGCCCTGCATTCCAGTGGAGCTAAGATTCCAGTTAGTGTCAGTGTACCAGGCACACAAGTGTTAGGAAACACAAGCGTCTTTACTGGAAGTCAAATCCATTAAACCTTTAATTGTAGTTTTGAAAAACAGACAGCAACCTATTAGTACTAAAATAAAATCAACCAATCCCAAGAAATAGTAGAAGATTATTGACCATTCCCCATCAGTTACAGAGCTGTAGGGGCTGTGTGAAGATTTTGCTCCATCCAGCTTAACCTCAGCCTCCTGTTTTGGCTCTTTTAGAAGTTAATCTTCAGTAGAAAAATGATTTTTATTACTTTAATTTTTTCTCCAGTGCTGGAGACCCAACACAGTGCCTTGAGTATGTTAGGTGGCTCTGTATCACCAAACGAAGAAGGTTTACTGTATACTGCATCATCCATTAACTGAGGAGTTAAGAAGCCAAAAGCTATCTGGATTCTGTCTGAAGCCTTTGAATATTTTCTTTAAAAGCTGGTACATACACTCTGTCAAATCTTTCAATTATACAATGAACAATTTATGGAGACTTAAAGACATTATTACTGTAGCAATAACAATATATCTGAAACGTGCTAAGACAGTAGGTCTTAAATATTCTGTCCTGGGTGGCTTTAACTGTTGACTTGACTCAGCCTAGAGTCATTTGAGAGGAGAGCCTCAATTATGGGACTGCCTAGATCAGATTGGCCTGTAGGTATGTCTGTGGGGGATTGTCTTGACTGTTAATTGGTGTAGGAGGCCCAAGCCCCTCCCCCGTCAGGTCCTGAACTGTGCATGAAAGCTAGCTGCACATAAGGCAGCCAGTGAGCTAGCTAGTGAAGCAACACTCTCTGGCATTCCTGATGTACTTCTACGGCTGTGAAGTGAGTCCCTTGGTTGGAGGTAATGCTGTGTGGGAGAACAAGTAGGCTTGCCTTCAAGCTTGTGCCTTAACTCTGCTCAATATTATCTATGTTTGTAAGCTAAAACAAACCTCTTCCTTCCCTAAGTAGCTTTTGGTCAGAGTATTTTATCATAGCAATGGAAATTAAACTAGACCAAATTTTCAAGATATACACCTTTAAAAAAAAGGTAAATATGTAAGTGATGGATTTCTTAGCTTGAGTCTGGTAATCATTTCTCAATGTATATATGAATAAAAATACATTATTTATTTTAAATATATATGATGTTTATTTCTCAACTATACCCAGCCCCCCATCTCTAAATGATTTTTTTGTTTGTCTTTGTGGTTTTCTGGAAACATATTAAGTAAGTACAACTACAAAGTAGGTATATCTAAGCACAACCACCGCAAGTAATCTTTCTTTCCTAATAAGATTTTATATATAGTACTGTTATTGTTCGAGGTATTTATAGAATAGCCTTCGGGGCTCCTGGCATGCTCTTTGAAATATCCTCAGTTAGGGAAAGTTCTCGGCTTTTAAGATAGGAGTGGTTTTTATAAGTCATCTATGACCATTTAGAGACAAGCCTGGGTAGTCAAACTGAATAATTCCACTTGAGGCTAAAGCAAACCAAAATCCGATAAACAAAAATTGCCTTTAAAAACAAATCAAAAGAGAAGTTTGAAAAATAACTTCAGCCCCTGCCAACATCATTAGAACTGCATTCTATTCCAAGGTGTCTGCTTGAAAAATTTAGCTTATGATTCATTTGTGAAAATTCAGCATTCTAACTTGTTAATGACACTTCACTCTAACGTGACTTGACTCCAGTGGAAATTCCAAGAACCTAGGGACTGCACTCTCCACAATTAAGGTGTAGTTTTGTCCCAGCGTTTAGTTCGATGCCAGGCATTCTCTGGCAACTGAGTGAGTTTCAGACAATGATGATGCCTTTGATGTCATTGGAGATGATAATGGAGGAAGACTTGGACAGGCAGTATTGGCTCTGGGCTGGCTGCTTTGGAATGATTTAGGGAGAAACAAACCGAGACGTACAGCTTTTTTTGTTCTTTTTATGGCAATTTAAAAGCACATGCCCCATGCTTGATCCTGACATAGCTTATGGAAAGAAAGTCTTCTGAAGCCACTATATGTGGAAGAGTGTCAAATGACGACAGAGTAGATCAGCACGGACCAAACAGGGAGTGGAAAGAACATCATGGATGCCCAGACTAATCCTAGCAAGGACCATTAGCCCAGAGGGAAGGCTTAGATGTGAATGACCGAAAGCACAGCCAAGTCACCAAAGACTTTCCATTTCCATTCATAGTGTTGGAAACGTCTGTGCTTTGATACTATACGAACACCTCTACATGTAAAAACTTGGCAAAGGAAATCTACATGTTAATAAAAGGAATCAAGGGAGGCAGAAATAACAAAAACAAAATGCAAAGTAGGAAGAAATGGTAATGATTTAATGAATACAGATAAAGAGAATATCTGGTCTGAAGGAGAGTCATGGGGATTGTGGTTTGATCTGAAACTTGAGGGTGAGATCAGCGAACTGGCGTATCACACGGAGTAAGGAGAAGCAAGGATCCATCAGGGGACAGCGTGAGGGAGTTGCGCAGTTGTCTGGCTTCCTGGAGTGTGACAGAGGAGGTGAACAAGGGAGGAGCTTGTTCACATTGCTTTGTCTCTTCCAAGCTTCTGAGTCAGGTTACAGGAAGTGAGAAGCAATGAGCAGAGCCGTGTCTGAACCTCAGCTTTGCTTCAGGCAACACAACCTGGGGGCTGCATCAGTGAGTGCTAAACTGAGTGCTGATGTCTGCCCTCAAACCAGCTGGAGCTGCTGTCCATTAAATAGGAATCAGACTTGTTTGTAAATGTACTGTTAATTCTGTCAGAATTAACTACTGGCTATAGAGTTCTGACTGACTTAGTGAATTGGGCTTCTCCTAGAGGACTGATGCTGGTATGTGTGTGTTAGCTTTATACCGTCCACTAGCCAGACATTCATAAAAATTGTTGAATTGTGTGAGCTGCCCTTGAGAGTGCTTCATTTGCCTGTTTATAGTCCCTAGGACAAGAGGCCCATGAAGGGATTTGTTCAAGTGCTCTGAAGGCTGTCTCTGGCATCGTGGGTGCAAGCGTGCAGGTTGGTGCAAGCTTTATTCCAGCACTCCAGGCTATGAGAAGCTCCACACCAGCTTTCTTCCCATTGGTGGATTAAATTCAAACATCCGCTCAGGAATTCAGAAAGCCTGACCACACTACCTTTAATAGGGTGCTGATGGTGTACAAACAAAAGTAAACTAGCAAACCCTAAACCTAAGAATTGTTTGTTGTCTGTGTTTAATTAGCTCCAGGCAGCGGCAAACCCAGGGCTGGCAGAGGTGGTGAGCAAGGACAGAAGCATGGGCACCGTCACAGTGTCACTCACAGAGCTGTGTGCTCTCGCTGAGTTTAGGGTTGCAGTGTTTTGAATGTAGCTGTTAGCAACCCAGAGCTCTCCTAACCAAGTGTGGGAGTAATAACAGGACAAACAAATTACAGGGAACTGGAGATGGGATTCCACCACGAGGGAACAAACCGAGGGAATCGCTCTAACGTGGGACACAGACTTGGTTCCCCACACATTGCTTTGTCTCTTCCAAATATAGATTTTTGTTCTCATGTGGTCATCGATGACTGAGAATGTCGGCCACACACATAATGAATCTCACACAGCAGGGCCTCTGCACGTTATGGGATCACTTAAAATGTTTCTTTGGTAGTTTTCCTTTGAGTAGTAAGATTAAAGACAGTTCTAGCTCAGTTCATTGACTGTGGATGACAGTGCAGTGAGAAATACAAGTGCGGTATATCTGAGAATGCTCATTGTGTTTTGAAGCAGGGCATTGCTATGGACTTTAAACTCACTGTCTACCTACCTCAGCACTCAACTGGATTACGGGCAAATCAATCACACATGGCTAATAGTCTTTGCTCTACGCCCACTGCTATGCTGGGACTGCCGTGTGGACTACATTGATTAAAGCAGGCTTTTTCCACAAGGGGCTTATTTCTATTGAGGAACAAAGGCTGCATGTACAATAGACTAGCTTACAAGAAGGCACCACATGTGAATGCATGCACACTAGAGAGGAGGGTGCCTTGAGACAGGAAACTGTCCATGAAAAGTAGAATGGAAGAATTAGGGTTCGATCTTCAGGGTTTGAGGTGCTGGGAAATTAATGGCCCCACTAGTGGAAACCTCAAAATCAGGAGGAATAGGAAGTTTGTTTGTGTATGTGCCTTTTGGGAAACAAGTTAGATAGGATGGGTCTGATATCCTGGGGGTAGGTGGAGACGTCTAGGGAAATTTTGAGACCAGTGATGTTGGCTGCACATGAAGGAGTAATGGTAGAAGCTGTGGACCAAGAAAAACTACGGAGAGGGGCTGGGGAAGAAGCTCTCTGTGTGAAGTGCTTCCTGAATATGAGATGACCTGGCTTAGGAACCCCAGGATCCATGTAAATGCTGGATGGAGTAGAGCACATCTGTGATCCCAATGTGCTGCTAAAGGAGATGGGAGGCCGAGACGGGAGAGCCACTGGAAGCCTGTGAGCCTGAAGTACACAATGAGAGAGATCCCATTCAAACCAAGTGGAGGTGGAGGGCAACACCTGAGATTGTCCTGACCTACACACACACACACACACACACACACACACACACACACACACCCCTAACGAAACACAGAGAGATTAAGAAGAACATTGAAACCTTTTAGGGACAACAAAATTTTAGAGGACAGGACACAGTAGAGGATGTAATATTAGGCTCTGAAGGAATGGTCTACATATGACAGAAAAGCCTGGAGTGCACAGTGTGAAGCGATTTCGACAGGGTTTCAGAAGGAAGTTAAGCCGCCGAGGATTATAGTTGAGTGCTCCAAGAGGATAAAGACAGAATAATAAAGCAAAGTTTAGTAGTTAGAAGGTGATGGGTGAGGGAGCTCTTCAGTAGATATAAAAGCTAGATTAATTATTTAAAAGTCACTGACATGAAGACAAATGACATGAAGGTCAGACATTTTCATGTTAGGTCAACTACTGGGCCCCTTACTGTCAGGGAGCTAACTCACTAATGCCACTTGGCAAGGCTATCTAAGGCGTTCACACACATAATTATATAAACCTATCCTTGAGATAATGGAGTGCCTGGTCTTCACACTTGTTATTCACACTTGTTAATACCATGAATAGAAGCTGCCTATCGCAGGAGTGGATAATGATGTCTAGGTTCAGTCTCAAATGGCAACAGAGAAGTCTCTAGTTCCAAGGGCTTCGTGTGAAACCATTCTAGCTGGTTTGCAATCTGTATGATTGCTCCTCCTGTCTTAGGGACTGCTTTTTTGGACACCAGACCTTTCCGCTGGAGATATCTTGAGTGGTTGGAGATGAAGTAATGAGATGAAAGTTACAAGACACGATGGCCAACATCTCCATTTGCTTTCTTTAGTAAGATTAATCGTTGATAATTATGGAAAGGAAGAGATTACAATGATGACATCTTTTATTTCTTTATTGCTCCCATTTGATTTCTGATGGCATGGATAAACAGAGGACTTTTGGATAGGAATAAAGAGGCAGAAAGAATATGTGATTTCATTGTGAATTTTTCTCCAGTAACATTGTAAATGCAATCTTATTTTTTTCAGGCAATATTTTAATTGTTGGTAAAATAAAGATATTAAGTAAATATATGTTTATGTCATTTCAGTTTCCTTCCTTCCTTCCTTAATTGAGAAAAGATTCCTCAGTGTAACTCAGTCTGGATTCCTAATCCTCTTGTTTCATCTTCTGTAGGACGATGACTACTACAAAGAACTGGCCTTCAGTGTAGCCCAGGCTGTCTTTAGACTTTTAAACTTCTGTCACCCTAGTACTGAGAATTGTAACACACACACACACACACACACACACACACACACACACACTTGTTGAAGGTAATTTTTTTCATACAATATATTCTAATAAGTTTCCTCTTCCCTAACTCCTCTCATACCCTCCCCACCTCCTCATCTACCCAACTGCATGCCTTCTTTTCTCTCTTTTTAGAAAACAAAGAGGCAAACAAACAAAAAAGCCCTAAACAAATCAGAATTAAACAAACCAGAATTATCAAAACAAAAAACAAACAGAAAACAAGAAAAAGCACAAGAAACATGCAAATACACACACATATACACACATCATTAAAAACACAAAATCAGAAGTCATAGTATGCAAGCAGAAGACCAGTAAGACCAGAATCCAACAAAACAAACAAAAAGCTAAAGCACTGTGAGACAAAATGTCTACAAAATACCACTGAGTTCATTTTGTCTTGGCCATCTTCTGTGTTTGCTAGGACCTGCCTTTAAGTGTGGTTTCTATACCCAATGAGACTGCTGTTCTTTTAAAAGATTATTTTCTTTTGTTTTCATGTTTTACACCCTCTTTTCAAATCCTGTGTGCTCGTAAAGACCGAGCAGTCAGAAATTCCTGCTATCTGTAAGAGTCTTGACAACTCTGAAGGAAGAATGAGCAGTGGAAACATCCAGAGACAATCAGTGCTTACTTTTTCTCACTGAAAGTAGTATTTCGTGTGGAGCTAACGCGCGTGTTAGCTATGTGACTTGTTGGAACAAAACACCTGACAAAAGCCATCTTGGGAAGGAGGGGTTTAATTTGGCTCAGATTTTAAAGGTATGTGGCAGGACAGCATGGTAACAGGAACATGAGGTGACTGATCATATTATACCAGAGGTAGGAATCGGGGAGATGAATGTTAGTACTTAGTTTTGTTTCATTTTTTCAGTCCAGGACCCTAGCTCTTGGGCTTGGTACTTTGAACATGTCACGATGTCTCTTCCTAAATCAACCAAACTAGGTAATACCAGAGGCCTTACCCTAGGTGAATTTAGATGCAGCCCAGTTGCCAATCAACATTAAGGCTGTGAGGGTTAGGATAGGATGTTTTGATTTGTACTTGGAAAATCTCCTTCTTTTCAACTTGACAGGCTTCTCAAGAAAGACCCACTGAGTAGATTAACAATTTAGAGTGAATGAAAGAGTGCCCAGGAGATTGAAGTTAAAAGAGGAGAATGGAAGAGAGAGAAAATTCATTCATTCATTCATTCATTCATTCATTCAAAGTTTTCTCATCCAACCATTCATTTAGAAGTTACTGACATTGCTGTACGTTAGATAATGTGCTAGGCATCATGTAGAGCTACTCTGGTGAAGGACTTTCTGGTAAGGAGGAGGAAAAATAGCCTTTTGAGAGGAAAAGCTTTTTCTGTAAGTCTTGGAGCCACTCTGCTACTAAGGATGAACTGTCAGTCAAATCTGAAGAAGTGCAGAGGCAAAGGGATCCCAGAGTGAAACCCCTCAACAGTAATGAGGGGTGGCCTGCACTGCCTACTTCTCCCTTCATCAGGAATAGTGAGGAACCTCAGGAAGAAAGGCTGGTTGAAGAAAGGGGCCTGGAGAGTTCTAACGTGGATCTTCAAGTTGAACCATCACAGTATAAACTGCTCTTAACTTTATACCCATAAGATATTTACAGGAGGGTGGGAGAAAGTCAGGGTTAGCTTCTAATTAGAAACCATAGCCCAGCAGTGGCGGCACATGCCTTTAATCCTAGCACTTGGGAGGCAGAGACAGGCAGAACTCTAAGTTCGAAGCCAGTCTAGTCTATAGAGCGAGTTTCAGGACAGCCAGAGATACATGGAGAACATCTGTCTCTGAAACAAAATAAAACAAAACAAAAAAGAAGCCATAAAATGTCTAGGAATGAATTAAGACCAAGGCTGAGAAAAGTTCTAGTCTATATGTATTTTAGTTCTAGTCTAAATGTAGTTCTAGTAAACAAACAACAAAAAACTAGGCCTGGTTTAATAGTATTAATTCAACTCAAGCTTAAAAGAGAAAATTGTCCCTTGGATAACAAACCCTAGATTCTGTAGAATCAGGAAGTTTCTTCTCTGAAAGCTCTTGCATAAGGACTGTTTGAGGCTAGATGAGAGGTAACAGGTTCATAGCCCAAAGGAACACTGTGTCTCTGAGTTATCAAACACTGACTGCCCAGCCAGCCCTTTAGCAGGGATTTCCTGGAAAATCCCTGGCTCCTAATAAACTGTGGAGACATGTGAGTGGGAGCCTTCCTTTGGAAAGTTGTCTTGATGAGAAGAAAGCCAGTGATGACAGAACCCAGACATGTCCGTCCCTGAGTTGGCAGAAGAGAGATAATGTTGGTTGTGTTGACAGTTGACAGTCATAGCCAAGGACACGATGCCTTTGAGACGTTCCCTCTCAAGTTGGGCTTTTTCTTTTTGCCTGGTACACTTAGGGCTGGTGGTAGAAGTGATTGCCTGCCCTGCATTGATAACAAAGACACAGGGTCTACAGGATTCAAAACTTTGGCTGGTTCCCCTCTTGGCTAGTGAAATAAGTGATTCGCATAGACTGCTCCTGAGGGTTATTTGAAGCCAGTCTACACAGGTCTCAGGTTGCTATGAATCAGTACTTGTAAGGTTCCACAAGCAGTGAGGAACCAGAAATACTGGTTTTTGCCAGACTTGGAGGTTGAAGGACTTGTGTGACTAACTGTAACAGCAACTTCAGGCCCTCTTGGGCAGGAGGCGGGGTTTATAAATAAACAGAAGCAAACACAATTGACTCAACCTGAAGTTTGTGGCACTGGTTTGACAGAGTCGACCTACTTAGTTTAACAGTGCTACAAATGAATCGAGGTGGGCATTATGTATTTTAATAAAACAAAATAAAAAGCTGCCCAGTAATAGTAATCAGTGTATTAGATACTTAGAACATGTACTTTCGAAGTCTGTTTTAAAATAAACTTGTATTAGTTATGGAATTATTCTATCGCTTCCTAACCGTCAAAACTAAAATTCTTTTTAATTAAAAGTTTTTAGTCTTTGATAGTAACTACTCCCTCTCCTCCAGCAATAATGAGCTGTCAATATCCCCTCGGGAAGAGGTGATGCTTCATGAGCCCTTCTCCACCCACAGGGAAGATTGATGGGCCTTATCTTGTGCTGATCTTGTGCAAGTAACATAGCTGTTGGGAGTCCATGAGTGCAATGGCCATATCGTGTCCAGAAGACGGCAATTCACAGCATTCCTCTGCTTTCTCCAGCTCCTGCACTCTTCCCATTTCCTCCCCAAGCCTTGAAAAAGGTGGTGTAGCCGTTCTGTTTAGTGCTAAGCTCTCAGTCACTTATTCACAGCACCTTGAGCAGAGGGAAGCTTCTTGACCAGGGCTGAGAAAAGCTCTAGTCTGTAAGTATAAATGTAAATATTCAGGAGGTGGTTTGAAAATATGCCCATCATTAAAACAACAGTTGTAGATCCCTCCCTCCTATCCCCAGGGCCTGTGGCCTTCCCAGCCATGGGCTTTTGACCAGATTTACAATTCTAGGTGTGCGTTTCCTCCTGTGAGTCTCAAATCTAGTCAGAAAGTGGCTGATTTCTCCCATAATAGACATACCTCCATGGCACCAGTGGCTACAGCTTGCATAACAGCTTGTAGCTTGCAGGGTTCATAGGTAAGAAATAATGCTGACGACTTTTCTCCCATAGCAGTCTTCCTAGCATCTTCCCCTACAATGAAAACTAGCCAGCCGGGAATGTTCTCTCTAAGAAAATCTCTCAAATTTCATTGAATTTATCTTCTAAAAAAAAAAAGACAATGATTTAAATACATTTTTCACATTTCAAGCAAATACTCTTGGGGAGGATAAACAGATTGATAACTCTGGTGCCTGGTCTTGGCGTTGTTTACTTCCCAGACAGATAGAGCAGATAGGCTGTAATTTCATGCACAACACACAGATTCCTGGGATTAGGGATATAAAAGCCGGTCTGTGGGAGCAGAACTCTCTGGAGCCATGTGTTAGCACATGCCGGAGCATTAGGCACTCTGACAGTAGAGCTGACATCTACTTTCTGCCTTTCACTTCAGGGCAAAGAGAAGCATATGCTGTCAGAGACCCTTCCATTGTAAGCAAGAAAGGTAGAGGCAGGGGTGTCCATGACCATCAGCCACCAGGAGCTTGGAAGGCCCCAAATTAACCCCTGTAAGGCATTTAAATACTTCAGTGTATTTAAATCAGAAATAAGCTCTTAAGCTTTTTGTCCCACCCCAGGCCCACCTCTCCCCTCCGTAGGGTAGGGTTGGTGATAGTACCTTTTCCTTTTGTGCTGTTCCCGTCTTTAGAACAGTTTCCGTAAAAATGAGCACTGCTATTCCCAGTCCACTTAACACTGAGAGTTTAGCTGGCCTCGTCATTTTAGAGTCTGAAGCAGTGAATATTCTGTACAACTCAGTCAAATGCCTAGCACTTGAGAACTAGAAATGGAGGATAAAGAAAACAGCTAAGATCCATATCCAAATCACGTATGTCTTTTCGCTTATAGTTACCTTCTTTGATTTCATATAACTGCCAACTACTGGGCATGCCATCCAGAGGCCTTACCATGACTCACTGAATTTCAGCTATGGGTCTGTGAAGTCTCAGCTCTCTCTCTCTCTCTCTTCCTTCCTCCCTCCCTCCCTCCCTCCCTCCCTCCCTCCCTCCCTCCCTCCTTCCCTCTCTCCCTCCCTCCCTTCCTCCCTCCCTTCCTCCCTCCCTCCCTCCCTCCATTCCTCTGTCTCTTTTAAATGTGTTTGCAAGGATGCATGCATGTGGATGTACACAGAGGCCAGAAGACAGTATTGTATTCCTGTAACTGGACTTGGAGATGACTATGAGTTGCCGTGAGGATGCTGGAGATTGAGCCCAGGTTCCCTGCAAGACAGTGAGTGCTCTTAACTTCCAAGCCACCTCGCCAGCCCTGTTGTTGAAACTTAGCATGCACTATTGATTGTCTACAAACATTTCAGTAATAACGTGATAATCCTCATTTTTTAATTAGGAGTCTATAATGACACAGTCGTGAAAGTTAATGACGGGCAGACAACTTACGAAGCTCTTTCTTGCCAATGCCAGTCCAGAGGAACACCAACAAACTATGCAATTCTTCTGGGTAGTGTCAGAAAAGGGGGGAGCATGTTCAAGTTGGGCCAAAACGGGCTGATTGGGTGGAGATCAGTTAAGTAGTTAAGACAATGATGTGCTTTTAGAGAAACCAACGCTGCCTCATAAACACTGATTGGACGTTTGGTGTGTTTCCCAACCTATGCTTTTCCCATTGGAGGAGCACTAGATCTCTTGGCTGGGTGGGGCTCCTCTCTGAGTTTCAGAAGCTAAAATAACAAGCAATGTCTGGCAGAGTGATTTTCCACATTCGCCTGTTTAAAGGAAGAAGGTTGTTCTGCTGTAAACAGTGATGGGAACTGTTTGCTTTGGATAGGCTTGGTCCTTATGAGCCAAAGAGAGCCTTCTTAGACTGGGTTTTTGCCAAGGTAGAAAGTGGATGCCAAAGGCACCCGGTCCTGTTGAGGCATTCTCTAATTGTAATAAGTTTGGCCTGAAGAAAGTGTGCAGGAGCAGCAGGCTCAGCAGTCGTAGCTTGAAAAAAAAAATCATTTGCACCAACCATTAGCATGGAGCAGAGTTCACGGTTACCTTGGGTTCTGTTTTCACACATCTCTGATCAGAAGAGGCTTTATCAGGAGACTCTACAGTCAATGCCCCTGTGGAATCCCTCTGAGAGGTTTAGAATTCTTCATATCTGTTACAAGAAGACAAGCAGTCTGGTTGATTTCACTCAGTCTGGAACAGGCACACAGTGCATGGGTTTTGAATACATGTCTGAAACGAGCCAGTATGGCTTCCGAAGTCAATTCTGTGCTTTAGTCATGGCAGTATTTGCTATACTGAAGAGCGGACGATCTATTTAGTGCCGTGGTTCTCCGCACAGGCTCTGGAGGTGAACTGATTTGATTTTGAACCCAGCCTCTACTAACTATTTAGCAAGTGATCTTGGACAGATCACCCAAGTTCATTATGTGCTCTGGTTCTATAAAACAGAGGCTGATGTGATGTTCAGTAAGCGGGTGAGTATGAGGCGCTTGGAATAAGATCCATGGCTAAGTACATATTCAATCTATATTAGCCACTTTTCTCCTTCTCTTGAAATTACAGGGGATGCCACCTGACTACTAAATTTCTGATTGGAGAGGGACTTACAAGACAGTGAGAAACTTGGGGATGTGTTATCTGTCCATCTCAACTCCTAGGTTCATCCACATTTGTGCACAAAACAACAGAGGGACCATCACATGTTCAAATGTTTAGGAAAGCTTTTCTCAGAAATGACCTTCCTGGCTGCATGCTTTAAGGGAGATCAGGTCTATGCTTACTGACGCTCTGTCCTTTGGATATTGTGAATATGAGCTGTGCGAATAAAGCTGACTCTTAACCAGAGATGGTTGTGTGCCACCTGTACAGGATGGTTGTCAATGACCTGGGGAATAATCACTTTCTGCAAGCAACCAAGTCTCAGCTGAGGGCAGGACATAAATACCATGGAGCAAGTGGGAGGTGGGGGATGAGACATTTATAAATAGCACAGCATTCATTGTACAAATATTTCCTGTATCTCAGTCCCCTCTAACCTCAGCTAACGTTTAAAAGTTACTCACCCGCAGCTCCTGCTATGAGCCATAGACTAGCACCTCCTTTTGCAGTTCTACCAGGAGTCTTGTCAGTGTTCTCTTGCTGTGGAGAGCTTCTATGACTGCAGCAACGCCGAGAAAGGGAAATATGTAACTGGGGGCTGGCTTACAGTTTCAGAGGGTTTAGTCTGTTATTCCCATGGCAGAGAGCATGGCAGTATACAGGCAGACGTGGTGCTGGAGAAGCTGGCAGTTCTACATCTGGATCCACAGGCAGCAGGAAGAGCGAGAGCCTCTGGGTCTGGCTTGGGCTTCTAAATTCTCAAAGCCCACCCCCAGTGACACACTTCCTCCAACAAGGCCACACCCACTCCCACAAGGCCACACCTCTTAATCCTTTCAGAGATTGTCACACCCAAAACAATTAGACACAGGAGCCTACGGGAGCCATTCTTATTCAAATCACCAGGCAGCTGCTCCTTGCCCTGGGCGTTGAGTGCATTCTGTTGTATTGTCCAGCAGACCTTTCTACCCAAGTCTAGCATTCCCTTGTTTCATCTTCTGTCATAGACCTTGTAGCCCTCACTATTTGTGCATTCATTATGGCAGGCACACATTGATTCACCTGTTGGGTTTTTTTTTTTTTTTTTTTTTTTTTTTTTTTTTTTTTATTAAGGCTCTCTATGTACTAGGTAATGCACTAGGCACTGGGTATTCAAAGATGACTCAAGTCCTTGACTCTAGTGGGGAACAGCAGCACAGATGAAGCAGGACAAAGGCAGCAACATGGTGGGGTAGTATTTAGAAATAGGGACTTTGATATGGATGCTTGGAGTCGTGTTCCGGCTCATCCCTAGCCAGCTGCGTGACCTGGATACGTTATTTAAGGGCTCTGGACTTGGTGTACTTATTTGTAAAGTGGTGATTGTCATTGTGCCAACCTCATGGGATCATTGTAGGTATTGATATTTAGGGATATGTACAATGCTTGAAACACAGCAAGGGCTATGCATTCCATATTGGTTAAATTAATGAGTAAGCAAATACAGTAAGACGTATCAGGGAATTACAGGAACACAGAGTCCTACCAGCACGATTAAAGCTTTGCATCCATTTAGTTTTCTTCCAGACTTGGGGATGTCTTTCAACTTAGGAAGATAGAAAGGAAGTGAGTCCAGCCAGAGTTCGACTGATCAGCCTCAGTGCAGTCCTAGTGTGGGCCGGTCCATTCTAATTCTGCACCACATTCCCAGAATGAGCCCCTTACAACAGTGATCCAAACTCCCGCCTGTGTCGCTATGGCAGAACCTGGGCCTATTTTCCTACCCTTCGTCTCTGCCTTCATTTCTGGCCAACTCTTCAGTTCTTTCCGAAGAGAAGTCTTGTCTTGTTGTTACCAAGCTGCCCTTGTCCACCAGGATTGCAGCCACTAGCCTGGCAGTCATAAGATCTCCTTGACATCTAGATTCCTACATAGTGCTTGCTCTGGGGTTTTCTACTGCAGTATTCTCCCACCGTTCTGCCACCTAGACAGCCTATTTTACTCTCCTGCCACTATACCCTCCCTACCTTGCTAGTCGTTTCTAATGCCCTCTCCTCTCAGCAGAAGGTGTTTAGTTTCTGGTCCTAACCAACTCATGACTTTTACCACCGTCTACTCTTCCCTACTGACAGGAGGAAGCAAGCAAAAGGAGCTGAGTCAGATTCCTCTTCCACAATGGAGTGATCTAGTTTAGCCGACCCGTTTAGGAATTTCCGGGTGTATCAGGAGGTAGTGGTAATAAATAACCATGCACAGAGGGAGTTACTAAATAAAGTTTGCCACATGATGTGGGGGAGTGCCTTTACTTGATGTTCAAGTTAAGAAAAACTTCTTAGTAATTCCAGTTATGCTGTACCTGAGTATACACCCAAAGGATGCCAAAGTATTACAGAAATACTGGCACATACCTGTTTATTGCCACACAATGGCGAGGAATCTTTCAGCCTCGATGTCTATCAACAGACAAACAGATGAAGAAAATGTTGTATACACTCAGTGGAATTTTATGCAGGCATGCTGCAGAAAAATGGAATATTATTTATTAGGGATATGTGTAGAACTGGAGATCGTCATGTGAAGTGAAATAAATCAGACTCAGATGACAGATACTGTATGTTTTCTCCTCTATGCAGATCCTGGGCTTAGAGTTATATATAGATGTGTGTGCATGCATGTACGTGTGTGTATGTGGGCCTGTGTGCCTGTGTGTGCATGTGTGTGAATGCGTGTGTGTCATGACTCAGGAGAGATCTTGAAGGAGGTGGGGGGGTGGGGAGGGTGATGGATCTTTGTGATAAGGCAGAAGGGAAGACATCAGGAAGGAAGGAAATGTGGACAAATTAGAGCAAAGTACAGAAATGCCGAGACAGAATGCAGTCTTTTGTATGCTAACCTAAAAACTTAATAAAGAAAAAAAGAAAATCTCTATCCTAATTTATCTTTCTGAACAACTACCCCCACCCCCAATACCAGTCGTACCGTGTGGTCTAGTGAAGTCCTCCTATTGCACTCTGGGTTTTTTTACTTCTGTTTTTCTGCATGGTTTTTATTCTCGGTATTTCCATGCAGATTAAATGTTTAAGAACTTGAGGGCTGCCCCATCGCTTCTCCTATTTTTGCTTCTCAGAATTTTTTAAAACTTGAGTACAACTTTAATATCACTGCAAATAATGTCTCTCTCCTTGGACTCGCTTCCTTTGAACCTGGTTACTCACTTTATTCCTGAATAAGAAAACCCATCTTCTCCATTATGGTGATAGCTTCAAGGCTTCATCACTGATGAGTGTCATGAAAGGAAGTCAAGAGTGGAAGGGACAGACAAAAGGGCATAGTAAAATGCCCTGCTTTTAGTGACACAACCCAATTTTCATTAGGCCCCATGTAGTTGTGTAATTTCCATTAGACACATGCTGATTTCTTTTGGCCCTATGCATGGACGACAATCTTATCTCCCCTCAGTTCTATTTGGTACTTAGATGTAATTGAAAACTTAATTATGAGTGCGGCAGGCCATTTGCAGAGTATTTCCCACTCATGAATGGTTTTCTCATCCATGTTTTATGGTATGCATTTATTTCTTGATTGAAATAATTTTCACTTTAAACAGCATCTGACATTTGCAAAGGTTTTAACGCGCATTTGCACATGTCATCTCAGCACTCTACGAGAGGGGCAGAGTGGTTATTATTGTTGGATTACAGATTAGGCAATAATGGCACCCAGGAAGGATGAATGAGAATTGAGCAAAAGCAGCATTGAACAAAGAGCTCCGCTGGCCCAGCACTTACAGCTCAGATGGTGTTGACTACTTACCAGCTGTGTGCCTCTCTGTCAGTTTCTTAACCTCTCCAGACATACCAGCCTTCATCTGAAAAGGGAGGGACTTCTGTTCAGGTCTAGGCTTCCTTCTTAAACATGTATGGTTCTTTAAACATCACGCTCATGTTTATTTTCTCTACTCAATCTCTGAAAGATGAGGAATCGGAACACACACACACACACACACACACACAAACATTCATCTGCTCTTTCATTTGTACCCCCACAC
The DNA here is from genome assembly GCF_021556685.1 of Rattus norvegicus. NCBI lineage: Eukaryota > Metazoa > Chordata > Mammalia > Rodentia > Muridae > Rattus > Rattus norvegicus. The sequence continues at coordinate 77,225,250 of NC_141542.1, forward strand.
ACCCCTTCATGTGTTCTTTTACTTGTAAACACACACACACACACACACACACACACACACACACACACACACACACACACACTCTTTTGGAACAAGAGTGGAGGCCAAACAATCCCAAAGGAAGGCTGCAGCCTGTGGTGGTCCTGGAACAAGAGGCCCAGGGCACTGGACATGTTCTTTAAAATTGTCATAGTGAGTCATTCTAGATACAGTGAGATGGCAAATGCCAGTTGAGTGAAGTTCTGGAGGGTTCGAAAGCTGCAGGGAAGCAGGAAAGCAGCTCCTTTTAGGGGAGAGACAAGCTGGACATCAAGGGCAGCTTTGCTGTTTGTTGATTAATGGAAATGTGGTAAGCATTAAAATTTGGATCAGAAAAGAAAAAAAAATTCCATAACCACTTCTACAAACTGAAATTGTGAAATGCACTTTGATGAAACAATGAATATATTAATATTTACATAAATCTTGCTGTAACATCTTCCTACTGTGTTAGTTATGATAAAACCAGTAACAAAAAGTGAGGGGAAATTGAGATCATAAGAGTATATGTTTTTTCCAAGTTCTTCTACATGTTGACCTCCAGTAGAACCAGCACCATTTGCTGAAAATGCTATCTTTTTTCCATTTGATGGTTTTGGGGAAACAATTTCCTGAACAAAACACCAATGGCTTATGCTCTAAGATCAAGAATTGACAAATGGGATCTCATAAAACTGCAAAGCTTCTGTAAGGCAAAGGACACTGTGGTTAGGACAAAATGGCAACCAACAGATTGGGAAAAGATCTTTACCAATCCTACAACAGATAGAGGCCTTATATCCAAAATATACAAAGAACTCAAGAAGGTAGACCGCAGGGAGACAAATAACCCTATTAAAAAATGGGGTTCAGAGCTAAACAAAGAATTCACAGCTGAGGAATGCCGAATGGCTGAGAAACACCTAAAGAAATGTTCAACATCTTTAGTCATAAGGGAAATGCAAATCAAAACAACCCTGAGATTTCACCTCACACCAGTGAAAATGGCTAAGATCAAAAACTCAGGTGACAGCAGATGCTGGCGAGGATGTGGAGAAAGAGGAACACTCCTCCATTGTTGGTGGGATTGCAGACTAGTACAATCATTCTGGAAATCAGTCTGGAGGTTCCTCAGAAAATTGGACATTGAACTGCCTGAGGATCCAGCTATACCTCTCTTGGGCATATACCCAAAAGATGCCCCAACATATAAAAAAGACACGTGCTCCACTATGTTCATTGCAGCCTTATTTATAATAGCCAGAAGCTGGAAAGAACCCAGATGCCCTTCAACAGAGGAATGGATACAGAAAATGTGGTACATCTACACAATGGAATATTACTCAGCTATCAAAAGCAATGAATTTATGAAATTCGTAGGCAAATGGTTGGAACTGGAAAATATCATCCTGAGTGAGGTAACCCAATCACAGAAAAACACACATGGTATGCACTCATTGATAAGTGGCTATTAGCCCAAATGCTTGAATTACCCTAGATGCCTAGAACAAATGAAACTCAAGACAGATGATCAAAATGTGAATGCTTCACTCCTTCTTTAAAAGGGGAACAAGAATACCCTTGGCAGGGAATAGAGAGGCAAAGATTAAAACAGACACAGAAGGAACACCCATTCAGAGCCTGCCCCACATGTGGCCCATACATATACAGCCACCCAATTAGACAAGATGGATGAAGCAAAGAAGTGCAGACCGACAGGAGCCGGATGTAGATCGCTCCTGAGAGACACAGCCAGAATACAGCAAACACAGAGGCGAATGCCAGCAGCAAAGCACTGAACTGAGAACAGGACCCCCATTGAAGGAATCAGAGAAAGAACTGGAAGAGCTTGAAGGGGCTCGAGACCCCATATGAACAACAATGCCAAGCAACCAGAGCTTCCAGGGACTAAGCCACTACCTAAAGACTATACATGGACTGACCCTGGACTCTGACCTCATAGGTAGCAATGAATATCCTAGTAAGAGCACCAGTGGAAGGAGAAGCCCTGGGTCCTGCTGAGACTGAACCCCCAGTGAACTAGACTGTTGGGGGGAGGGCGGCAATGGGGGGGAGGATGGGGAGGGGAACACCCATAAAGAAGGGGAGGGGGAGGGGTTAGGGGGATGTTGGCCCGGAAACTGGGAAAGGGAATAACACTCGAAATGTAAATAAGAAATACTCAAGTTAATAAAAAAAAAAAAAGAGTATATGTTTTGTGGGGTTGGGGATTTAGCTCAGTGGTAGAGCGCTTGCCTAGCAAGCACAAGGCCCTGGGTTCGGTCCCCAGCTCCAAAAAGAAAAAAAAAAAAAAAAAGAAAAAAAAAGAGTATATGTTTTGCAACACAAGATCTGGAAGGATTTAGATTTTAGGACTTACACTGTGGGGTGTGTGTGTGTGTGTGTGTGTGTGTGTGTGTGTGCGTGTGTGTGTTGTATGTTTATGTGTTGTGTGTGTCTATCTGGCTGGCTGGTCATGTGCAGGTCAGTTGTTCCTGATGGTTATCTACAGTCAATCTTTGTCTCTGTCTGTCTTCTTTGTTGGGGTGGTAGGGTCACGCTCAGGACCTTGCCTGTACTTGTGCATACTATCTACCCCTGCCTTACACCTCCAGCCCTTAGTCTCTTTCCTTGACCACCAGTCGTCATTGGTAGAATCATGGGATTCTTCTGAGTGCTAGACAAGCACTCAACCTCTGTGCTACAGTCCCAGCCCCAAAACGCAACTGATAGCTGAAATGAAATACACTTCCTGCGAATAAGGAGTCATCTGTGTACCATAGTAGGCTCTCACTAAAGTTGTGAGTGAATAAAACATGTCCTCCGACAACTATAACAATGACTGTAATTGTCAATGGTGGAAATAATTGCCACAAGGCAAAATAAGAAACGACTTCTTTGTGTGAGATTAAGTTATCAGAGCTCTGTGTAACACATTCTATATTGTGTTTAGAGTTTTAACATTTACTGTAACATGTTTATGAATTATTTGAGAATTTCATATAATGTGTTTGATCATATCACCTTCACTCCTTCCCCTAACCCCTCCCAGACCCCAACCCCGTCTCCCTCCCCAACTCTGTCCTCTTTCTCCTCCTCCTCCTCCTCCTCCTCCTCCTCCTCCTCCTCTTTCTCTTCTTTTTAATGACCCATAGAATTTGATTTGTGCTGCTCATATACTCCTGAGTCTAGGGCCATCTACTAGAGTGTGGTTGACCTACCTAATATTATTTAGTGAATGTGTTTTCCTGTGTTCCTGAGATCACAAAGCACTGTAGTGTCCTTGGCTTTTGAATAGACAGTGGTAGTCTCTGTAGCCATGTGGAGAGGGATTTCTGCCTCTGCTAGAGGTTCTGAAAGGTGGCTATTCTGTAGGGAGGGTGTTGTGGATATCATGAGCATCATGGTTACTTTTAGTAAGAGCCTGGAAATAGAACCAAGTGTAAAGTTGCCAGATGGGAATTTCCCGTGTGTTCAGACGGAGGCTCTAAAACAGCCAGCAGAGGATAAGTATCCTACCTTTGATTGAGATGGGCTAGACCGTCCCCGGGGCTCGCTAAGAGGTGCCGGGGCAGTTCTTAAAACCTGTGGTCCCTCCACAATTTTCAACAACAGCGTCCTTAGAACACTTTAAAATAATAGATTAATGAGACATGATTCATGTTTCACCATTCTCTCTCTCTCTCTCTCTCTCTCTCTCTCTCTCTCTCTCTCTCTCTCTGTGTGTGTGTGTGTGTGTGTGTGTGTGTGTGTGTGTGTGTGTACTCATACACAGCTATGAGAAGAGCCTCAGACATCATTCCCCAGTGTCTGATAACCTTTTTTTGGGGGAAACTGGGTCCCTCACTGCTCTCTCCAAACATGCTGTATAGACTGTCTCGTAAGTGAGTCTTAGCCCTTCTTAACGTGGTCAGTACTAGCATTACAAGTCTGTTCAGGTTTGTTTTCTTAACTGTAGAATTTGGGGATCCAGCTCAGGTCCTTGTGTCTCTAAGGCATGCACCTTACTAACAGCAATCAGTCTAGCCCCCAGCTTCACTTGCGAAGCAGTCAAAGGTCTCACATGCAACTATCTGATCTTAGAACTTATCTATTATTCCTAAAAGAAACAATGTGTCATTAGCAGTCGCTCCCTGTCTCTCCTCCTGGCCCCTAGCAAATATCAGTCTGATTTCTGTCTGTATGGATTTCTGTCTGCCTGTATGGATTTCTGTCTGTATGGATTTTTGCCCGTTCTGGATATTTCACTTGAATGGAATCATACTCTGCGTGGCTTTTTGTGTCCAGTGTTTTACAGTTAGAACGATGTTCTCAAAGCTCATCAGTGTGGCATCTATTAGTACTTTACTCCTTTTTTGAACCAAAATTCATTAGATGACTGTACCATGTTTTATTAATCTATTCACCTGCTGTTGTGAGTGTGGGTTGTTTTGATTTTGGGGCTTGCTATCATTTGGAAAAACATTTCCCCCAAAGTCCCTGTATTTTTAAATTTTTGTGTATTATTGTTGTTGTTGTGGTGGTAGTGTAGTAGTGTGTATGGTATGAGTGTGTGTTAATGTGTAGACTAATGCATGCCATGGCAGACTGTGGAGGCTAAAAGGCAACTTTCAGGAGTCAGTTCTTTTTCTACCTTTCTGAGATGCTGACTTTCTTGTTGCTTCTGCTCTGCTGTGTACTCCAGATTAGCTGCGCCATGAACTTCCCGGTGATTTTCCTGTCTATGCCTCCCACATTGCCCAAGGACTGTGGGATTATAGATTTGAATAGTGAATCTGGCTCAGGCCGAACTCCGGTCATCAGCCTTGCTCAGCAAGTGTTTTTACCTGCTGGGCCATCTTGCTGCCCCAAAATGTTTTAAAAGCTTGGTTCTGAGTGAGGCACTGTTGGGCGGTGCTGGATCCTTAAGGAGGTGTAGCCTGGTTGGAGGCTTTTAGATCTATGGGGAAGTGTTCTTGAAGGGAACTGTGAGGCCCTACTCTCTTCCTTTTTCTCTCTACTGCTTCCTGGTTCAAGATAAAGGAGGCTTCACTCCATTGTTCTCCCTCCAGACACTGCCTTTAGGGTTCCCAAGCAGTGGGGCCACTTGATGATAGACTGGAATGTCAAAACACATGAGCTTAGAAAATTGTTTCTTGTCTAAGTCAATTATCTCAGGCATTTCCTTATAGTAGCAGGAGGCTGATGAATACAGGACTATTGTAAAGATTGTGGCTGTGAATATCCATGATCATGTTTGTCTGTGATCTTGTGTGAACTTGACCTCTGTCCTTTGAAGTCTGTGAGCAGAGCATGGTATTATCTCTTTGCCTTGGCATGAGACCGGCTGGATCCACCCTCAGAGTGGTATTTTCAGGAAGGCTTAATTTTCAGGAAGAGCGCCTAAAATGCAAAGCAACCAAATGCTTGGATCCTGGACTGAATGAAAATGAGAAAATGAACTGAGAACCAACATTAATCTTTGCATTAGTTACTTTTGTGCTGCTGTGATAAAACTCCATGCCAAAAGGTGACCTCTGGACAAGTTTATTTTGACGCACAGTTTAAGAGAGGTAAGAGACCTTTCTGGCAGCAAATGGTAAACAGGGCAGCAAGAACCAGAAGCAGAGAGGTCACATCAGGAAGCAGAGGGCAAACTGAAGTGGGGTGACGTTTCCAGTGATGTACGTCCTCCTAAAAGTTGCACCTCCTGTCCCCCCATACAGCACTGCCGTGTGTTTAGATGCCTGAGCCTATGGGGGTCATTCCTCTTTGCTTCTCAACCATGAAGGCGATGTGACCAACAGCCTCGTGCTTCCGCCACCAATTTTGTCCTCAACACATGACCTGTGTCCTCAGACTATGAGGTAAATGCTCCTTTCCTTAATTGGCTTTCATCATGCCTTTCGTCACAGCAATAAAGCAATAATACAGGTGGGCGTGGTGAACACTAAAAGTATCCTGTAAAGAGTACTGCCCAAGAATGTTATCTGTATGAGGAATTTATTACCTAAACAAAGATAAGAGAGAGTCGATGGTCCACAGTAGACTAATATCTACTTGAAGGAAAAGAAAGCTGTTGTTGGTTATTTGAAGGGTGAAGTGTATTTCCCAAAATATTCTTTTAAAAAGTGTATGGGTGTTTCATCTGTGTGTGTGTCTGTGCACCAGGTGTGTGTCTAGTGCCTTGGAGGCCAGAAGACAGTGTTAGATCTCCCAAGAGATAGTTATCAGCTGCTTCATGGATGGCTGGGAATTGAATCTAGGTCCTCGGAAGAGCAATCAGGGCTCTCCACCAATGAGTCATCTCTTCAGCTCTGGTTTTGAGTTTTTTTTCCTAAAGGAAAGCCATAAAGTCTTAACAAAAGAGGGTTGGCTAACAAATGAATAACTTTCCCAACAGAGGACACCACTAGCTAAATAAAATGGGACCAGCTAAATAATGAAGACCTTTTGCTTCTTCTCTTTTAAATTTCAAGACAGGGTCTCACCATGTAGGCTGGGCTAGCCTTGAACTTGTTGAGGTTCTACTGCCTCAGTATCCTAAGTGTTGGGATTCTGGGCATACACCCTAGGCTCAGCCTCTGTGCTTCCTCAGTTCTCCTTTCCCCTCTGCTTCTCAGGAGGAAGAAGGAGCAGCAGACTGACTCAGTCAGGGCTGAGTCAAAAATTGTTTTACTTCCCTATTGCCGGTTACTAAGACCCAGGAATGCTGACCTAGAACTTAGGTGGGAAAAGCCAGCAGAGGAAATGAGGGTAGGATATTAAGCCCAAACAACCCCCTCAAACAGCACTGTAATAAAATGAAAAGCATAGGAGAAGCTTTTCAGTCTGATCAAAATATTGTCTGGGGCTGGGAAAAAGAAAATATAAAATAAAGTAAAGCTCTTCTGATATTGCATTCTTCATGCCCAAGGATGGCAGTGCTGAGGTAGATTTCTGGGTATTTTAAAATGTTTTTATTTACTTAATTACTGTGCGTTCGTGTGTGCATGTGCGTGTGTGTGTGTGCATGTGTGTGTGCGTGTGTGTGTACTACAGCATGTGAGTGGATGTTAGAAGATATTTGAGGAAGTCATGTGGGTCCCAGGGATTGAACTCGGGCTACTGGGTTTGGGGGCAGGGGCATTCACCTTGTGTGGTGGCTAATCTTGGTGGTCAACTTGACTACCAACAATCAGTTAACACTCTGCTGGGCATTCTTGTGAGGGATTTTCAGAATCAGATTGTTTGAAGCAGGAAGACGTACCCTAAATCTGGGCCATTTTAATGGACAAGGAAGAAGGAAACTTTGATTTCTGTCTTCTCACCCTTACTTGCTGGCAAGTTATCTACCCCACCACTGTGGCTGACATAAATCAAGCTTCTTCAGGATTCCAACTCAGACTGAAGACCAGCAGCTTTCCAGGAGTCCTTCAGGACTCCAGCACCAGACTGGAGACAAGCAGCCTCAGGGACTGAACTTTTTGACTTTTCTATCCTGAGACAGCCATTGTTGAACTACGTGGACCACATGATGAAAGCCAAGCTAATAAATGCACATATGTAAGTATGTCTGCATGTATGATGTGTGTGTGTGTGTATGTGTGTATGTGTGTATGATGTGTGTGTGTGTGTGTGTGTGTGTGTGTGTGTGTGTGTGTGTATTCTATCAGTTCTCTTTTTTCAGAGAGTCCTGATGACTAGTACACTTGCTGACCCACCTCACCAGTCTCTGGGTGGTCTAATTGCACACAAACCAGTAATTTCCACTCCCTATCTCTCTCTCTCACTTGCCCACTCCCTTAAGTTTCAGCAACAGGTTTGTAACTTGCATACAAAGGATTTCTGATTGTGTTATTGTATTGTACTTAAGAGTACTACAGCCTGGTATGTAGAAAGAGGCAGAAGAGAAAGTGTTTTGAGTTTTTTCGTCATCAATCAATTGGCGTTCTTTGGTGGGGGTTCATCACTCTTGTTTTGCATGATGGAGAGTATGAATTTCTAGGTGGTGTTTTATTGAGCAAGTATTTTAATTTAAAAAAGTGTAAAATGCTCAGATTAAAGACATTTTCAAACTCTGGGAACACAATTATATTTGTAGCTCTCTAGAAATGGAAATATCTATTAACGCTAAAAATACTTTGATAGAGCAATCATCTTAATTTTATTAAAACAAGCTTTTCTCACCACAGGAATGATAGTTATGGACCTCGGTTAGGGAGATTTCCTTCTCCCGCAGAGCACATATCTTCCTCTAAGTAGTTATGTTTACCGAACATTTTGAAACTTCACAGAAGTCATTCCACTGCCCAAAGACCCATTCCAGGCACAAGGTCAAGGCAGTGGAAGGATAATGTGGCAGCCTTCTTTTTTGTTGACAGGGAGCTGATAGCAATAAGATGACATTTAACAGAGACGAATTCATTTGGCATAAACACAGAACTGTTTGTGGATGTGAGCCCTAACATTCAATAACCCAGGAAACGCTGGATCAGCATTGATAGCAGTTCATGTTAGAACAAAAAAACTCAAGTCTTAGAAATGTGGTAGGGACAAGGTATGTATGGGAGATCTCGGTCCCCAACACTCCAGTTTTATCATGACCCAAAATCTGTTCTTAATAAGAGGGTCCATTTTTTTTAAAAGCAAAGATAGTTGACTCCGACTTACTGTATAGAAGAGGTCATAAAGGCCGTGGTGTAACCCAAGGCAGTAAAAATAGAAGTGCTCTGTGAGCAGCCTGGAGTCAGGGTGGGCAGGGATGACCTCAAATCACATCCTTCATCCTTTGTTGTTTGTATCATTGTAACCGCTTGTTTTTTTCTATGTCTGCCCCAATTCCCGAATAGTTACAATGCTTACCATCTTAAGGTAGGCATTGTTGTCCACTTACCTCATAACTCATTATCTCATTTATACTTGCTCTGCCTGCTATGTGACTGGTTGGTCACCTCTCCTCAGTTTATGCTTCTGACTTCCTCTGAGTGGTGACTCTTCCCCAGCATCCTCTCTCCGCCGGATGTCTGCGAATTCTCTCCCGCTTTGCTATTGGTCATTCAGCTTTTTATTGACAGGTGAATGCTTTTGCACAGTGCACCAGAGATTATCCCGACACATCTCTGGGGTGTCATTTTGAGTGCTAAGCTTAAAAAAGAAAGATTTTGTTGGGGATACTTGTCCCAGATTTATAAAAGAAGTTCAGAATGACCACACTCTCAAAGACTAAAGGGCCGACCAGTTGCCTTTAGATGTTTGGAAGATTTACACAGGAATCGAGAAAAACAGAGACTTAAGTTCTCAAAGACCCTTTACTCCTTCTGTTTAATTTGTTTTGACTGGGAGGGAAATCAGGAAGACATTGTTTTCACCTTTTAAGTGAGGAACTCAAAGCTCCAAGAAGCTAACTTCACTTTGTTCAAAGTAGCAGGGTTGTTAAAGGGGATGTTGGGACTAGAATACAGGCTTCTTGTTTCAACGACATAAGACATGCTTTACTCTGTGGAAGGTGAGCCTGGGGCCAATGAGTGTCCTTAAAGACAGAATACAATAAATATAAACACACACACACACACACACACACACACACACACACACACACACACACACACTGAAACCAACAAAACTAAAAGCTAAAATAGTAAAAGGCAAGCATGGTGGCAAATACCTATAATCTCAGCACTGGGGAATCTGAGGCAGGGGAATCATAACTCAAGACCAACCTGGGATACAGAGTAAAATTCTGTCTTAGAACAAAACGAAGCCAAACAAAGTAAAAATGGGAGTCCTACCCCCTCATCATGAGCTCTGTTAATGGTACTTTTCCAGGAAAATTAGGTACTCTATAGTTTAGAAAGGATCCCTTTATAGAAGACTTCAGATAACCTTCTTCGCCTCTATTACTAGTCGCTTGTTTGTTTTGGGTGAGGAAGCAAACAAGCCCAAACCTCTTGGCGTGTGCTCCCCTAATTCGTCAGTTAGCTAAGGAGAGCTGGGTTCTAAAAATCCACTTTCATTTAAAAAAAAATACTATTTGGCGGGGCAGCAGATAAACGACTCACTGATATATTGTGTCAACCACGTGTCCATGATCTAGTGTGCTGGCATTAATGTTTCTTACATGTTTGCCACATCTTTTAAAACCACCCAGACAGACAAAGAGGCAGTAATGAAAAAGCAGCCGCCTGGGCTGAAGACTAAAGCCGAATAACTTTAGAAAGAGATTCAGGGAGCCCCATGTTTGTGCAGCCTCAGGGGGCTCCATTTTTACTGTGTCTCTGAAGCGCATGGCACGGTTGAGGTTAGTAACTATGGAGACTGATGTGATATACTTACTGCTGAGAAGGCTTAACACAGAGGGAATCAGAACAGGCTTCCTCATGCATACGAAGACCTGAGGGAAGAAATGTGAATGAATGAAAGCAAGGAATGGGAGGAAATATTTTAAAGGAGGGCACATACAAACAGAAAGGAGAAAGCAGCAGCGTGGAGAAGAATGGGCAGTATGCTTCCTCTCTCCTTTCTATCTCTGCTCATCTAGCTTTCTCCTACATGGTGCCTCCCTGCTCAGAAGGTGACCTTCCAGATACACCAACCAGTCCAGAGCCCACTCTCTAGGTGGATCGTTCTTACTCATCTTTCCCTGACCCATTTGTGATGTGTTATATTGATCTGAATGAAGATTTGAATCCTTATTCCCCCCATCCCCAGCCCAACCCTGACCGGTTGGTTGTCCCACATGGCTATACACTTTGTGCTCACTTCGAGAGCTTCCAGTCAGGGGATCGTGTGTGGCTGAGAGCTGAACCAGGTTCCTCTCTCTATGCCAACAGCCCACGGGAAAGGCTGCCTTTTCAGATTCACATAAAACACTAAGTGGACTAATGTGGCTCTGTTGTACCCTGAGTGCTACCTGGGTTACTGTCTCTTCCCAATGAGCTTGCATGTCCACTGAGATACAAAATAGGAGGAAGCTTTTTAAAACTCGGGAGGTGAAGCACAGAGGTGGGCTGCAAAGGGGAGAGGAGAAGGCCTGGGGAAGAGAGTACATACAAAAGGTTAGAAAATACAGTTACAGACTCCACCTTCCTTTCTGCACTCCCATGGCAGATTAGTTCCCCATGCCAAATCTGCCTTCTAATCTCCAGTTCTCTCCCCAGAATGTTAAGCATAGGGAGGAAGGCCCTCCTTGTAGGAAGGAACTCTGGGCTGTCTAAGCCTGAGGAGCCTGCCTCTGGCAGGCCTTGGCCTTCTCCTCAGTTTCCCCTGCCTTGCTAAAACCCATGAGATTCCATTCCTAAAGCTATCCCAAGGTCTTTTCTCTTCTTTGGCCAGTCCCTTCTCCCGAGGCGGGCTACCAAGGTGCAGTTATCAAAAGCCCTCTTGGGCTCACCTAATTAACAGTTAAAATTAAACACCTTGTTCTAACACAGGGGTTTCTGTTTTACCTTTACAAACCAAACTTTTCCTGTGTACCATGTCTCTTTCCTCTCTATCCAGAGGCAGTCCTTATTGTCTGCCACCCCCACCCAAAACGACCCTCCTCCTCCCTTGCCCCTTTTCCTTTTTCTTCCCTCTCCCTTGTCCCCCTCCCCTTCTTCCTCTATCCCCTGTCTTTGTCCTATCCCTGCCCTCTGTCCCTCTGGGGCAACTGAATCTCAACTTTGTGCTGAGAACTTGGGGATCCTGAGACACGTTTCCTTTCATTGATGAGTTGAGGATTTTGTCAGTTTTGTGCCCAGTGTTTGGGTCCTGCTGGTTGGCAGAGCTGGGTGAGAGGGCTGAGGGATTAGGGTAAGGGCACACATGGATTTGGAGCCACAAAGAGAAGCAACCCAGCACGTTTCACTGGATCCTGTTGAAGGCTAATCCCAAGGAAGCCTTCTGTCACCCTAAACATCATGCCTGTTCACTTTTCAGAACGATGCTGTCCTTGGGCCTAGCTCTGTCTTCTGCATGCATCTGTGGTGGCCTCACATGACAATCCTGTGACAGCGTCGGCCTGTCTGACTCCTTGCAGGTCATTTTCTCTGACTTCAGAATCAGTGTAAATTGTGCATATGGCTTGAGAAGAAGTCCTGGGCTGTGTCACTGTTTCCTTCCCCAAACTTCTCCTCCCTCAAACCCCAAACCCCATATACCATCAGCTCATCATTTCTGAGGAAGCTGCAGAGGAACCCAGCCTTCTGAGAACTCACTGTAGCCTAAGGCTGGTTGCAGCCAGAGAAAACAAACAAAAAAACAAACAAACAAAAATAAATAACAACAATAACAAACCCTCAAAGTACAGAATTTTAAAATCTGTCTTTTTGGTTTTTTTGTTTTAAAAGCTGGCTTGGTTAGATCCATTTGCCATATTTAAGACTTTCATCTGGGAAGAGCTTCAGATGGTTACAGGAGCAGCTGATGGAACTTCCTAGGGAACAGCTGAGCACTTCCCTGCCTGACAGGAGCACAGACCTCATTAGCTAATGTCTTTCACATCTGGGAGGAAGCAACACAAATGAATTCACAGTGCGATGTGTATAAACAGATGGAGTTTTTGCTGAACTGCTAGCAAAACAGAGCAGGAGACCCCAAGGCCTCAAACAGTTCCTTCTGTGTGTCTGTTTGAATGGGCAGATAGCTGTAAGCAACAGAGTGAAAAGCCCTTTGAAGTGGATGTTGCAAAAACTACCTTGGTCCGTCGCCAACACCACAGATTTGTGGTTTGTGGCATAAAATGGCAACATGTTCTTTTACTCAAGTGGATTTCTGGGACCAGGACCTTGAATTGAAGTAGCTACTTTATTTAACCTATGAAGCAGGGGTCACTGTAAGGACTAAATGAGAGGATCCATGTAATCCATGTAAAACAGCCCCATGCCCCTGCCGCTGTTTTGTGGTGTTTTTTTTTGGAGATAGGAGTTCAATATGTTTTCCAGGCTGGGCTCCAACTCAAAATCCTTCTGCCTCTGTCTTCCAAGTGCTGAAATTACAGGCCTGTACCAGCAGCAAAACAGGTATTTAAGGTGGTGTCTCAAATGTGGGCCCATAGAATGCTGCTGTCATTCTGGTTTCTCTCAATGGTTAATCCATGGTTCTAGTGCCAGCTTGCCTGTCTTTGGTCCTGGCTTTACACCTGCCTTCTGTACAACTCCTAGGAAGTTATTTAACCTCCTGTTCTTCTCAACTACTCAAGTGTTATCTGCCAGCTACTTGCCTGGTTCATGTGAAAAAGAAAGGAGGCTGGGCCTTTAAAACACTACCAGGCATACACTAAGCTCATATTACCTGCTAGTTCGTTTGTTTGGAAAGGGAAAAGTATTTAAATTTTTTTATTGTTTTGTAAGTTAGGGTTTTGCTGCTAGAGACCTCCTCTCCTGACCTCTCCTAATCTTTACATTAACCGTTAGCATTCTCAGACTACATATCTGACCCTTTCTTTTGAGGTATGAGTCACTAGAGGAAGTTGGAGGAAGACCTCCAGTGGGTAAGAAGGCTGTGTAAGGAAGAGAATCCTTTGGAATTCTTACCACCCATGTGGATGCCAGTAACTCCAGGTCTGTGATGGGTGGATGCAGGAGGATTGGTAAGGGTTGGTAGCCACCAGCTTAGCTCCCAGTTCAGTGAGACATGCTTTCTCAGGGAAATAAAGACAAAAATGGCAGAGCAAGACATCCATCATCCTATTCTGGCCTCTACACTCACACATGGGCTCACAGACTTGTTTACGTATACATTCTAAATACATACCACACACATATACACATACACATAATACACACATATATACACACATACACACACATATACACCACATGCATATACACACCACACACATACATACACACACATACACACACACATATACATACATACACATACATACCACACACACACATGTACACACACATACACACATACATACATACACATAAACACATAAACACACACACACACACACACACACACACACACACACACACACACACACACCAGATATGAGTGACTAGAAAAGTCCCCTTTCTTCTGGGATATGTGGTCAGTGGTTCTTAAATGACAGAACCAGAAAGCTTAACCTGCAGAAGCATCCCTATAGCTGCTGTCACTTCAGTTTAGTCATGAGAACTCCGGGACGTTCTCAAGGACCTTTGGAGCCTGGTGAATGTCAGTGCTTCAGTTTAACCCTGATGAGTTCTTGATGAGGTCCCAGAGGCTCAGGGAGGGTCTCAGACTGCACAGAGCAAAATTGTAGTCCACTTTCCAGCTAGCCTGGCTTTTGGCAAATTCCACAGTTCACAGAGGCCCAGATTCTAAGAAGGACCCCAAAGCTGCATGAACAATGCCTTCTAGCCTGAGACGTCTTCCAGTGTTAAAGATTTTTCCTAATGGTGTAGCAGGCTGATGGTGCTTCGACTCTCTCTACCAAATACTTCAACATAGACTGCTGTGTTTTTTTTCTCTTCATACAGAAATTAAAATCTTAAGCATCTCTGCATCTTTCTGCTTACTCTCTGTAGGAAAACCATTTATACCCAGAAAGGAGAATATAAGGCAAGAAAACAGCACCAGTCTGGGCAGACACAGGAAGGGAAACCAAATCTTCGTGTGCCCTCCTAGGCATCAGTCCATGTGCATGTTTGAGCCCATATAAGAGTGGTTCCACAACTGTCTCCATTTTATGAATGAGGACGATGAAATTCACAGAGCTTAAAAAGGGTCACGATGACAGTGATGGCGTCCAAACCCAAACTCCTCCTCTGGTTTCAAAGACTGCACCTGCTTGAAAGTTTCCAGTCTCTCCTCTCTGACTTTCCCAGGAATTCTTTATGTCTTAGTTAGGTTTACTATTGCTGTGAATTGGGTCCAAAGCAACCCAGGGAAGGAAGGGTTTATTTGCCTTACACTTCCACAGCCCTGTTCATCACCAAAGGAAGTCAGCACAGGAACTCAAACAGGGCAGGAACCTGGAGGCAGGAGCTGGTGCAGAGGCCATGGAGGGGTGCTGCTTACTGGCTTGCTATTCATGACTTAGTCAGACTCATTTCTTATAGAACCTAGGACCACCAGCCCAGGGATGGAGCCTCCATGATGGGCTGTGCTCTCTCCCATCAGTCATTAATGAAGAAACTGCCCTACAGCAGAGTTTTATGGAGGCCTTCTCTCAACTTAGGTTCCCTTCTTCAGATGACGCTCTAGCGTCAAGCTGTCGTAAAAGCAGCCAGCACACTCTATTTCCTATTTTCATTAGTGATGACTCATTCTCTGTCTCAACCTGAGTGGACTAAGGGATGTCCGGATCGTGGTAGAACACTTATTTCTGGGTATGTCTCTGCAGGGTGTTTGCACAGGAGCCACGATCTTATTCATCAGCAACCCAAATAAAACAAACGGGTAGAGGAAGAAGGTATTTCTTCTTCTCCTCCTCCTCCCCCTCATTTTCCTCCTCCTCTCCTTCCTCTTCCTCCTCCTCTTCCTTCTTCCTCTTCTTCAGCTGCGACTGCGCTCAGATTGATGAATCAGTTCCTGTTCTTAGGCTTTTGGACCCAGACTGAATGACATCATTGGCTTCTCTGTTTCATTGTTCACTTTCTTGGTTCGTCATTGACTTTCCTGGTTCTCCAATTTATAGATAGCATACGCTGGGCTTCTATAATAAAACTCTTAATTTCTGTTTGCCTATCTATCTATCTATCTATCTATCTATCTATCTATCTATCTATCTTCCAATCTATCTTGGTTCTGTTTGTTTGGAAAATGTGAATATCCAACTGTTTTAAAACTTCCACCCAGACAAGGAATGGATTTAAATTAATGTGTCACATTGCAACTCTAAAATAAGAGGCTCTACTTCATTGAAAATACTTGGAGTATTATGGCTAGTGGAAGGTAGAAAGACATTTGTGAAATTATACTCCTCAAAAGGCATAATTATTACTCTGACGTTGGCCTTGCTAATCACATCAACAGCAACAACAATGGTGACCAAAATACCGATGTCCATAATGAGTACAGGAGGAGCTTGAGCTAGGAGCACTGTACAATGTTCTTCGTGTGAGTAACTTCTTTTAACTTTTAGCTGTGACCCTTCTATGTGGATATTATTAATGCCAATTCATAAGTGAAGAGACCTTGGTTCAGAGAGGTTAAATGGCTTCAAAGGATCACAAAGAGGGTAGGTCTAAGAGTCGGGATTTGACTGTAGCTTCGTGTGTCTGCAGACACTGAAGGTGGACTTGCCCTCTCTGTCATTGTGGAGAAAGTGAGGCTTTGGGGAGGCCCTTGTGAGGTAGTCAACAAGTCCCTTCTGTAAATTTTCTTTTCTTATGTGTAGGGTCACACATGTGCATAGGTGGCAGTGGATGCCTTGACTTGTCTCACAGTAAGGTATCGATGGGCAGGTCCCACTTAGACCCCCCCCCCCCGTGAAAGGACTTCTTGAATAAAATGATCATCCAGAAACATGTTTAGCCAGATTCTGTTGGTTTCTGTTAGTTTTGCACCTTGTTCTAGTAGGTCATGCTTCTTGGTTAATTTTTTACCTGATGGCTGATTTGCTCAAAGTGAATTTTTCATGAAAAATCAAAAAAAACTAGGTCACTGTTTAGTTTTTTCAAATCTGCAGATGAATAATCCAAAATCGAAAAGAAAACATGTCCTAGAGAAATTATAGGATAACAGTTACTCTTCCTATTTCAAGATCCTAAGACATTAACCTTAAATTACCCTTAAACCATTACTTACATTCTCATGAAAGGACTCAAAGTTTGTAAACTCTGAGAGAGCCTGAAGAACATGTGGGGGTTCACGGCCTCTTGAAAGGGTGATAGGCACGAATATAAAAAATGTGGCATGCATTCCTTTATGCTGTGGAAGGTGGCAGAGTTGGGAACATTTTTAGTACACAGCGAAAGCAAACCGGCAGCTTATGAGATGCATAATAAATTCCTATGATGTTAAGTTTATATAATGAGTGAGAAGATAGCTTGTGAGAAAAATGAGATTTGTAAGATGTGTTGAGTGTGAATATAAATTGTAAGATCATGCTAAAGAAAAAAATGGAATAAATAAGTGACAGGGGGGAAAAAGACTCATTTACACATAAAAGGGATGGGATGTTTACGTCCTGACATTCACTTCTGGGCTGGCAGCTATGCCATCTCTAAATTGGGCCTCCATTAGCTATGCCATTTCTGATGGCACATGCTCACTGTTGAAAAGACACGTGGAGCTGTCCAGCAGGCTAATTGGGAAGCTACAGCTGGGGTTGGTTGTACTGGTCCTAGAATTTCGCTGATAGATTAAATGTGTGTCACTGGCCTTGGTACTGTCCTGGGTCTGCTTGCTGCAGTCACATCATTTTATTTCGGGTCCTTATTAGCACATCATCAGTGGGGAAGGCTACTGTGGGAGAGGAAGAGGATGCGTGGAGAGAGTGTGGCCTCCGGCCTGTTTGTGTCCTACCCTAACTGTGTTTACTTTGCCCACCCTTTCCCCTTTGCTTTGCGTGGTGTATTTTAAATCGAGTTAGTAAACAATGAGGTTGGAGCAGATTCACTCCCCAGGTTTCCACCTTTACGTACATCAAGGTCGATTCCATATGATATCCAGATTAGTTCATTTGCATTTGCATCTTCTCGCTGGCTTGTTTTCACCAGTGTATCGTCTGCTCTCTTGGATGAGATACCAACAATAAATGCTTTCACTCCATCCAAGGACCTAGGAAAGAGCTGTGCCAAGAGTTTGGAATGAAGGCAAACCAATTTTGGAGAGCTCCAGTGTGTGTTGAAAAAGAAAGCAATCAAATAAATGTTCTGTATCACTTCTTGAATATGGTCTCAGGCCCTCTGCCAGGGAGTCCATGAACATTTTTTTTTTTATGAATTTGAGTTTTTTCTGTTAGGAAAATTACCAAACCTCTGAATTAACCAGAGTAGTACTGGAGGACCACAGGCTTTCTGTCATTCACACGGAGCACATTCGGAAGGAAGAAAGAATGATTGCTTGTAAAATGGACCCATAAATAACAAAGGATTTTAATAACTCCTGGAGACTTAGTAGCTCCTATCGAGTGACCTATTTGATATATTATTTATGTCTTTTGTGCATTTTTTTCTAGTATAACATCTTTTTCTCCTCTGGCCACAGGATTTGATTGCTCATTTACTATGTTTTAACCACAAACTTCTTGCCATTATCAATCGTGCGGCCCTAAGTGAAATATAGATTATAAACAAGAACACTTCCCACACACTTATGAAATGGTTCCCGGATTATTTTTAAAGTGTCTCCAGTTCCCTCTAGATGTAAGTGTTTCTAATAATGCTTATCGCTGGGGACTTTCTCAGTTTCAAATGTGTATATGTGGGGATTAAAGTCAATGTTTTAAGAGATTTGTATTTGAGAAACATGAAATTGATGAAGTAAATAATTGTACTTCTATAGGAAGAACGCTCTTCTTTCTTTGAGTCAGGGTTTTGTTAGGTAGCCCTGGCTAGCTTAGAACTCACTACACTGACCAGGCTGGTGTCCAACCCACAGAGATCTGCCTGCCTTTGTCTACTGAGTGCTGGGACTAAGGATGTGCATCACCTTTTAAGCACTTTAGGGTGAAGTTGTACCAACCAACAAATAAACATTAACCACTTTTGCCTGGAAATATGAGATTTCATACTTTTAATGAGGAGGAATGGAGTCGAAGGATAAAGTAGATGTCTGTGTTGAAGTCCCAAGAGATCCATAAATCTCTGCAGAGGACCTCAGGGTGTTGGGTGCAACCTGTAGAAGATTGGCAAGGAGAAAAACCCAGGCTTGTTACCACTGAGAGTGTAGAATTATACCGCTCTCCCTTTGCCTTGGTGGTTCCAAAGGCTTTGCACACTGCTACAAGTGCCAGCCCCAGACAAGGATTCTTAGGAGACTTCCTAACAGGAAAGGAGTTAGGAACCCAGCACTTTCAGACAAGGTCTGGAAGCAGAGAGGATACAGACACCTGTGTTTGAATTTATAGAGCCTGATAAATATTATCTTTCTTTTAAAATTAAAATCTTGATTATTTTATTTTCAATTACAATTTTATTTTATTTTTTTTGGAGAAATGTCTATGTATTCATATCCTCCCATGTCTTCTTTACTCCCTCTCAGATTCATTACCTGTTCTTTAATTATTATTGTGCTCTCTCTCTCTCTCTCTCTCTCTCTCTCTCTCTCTCTGTGTGTGTGTGTGTGTGTGTGTGTGTAAAACCTGCTGATCTATTCAGTATTGCTTGTATGTGTATGTGTTTAAGGTAGACCACTTGGGACTGGATAATATATGGGGTGGAGCTTGTCCCTGGGGAAGACTGATTTTCTTTTTCTCTGCAGTCATTGGTTGTCAATAATTCTTCATCTAGGGGTGGGGCCCAGTGAGAGTTCCTCCACCCTCATCACCTAGCCTTGCCCTGTAGGTCTTGTTTAGATGACCATAGTTTGAGATTTTATGGCCACAGCTTCCCAGTCCTGTCTAGAAGACACTATTTTGCTGCAGACTCTTGGTTCTTTTATTATCTTTCTTCCCATTGTGCAGTCTGTCATTCCTCCCTGAGATGCCAGGGTTATAACAGTTACAGGGTTCATGTAAGGCAATTACATTTCCTGCAAGATACATGGTGGCATTTACAACCACACAGTGCAGACCTCCTGTTCCGTATGACAGAGCACCCAGGCCATTACTAAGTCCTCAGAGCTCCACGCGGCCATCCCTCACAGGCCTATTTTGCTTCATGTTAGACTTCTTTGGCTGAAAGGGGTGGGATGTGGCTCTTTGGAGAGCTGTTGGCGGCTTCTCCTGTTTTCCAAAGGCATCCAGCTCCTTAGCAATGCCCTTCTCCTGCCTTGGTGAATTGCAGTTGAGGGTAGCATTTCCCAGGTGGCTTTCCTCAGACTCTTCTAGTTCATTTAAACTGCTCTAAGTTTTGTTTGGCTTTGTTTTGTTTTAATCCTTGTGTATGGTGAAAAAAAAAACTCGTGAAAATGAAGTTTTCACAAATGGATTAAACAAATTTAAAAAAACTTTCTTTTCCATAAGGCCATTCAATATTTTGAATGCGCTACTGTGCATTGCGTGACCTGGAATGAATGATTTAATTAATCACAGAACACACCATGTAGAAAACTGAACAGTGGATCTTCCTGGTTGCTGCCGCCACGGAGAGCTCATAAGCAACACCCCACGAGCAAACTTGAGCCTCAGGACTGCAGGTAAGACCAACTTTTCATCTGCAAGCGACCTGCCTGGTGGACTCAAGACACAGGCCCACAGGAACAGCTGAAGACCTGTTAGATAGGAAAAACTACATGCCTGAAAGCAGAACACTCTGTCCCCATAACTGGCTGAAAGAAAACAGGAAAACAGGTCTACAGCACTCCTGACACACAGGCTTATAGGACAGTCTAGCCACTGTCAGAAATAGCAGAACAAAGTAACACTAGAGATAATCTGATGGCGAGAGGCAAGCACAGGAACCCAAGCAACAGAAACCAAGACTACATGGCATCATCAGAACCCAATTCTCCCACCAAAGCAAACACAGAATATCCAAACACACCAGAAAAGCAAGATCTAGTTTCAAAATCATATTTGATTATGATGCTAGAGGACTTTAAGAAAGACATGAAGAACTCCCTTAGAGAAACACAGGAAAACATAAATAAACAAGTAGAAGCCTACAGAGAGGAGTCACAAAAATCCCTGAAAGAATTCCAGGAAAACACAATCAAACAATTGAAGGAATTAAAAATGGAAATAGAAGCAATCAAGAAAGAACACATGGAAACAACCCTGGATATAGAAAACCAAAGGAAGAGACAAGGAGCTGTAGATACAAGCATCACCAACAGAATACAAGAGATGGAAGAGAGAATCTCAGGAGCAGAAGATTCCATAGAAATCATCGACTCAACTGTCAAAGATAATGTAAAGCATAAAAAGCTACTGGTCCAAAACATACAGGAAATCCAGGACTCAATGAGAAGATCAAACCTAAGGATAATAGGTATAGAAGAGAGTGAAGACTCCCAGCTCAAAGGACCAGTAAATATCTTCAACAAAATCATAGAAGAAAACTTCCCTAACCTAAAAAAAGAGATACCCATAGGCATACAAGAAGCCTACAGAACTCCAAATAGATTGGATCAAAAAAGAAACACTTCCTGACACATAATAGTCAAAACACCAAATGCACAAAATAAAGAAAGAATATTAGAAGCAGTAAGGGAAAAAGGTCAAGTAACATATAAAGGCAGACCTATCAGAATCACACCAGACTTTTCGCCAGAGATTATGAAAGCCAGAAGATCCTGGACAGATGTCATACAGACCCTAAGAGAACACAAATGCCAGCCCAGGTTACCATATCCTGCAAAACTCTCAATTAACATAGATGGAGAAACCAAGATATTCCATGACAAAACCAAATTTACACAATATCTTTCTACAAATCCAGCACTACAAAGGATAATAAATGTAAAGCCCAACATAAGGAGGCAAGCTACACCTTAGAAAAAGCAAGAAACTAATCGTCTTGGCAACAAAACAAAGAGAAGAAAAGCACACAAACATAACCTCACATCCAAATATGAATATAACAGGAAGCAATAATCACTATTCCTTAATATCTCTCAACATCAATGGTCTCAACTCCCCAATAAAAAGACATAGATTAACAAACTGGATATGCAACGAGGACCCTGCATTCTGCTGCCTACAGGAAACACACCTCAGAGACAAAGACAGATACTACCTCAGAGTGAAAGGCTGGAAAACAACTTTCCAAGCAAATGGTCGGAAGAAGCAAGCTGGAGTAGCCATTCTAATATCAAATAAAATCAATTTTCAACTAAAAGTCATCAAAAAAGATAAGGAAGGACACTTCATATTCATCAAAGGAAAAATCCACCAAGATGAACTCTCAATCCTAAATATCTATGCCCCAAATACAAGGGCACCTACATACATAAAAGAAACCTTACTAAAGCTCAAAACACACATTGCACCTCACACAATAATAGTAGGAGATTTCAACACCCCACTCTCATCAATGTACAGATCATGGAAACAGAAATTAAACAGAGACGTAGACAGACTAAGAGAAGTCATGAGCCAAATGGACTTAACAGATATTTATAGAACATTCTATCCTAAAGCAAAAGGATATACCTTCTTCTCAGCTCCTCATGGTACTTTCTCCAAAATTGACCATATAATTGGTCAAAAAACGGGCCTCAACAGGTACAGAAAGATAGAAATAATCCCATGCGTGCTATCGGACCACCACGGCCTAAAACTGGTCTTCAATAACAATAAGGGAAGAATGCCCACATATACGTGGAAGTTGAACAATGCTCTACTCAACGATAACCTGGTCAAGGAAGAAATAAAGAAAGAAATTAAAGACTTTTTAGAATTTAATAAAAATGAAGGTACAACATACCCAAACTTATGGGACACAATGAAAGCTGTGCTAAGAGGAAAACTCATAGCGCTGAGTGCCTGCAGAAAGAAACAGGAAAGAGCATATGTCAGCAGCTTGACAGCACACCTAAAAGCTCTAGAACAAAAAGAAGCAAGTACACCCAGGAGGAGTAGAAGGCTGGAAATAATCAAACTCAGAGCTGAAATCAACCAAGTAGAAACAAAAAGGACCATAGAAAGAATCAACAAAACCAAAAGTTGGTTCTTTGAGAAAATCAACAAGATAGATAAACCCTTAGCCAGACTAACAAGAGAACACAGAGAGTATGTCCAAATTAACAAAATCAGAAATGAAAAGGGAGACATAACTACAGATTCAGAGGAAATTCAAAAAATCATCAGATCTTACTATAAAAGCCTTTATTCAACAAAACTTGAAAATCTGCAGGAAATGGACAATTTCCTAGACAGATACCAGGTACCGAAGTTAAATCAGGAACAGATAAACCAGTTAAACAACCCCATAACTCCTAAGAAAATAGTAGCAGTCATTAAAGGTCTCCCAACCAAAAAAAAGCCCAGGTCCAGACGGGTTTAGTGCAGAATTCTATCAGACCTTCATAGAAGACCTCATACCAATATTATCCAAACTATTCCACAAAATTGAAACAGATGGATCACTACCGAATACCTTCTACGAAGCCACAATTACTCTTATACCTAAACCACACAAAGACACAAGAAAGAAAGAGAACTTCAGACCAATTTCCCTTATGAATATCGACGCAAAAATACTCAACAAAATTCTGGCAAACCAAATTCAAGAGCACATCAAAACAATCATCCACCATGATCAAGTAGGCTTCATCCCAGGCATGCAGGGATGGTTTAATATACGGAAAACCATCAACATGATCCATTATATAAACAAACTGAAAGAACAAAACCACATGATCATTTCATTAGATGCTGAGAAAGCATTTGACAAAATTCAACACCCCTTCATGATAAAAGTCCTGGAAAGAATAGGAATTCAAGGCCCATACCTAAACATAGTAAAAGCCATATACAGCAAACCAGTAGCTAACATTAAACTAAATGGAGAGAAACTTGAAGCAATCCCACTAAAATCAGGGACTAAACAAGGCTGCCCACTCTCTCTCTACTTATTCAATATAGTTCTTGAAGTTCTAGCCAGAGCAATCAGACAACAAAAGGAGGTCAAGGGCATACAGATCGGAAAAGAAGAAGTAAAAAAATCACTATTTGCAGATGATATGATAGTATATTTAAGTGATCCCAAAAGTTCCACCAGAGAACTACTAAAGCTGATAAACAACTTCAGCAAAGTGGCTGGGTATAAAATTAACTCAAATAAATCAGTAGCCTTCCTCTACACAAAAGAGAAACAAGCTGAGAAAGAAATTAGGGAAACGACACCCTTCATAATAGACCCAAATAATATAAAGTACCTCGGTGTGACTTTAACCAAGCAAGTAAAAGTTCTGTACAATAAGAACTTCTAGACTCTGAAGAAAGAAATTGAAGAAGACCTCAGAAGATGGAAGGATCTCCCATGCTCATGGATTGGCAGGATTAATATAGTAAAAATGGCCATTTTACCAAAAGCGATCTACAGATTCAATGCAATCCCCATCAAAATACCAATCCAATTCTTCGAAGGGTTAGACAGAACAATTTGCAAATTTATCTGGAATAACAAAAAACGCAGCATAGCTAAAAGTATTCTCAACAATAAAAGGACTTCAGGGGGAATCAGTATCCCTGAACTCAAGCAATATTACAGAGCAATAGTGATAAAAACTACATGGTATTGGTACAGAGACAGACAGATAGACCAGTGGAATAGAATTGAAGACCCAGAAATGAACCCACACACTTATGGGCACCTGATTTTTGACAAAGGAGCCAAAACCATTCAATGGAAAAAAGATAGCACTTTCAGCAAATGGTGCTGGTTCAACTGGAGGTCAACATGTAGAAGAATGCAGATCGATCCATGCTTATCACCCTGTACAAAGCTTAAGTCCAAGTAGATCAAGGACCTCCACATCAAACCAGATACACTCAAACTAATAGAAGAAATACTAGGGCAGCATCTCGAACACATGGGCACTGGAAAAAATTTCCTGAACAAAACACCAATGGCTTATGCTCTAAGATCAAGAATTGACAAATGGGATCTCATAAAACTGCAAAGCTTTTGTAAGGCAAAGGACACTGTGGTTAGGACAAAACGGCAACCAACAGATTGGGAAAAGATCTTTACCAATCCTATAACAGATAGAGGGCTCATATCCAAAATATGCAAAGAACTCAAGAAGTTAGACCACAGGGAGACAAATAACCCTATTAAAAAATGGGGTTCAGAGCTAAACAAAGAATTCACAGCTGAGGAATGCCGAATGGCTGAGAAACACCTAAAGAAATGTTCAACATCTTTAGTCATAAGGGAAATGCAAATCAAAACAACCCTGAGATTTCACCTCACACCAGTGAGAATGGCTAAGATCAAAAACTCAGTTGACAAATGCTGGCAAGGATGCGGAGAAAGAGGAACACTCCTCCATTGTTGGTGGGATTGCAGACTGGTAAAACCATTCTGGAAATCAGTCTGAGGTTCCTCAGAAAATTGGACATTGAACTACCCAAGGATCCAGCTATACTTCTCTTGGGCATATACCCACAAAATGCCCCAACATATAAAAAAGACACGTGTTCCACTATGTTCCTGGCAGCCTTATTTATAATAGCCAGAAGCTGGAAAGAACTCAGATGCCCTTCAACAGAGGAATGGATACAGAAAATGTGGTACATCTACACAATGGAATATTACTCAGCTATCAAAAACAATGCCTTTATGAAATTCATAGACAAATGGTTGGAACTGGAAAATATCATCCTGAGTGAGGTAACCCAATCACAGAAAAACACACATGGTATGCACTCATTGATAAGTGGCTATTAGCCCAAATGCTTGAATTAGCCTAGGACAAATGAAACTCAAGACACATGATAAAAATGTGAATGCTTCACTCCTTCTTTAAGAGTGGGAACAAGAATACCCTTGGCAGGGAATAGAGAGGCCAAGATTAAGACAGAGACAGAAGGAACACCCATTCAGAGCCTGCCCCACATGTGGCCCATACATATACAGCCACCCAATTAGACAAGATGGATGAAGCAAAGAAGTGCAGGCCGACAGAAGCCGGATGTAGATCTCTCCTGAGAGACACAGCCAGAATACAGCAAATACAGAGGCGAATGCCAGCAGCCAACCACTGAACTGAGAACAGGACCCCCGTTGAAGGAATCAGAGAAAGAACTGGAAGAGCTTGAAGGGGCTCGAGACCCCTTATGAGCAACAATGCCAACCAACTAGAGCTTCCAGGGACTAAGCCACTACCTAAAGACTATACATGGACTGACCCTGGGCTCCAACCTCATAGGTAGTATTGAATATCCTAGTAAGAGCACCAGTGTAAGGGGAAGCCCTGGGTCGTGCTAAGACTGAACCCCCAGTGAACATGATTGTTGGGGGGAGGGCGGCAATGGGGGGAGGATGGGGAGGGGAATACCCATAAAGATGGGGAGGGGGAGGGATTAGGGGGAAGTTTGCCCAGAAACCGGGAAAGGGAATAACATTCGAAATGTAAATAAGAAATACTCAAGTTAATAAAAAAAAAAAAAAGAAAGAAAGAAAACTGAACAGTGAACCTGTAGGGAAGCAGTTGAGCAATTTACCACCAGTTAGGCCATGCTTTCTATGGCCCGCACTGTCACAGTCGGAGGGGACAGGAAGTGGAAGGGGAAAGGGCTGTGAGACAGACAAAAGGACACACAAGAAGATAAACACTCCTTACACACATTTTAGGCAATTATAACCGTATTATATATCACTTAGCATTCTACATTTGAAGATTGGTGTTTATATACATACTTTAAAACACAAATGAAATATAATTCTCTGTAATTTACTGTTTTACTAAACTAATAATTAGATTATCCCCTGCTTTCTCTATTATAAACAGAATACATAAATAGCACATTTGATAAGCTAGGCTCACAGGAAATAGCAAGAAAGCAGTCAGCATTTTGTCTCTCAAAATTTTGACTTAAAATATTTTTTTTCCAAAGTATTCCCTAGATTCCACTGGGAACATGGAATTACCATGGCAGTACCATGACTTACCTTAACCCTCCTGCACCCCACTTACATATTTATCTCCATGTGGTGTGTATTTCTACTTGGACATACATGTGGAGGACAGAGAACATTGGACAGGATGCAGTCTCTCTTCCCGCCATGCATGGCTTCTGCGTATTGATCTGAGGAAGTCAGGCTTGGCAGCAGGTGCCCACTGGCTTACCTTGCCAAGGCTTTTGTGATTATCAAGTGACTTGAAGTTCCAAGAGCAACATTCAGAGTGACAATGTCCAATTCAGAATAAGAAGCCATTTTTATGTGTGTGAGCACACATTCTCGGGCACGCGTGCTCTTGTTTTGATTTTAAAGACGAGCCCCTTCCTCACCCACACAGGCCTGCAGCAGCACGTTGTAGCCAGCTTCTTGCTGACTCCTTCCTTACCTGAACAGCTAGCAGGGCAGGGCTGCATGGGAGGGCGGGAGTGCAATGTGGAGGTTTTTATCTGGAGCATTGGGAAGGTAGGCTACAATTTGCTGATGCCCTTCGCTGGCTGTGCTTACAGGGCCTCTGTCAGCAGGAGTCCACTCCATATAAATGTTCTCTCTTGGCGTTATCCTTCCACCCACGTGGTAGAATCCAGGGCAACAAGGTAAGTGGTTCTCCGGGGTTTCTGCATAGGGTTTATGTGACGCTCGCTTGATCCACTGTTGGACTTCCCTCTCTGATGCTGCCAGTCACAAACACTTTCTCAAATTGGAGTTAGGACCCAGGGTCTATCAGCCAGCGGCTTCAGCTGTCCTCTCAGTATGAAATGTTCTTTCGAGTCCTCTTCCCGAGGCCTGAGGGGCAGGGAAAAACATTCTCCACGTGTCGCACAGTATCTCGCGAAGATACCCTCTCCCAAGTCTTCTTTCCCCCCTTCTCACTCTCAGCCATTTTCTATCTTAAATGTAATTTAGGTGTTTTCGAGATTTATAAAGCCCATTTTCAGCTGAGTCTTTTTAAAACACTGCACTTGGATTCGCACCTCCTTTGGAACGCAGCGACGATTTTTTATCTTTGTGCTCGTGTTAAAGCTTCGCTTTTAATCTCTGTCACAAAAATATTGTACATGTATCTTTGAATTCCTCTTAAAGGAATACTTTGCCTAGGGTAGCTTTCCAGAAGGAAGATTGCTGGCTTGGAGAATGTGGAAAGAGTATATTCATTCTGAATGCATGGCTGTTTTATTTAACCCAGACAGAGAATGGTGGGCCAATTTACGTGTTTAATCGGTG
This sequence comes from Rattus norvegicus, assembly GCF_021556685.1. Lineage (NCBI taxonomy): Eukaryota > Metazoa > Chordata > Mammalia > Rodentia > Muridae > Rattus > Rattus norvegicus. The sequence continues at coordinate 77,253,104 of NC_141542.1, forward strand.
GCTAGAAGGAAGCCAGCAGGCTCTGTGTTCAGTGTTGCCTGGATGGGTACTGGAGTTTTTCTACAGTTTGAGGCTTTACAGCCCTCAGGAGCATCACCCAGTGCAGGAAGAGCTTCCGAGGAACAAGGCCCACGTTTGTAAAGGCGGCAGGAGACTCCTCAATGTTAGTGATTAATGGATAGCTTACTAATGATAACTAATGTCCACATGGCACCGAGCAGACTCTATCACAGCTACACTCACACATGCTAGCTTAGGCCTCCTATCAACTCTATGGAATAAAGCAGGATTCCAATCCACATTGTAGAAGGGAGACTGGTGTGACTCACATGACACAGGGCACAGCTAAAGGTTGAGCCTACGCTATCCATCATCGAATTTCCGCTGTAGAGTTACGTTTGGTCCCTGACTGGAAGTGCTTCAGACACTAAACAAAATACTAATGGCTGCTAGCAATGCCCTGATAATTGGCTACCCCTCCAACATGCAAAGAACATTGTGAATGTATTTAGCAACAACGGATTTCTGGAGGGCAACAGATGGTGCCAGAGAAGCCATAAGCCAGAGAAGTGGGTGAGTTGTTTATTTTACACTTCGATGGGGATATGTGGCCCTGGGCTGCAGGACATGTGGCTCCATGCTGGCTCTAACTTTATGTCAACTTGACACAAGCTAGAGTTATCCGAAAGGAGGGATCCTCAATTGAGAAAATATTCCCATAGAATTCAGCTGCAGGGCAGTTCTTAATTAGTAATTGACAGGGGATGGCTCAGCCCCATTGTGGGTGGTACATCCCTGGGCTCATGGTCCTGGGTTCTGCAAGAAAGTGGAGTAAGCTTGCTACTATGAGGAGCAAGCCAGGAAGCAGCACCCCTCCATGACCTCTGTGTCAGCTCCTGCCTCCAGGTTTCTGTCCTGTTTGATTTCCCATCCTGACTTCCTTTGATGATGAACAATGATGTTTAAGCGTAAACCCAATAAACCATTCCTCCCTTAAGTTGTCTTGGCCACGATGTTTCATTGCAGCAATGGTAAGCCTAACTAGAGCAGACTCCCTAGCCAGGTTATACCGGCCGCCTAGCAGATGCGTAGTAAAATATCACGGCATAAATGAATGTTGCAGATTCCATATAACTAATGACTCGAGTGCCTGTTTTCTATACTGTGCTTTCTACCCCATCACAGCAACAGGGAAAGGTAGATGTTACTGCCACTGTACTGAGAGGAAGCTGGTGCTTCGGAATAATCAAGAATTTGCCTTGCAGTTGGTCGGCCACAGACACAAATTCCAGACTGTCATCTGTCGTATTCTTCTCTCTTCCTGCCTGTCAGTCATGTACTGTGATTACTAAAAGACTGACATTAAGTGCTGGCTTACTTATTCCTAACTCAATAGCTCATTTCTAAAGCCTAGCTGGTGTATCCTCATTTACATTCCTCAAGCTCAGTCTCGCTATTAAAGTTGTGCGTGTGTGTGTGTGTGTTTAAACTGATTGCTTGCATCGTTTTCATTAAAACCAAGCTAAAACAGTCCTGGTCGTCTAATGGGTAAGGCGCTGACCTAAAATTAGGCTAAAACAATCTCTTCTAATTTAGAACACTATGGGCTTTGTTAGAAAATCTGCAACCGCATTTTTCTCACATGACATAGTTTTGAACTAATTATTCATTCCATCTTGTCATAACCCCTTTCTGAGCATAAACCCAGCAGCTCCATCAGAAGCCTGAGAAGTCTTTTCCCCACGCTCTCTCAGGACCAAGGCTCTCCCAGAGTTATGAAAGCCAGTGCTCAGACCCAGTGTCATGGACCTGAATCACATTCTAGTTTGTTCTCCACTAGAAAGGGACAGAATTTTAACTCCTGACTCCAGTTTTCTACCACAGGAAATGAAGAGCGGCTATTAGGTCAAGGAAAGCACCAGGTAAGCCTAGGGCAGGTTTCATGAGTCACTCTGGGATTCTACCCTGCTGGCTCTCAAGGAGGATTACAGGAGTTTCCCTGGAGCTGAGGGACTGGCCCTAAGGTGAAAGCAGGTTTCTGCCTTTGGTAAATGGGGATGCTAATGTCTCCTGAAGGCTACTCTAGCACTTGTGGAGCCTGCAGCAGCGTCAGAAATGGAGCCCACATGCCCTATGTCTAAATATTTAAAAGGTATAAAGCAGTGAGGGACAAACAGACGTTTGCACTCCTAGGACCATTATTCACAATAGCCAAAAGGTGGAGGTAGCCTAGGGTCCATTAACAGAGGAGTGAGTAATTGTAGCATATACTCAGAATGGAATGTCATTCTGCTTTTAAAAGGAAGGACATTCTAGCATGTACTTTAGCATAAGTAAGCCTGAAGGAATTTAGGCTAAGTGAAGTTAGCCAATCACAAAAGGATTCCACTTAATGAGGTACCTTGAGTGGGTAAATTCTTGGAGAGAAAATGTGGTTACCAGGTTGGGAGGGATCAGGAATAGGGAGCTCTCCTCACCCTCTTCTTTCTCCTCCTCCTCATCCTCCTCTTCCTTGCCTCCCCTTCCTCCCCTTCCCCCTCCCCTCCCCCTTCTTCTTCTTCTTCTTCTTCTTCTTCTTCTTCTTCTTCTTCTTCTTCTTCTTCTTCTTCTTCTTCTTCTTCTTCTTCTTCTTCTTCTTCTTCTCCTCCTCCTCCTCCTCCTCCTCCTCCTCCTCCTCCTCCTCCTCCTCCTCCCCCTCCTCCTCCTCCTCCTCCTCCTTCTTCTTCTTCTTCCCCTCCTCCTCCTCCTTCTTCTTCGAGACAGGGTTTCTTCATATGTAGCCCTTTCACTTTGTAGACCAGGCTGGCCTTGAACTCGTAGAGAGCCACCTGACTCTGCCTCCCAAGTGCAGGGATTAATGGTATGTACCACTATGCCCAGTTTAGGGATTTTTTTCTTAGTAGATACCACATGATTATACACTTACAAATGGTGAAAGTGGAAATTTTATATTATATGTATTTTGTTATGATTAAAACTATTATTATTATTATCATTATTATTATTAATTGGGTCTCAGTCTTTGTCTGTACCTTGGAGGGTCCTCCTCCTTTCAAGTGTGTGCTCAGTCCACCTTACACAGCAAAAGTCTGGCTGCATTGTGAACAGCTGTCCTTGCCACCTTTCAGGCCTAGCTCTGAGTACCTGCTGGGGTACTACAGCCTCAGAATTTAGACAAAGGACTCTACTGGTTTTAGGAGACTTGGGGCCTATTGAGTGATGACACTGGGAAGTGACACCTAAGGGAGGTGATATTAGGCTGCAGGTTCCTCTCCCCATTAGAAGGGAGCAGGGACAAAAGGCAAGAAGGTGGCAGTGGACTGAGGAGGATACTGACTTCTTATTCTTTTGAGTCAGGGTCTCCCTACATAGCTTAGGCTGGCCTCAAACCTATGATCTTCCCACCTAAGTCTCCTAACTGTTGAGATAACAAGCGTGCCCCATTAGTGCTGAACATAATGAGCCTTCAAGAGGTCAAAAAGTAGAAGCAAAAGAAAAGGCAAGAAGTACAGTGAGATTTAGAGTCAAACACTTAAAAGGGGAAGGCAGTGGAGAACATTTATAAATGGCGAGAGGGAAATATCAGATAAGGAAGGGTGGGAAGGGTAATTGTTGGCACAGGCAGAGTATTGGGATCAAGAATGCAGAGGAGAAGGGTGGGCCTTGAGCTAGATGTGGGAGAAATCAGTTTCTGAAGCTGCAGAGGGTGACAAATTGAAAAAGAGAAAGTTAGTACTTAGAGTATGGAGGCAGAGTTCTCTCTGCGGTAAGAGCCACTTGCCAAGAGTGAGGGGAAGGGTTCGTGACTGCTGAATGATTGGAGCTCCTAGCTGCTTGGGAGAATGGGGAAGCCACTGATGTGGGCGGTTAAAATAATTCTCCAGCGATGCAAACACAAGTTAAGTCTGAGCAGAAACAGTGAGTGCCAAAAAGCTGCTGAACTGGCAAGATGGCTCAGTAGTAAAAGCACTTGCTGTCAAGCTTGACAACTGAATTCAGTTCCTGGGACCCACATACTAGACGGGAAGAAACCGTAAGATAACTACAAAAAAGTGAAACTATCTACATAGTTAAGTCTCCTTCTTTCCTGCCGAAGATAGCTGCCCATGTAGAAGGCAGAGGACACAAGGTGTGGGGCAGAAGTAAAGCAGCTAGAATAACAGATATACAAAGGAGGGAGGTGTTCAGGTAACACAAGAGAGAGAGAGAGAGAGAGAGAGAGAGAGAGAGAGAGAGAGAGAGAGAGAGAGAGAGAGAGAGAGTCACTAGGGTCTGTGGGCTTGGGTAGAAGAGTGGTCAGAGTTAGGAATTGGTGTTATTGCAAATGGAGAAGTCAAGGAAAAGCAGATCAAAGTAGACACTGGTTGTGAGGGGAAGCCCTGTTCAGGATCTCAGAGGGGAACAGTCATAGCTGCTATGGAGGGACTTGGGGTAGAAAGTTCTTGCTGCGGCTTGAGGGAGCAAGGCGGAGCTGAGAATGTTATGGAGATCTGATGCTAAGACTAGTAGGACTTTATATATAGTAGTTACATTTCTCCCACTTAATTAGTTCCTGGTTATTTCCTCAGATAGATTGCAATCAGTGGTGGTGAGCTCCGGGTCTTCTTTCAGAGCTAGGCATGGGAACGGCTTCCCTTGAGAGATCTCGGAGAGGAGCCAGGGCGGTAGGAGAACTAGCTCACAGAAGAGGCTGAAGAGAGGCTGCCATGCAGGAGGATCTCGAATGAAGTCAATGCCTTGGAAGAGAGGATACACAGGGTGGTCATGGGAGGGGATGGCAAGGTCAAGAACGGTCAGAGTAAGGAAGAGAAATGCAGGCTAGAGGGCTGGAGAGATGGCTCAGCCGTTAAAGGCTAGGCTCACAACCAAAAATATAAGAGAAATGCAGGCTAGAGTAGAGATCGGGGCAATTTGATGCCAGGTTGATGTGACTTTATTCGCGATAGGATAAAATAGGGCTTGGAAAAGACACCTCCTAAATATGAGTTTATAACCCCCCTCCTTCTTTAAGATGCAAGCCTCTGGGTATGCCATTCGAATTTCATTCGTGTCACTGTTGAAGAAAGTAGAATCCCTCAGGGACGTAAGGATGAAAGTATACAGGGAGAGAGCATGGCAATGAGGGGGTTGCACATTGACTCTCACTTAGGCTAGCAGAGGTACTCGTGAATTCCAAAAGGGACAGTGTGCTCCATTGAACTGTCCTGGACTTGGTCAGGGTGAGAATCTGGGCTGCCGGCTCCCACCAGGCTCAGCACCTTAGGAGATGGGGACTCTGAGTCTCAGGAGATTTAGCTTCTCGAGGTGCTTTTCTTGAGGGGCCATAGGAAGAAGAGGGGGTGGGGCAATTCATGTTCACTAAGCCTCTGTGCTTGGTGTTTCTTATGCTCTTGCTTAATTCTCATGATAATGGAGGCACCATTATCCGTAGTTTATAAGTGCCCTGTCAACAGTGCCTGCAACAGAATGCAAATTTCTATGTGGATGTATCTTTTTTCTTCCCCAAACCTTAAATGAGGCAATGAATTCATTAGGGGAAAAAAACAGAAACAAAACCAAAACGATCAACAGACCGCAGGAAGTCAACTCATCCAGCGTATGGCCTCCACAGCTGCTTTCGGAGTCTCACGATATTTATTTAACATTTTTCTTGTACCTTTTGTGTCCCCCTTTGTTTGATCTTGGCTCAGGGCCTATCTGTTTTGTCATTTGACAGGATTCACAGAGCTATTTCTAACCTTCTCCAGTAAAAATATTCAAATTATATGCTTTAAAGACTAATCGATTTCAGATTGCCTCTCCCTGGGGAGGCAGCTCTGATGAACTCAATGAAGATTAGTCTCTGCAACCGACTAATGTGGAAACTCAGCAAGACACACAGCCCTCTGATTTCCTAGCTCTAAAGCAAGAATGATGGTCGCTACACTGCTTACCATACAGGACTGGCATGGAGCTGAAGGAGCCATGAAATGCTATGCAGACAGCAAGGCCTGCTGCTCTGAGGCAGGGGAATTCAGAGCTGCAAACCTTTATTATTTCATTTGAAAGCCCAGGGTGAGGCTGGGCTTGTATGATTTTAGATACTGTTAGGTCCAGCGCAGTAGTACTCTGTAACCCCACACATGAACATTTCTTTGGTGAGACAGGACTATTCATTTCAGGAGGGCTAAAAATCACAATAGCCTTGTTTTCACCGAGGTCAATGAAGTAGGATGAATAATGGCCACATGTCCGTGTCAAGTCCCAATCCCTGTACTTGTTACCTTGTAAAAGGAGAGTGTTTGAATATGTGTGATTCAGTTAAGGATTCTGCTGGGTGAGATTTCCCTGGGTTACCCTAGCAAGTCCTAAACACCATCACACATATCCTTATAAAAGGAAGGCAGAAGCAGATTTAACACAGAGAGAAAATAAGACAACATGGCTTCAGAAGCAGATAGATTGAATTGAGGAATACCAGTAACTACTAAAATTTGGAAGAGGCAAGGAACGAATTGGTCCCTACAGCTTTAGGAGTGACTGTAGCCCTGTAGCCCTGTAGACACCTTGACTTTGACTGGGAAAGACTGATTCTGAACATCTGGCTTACAGAACTGTCAGAAACTACACTGCTGTTGTTTTAGCCACCAAGTTTGTGTGGATTTGACACAGAAGTCATAGGAAACAAATACAGTCAGATTTTGCTATTAAACAAATTATTGTTTTTTAAAGTTCACTGTCAGATTCTGTGGACCTCTAGCTACACGGTGTGCAAGCGTCTTTCAGAGTGAAGGCTATAACACTTAGTCACTTATGCAGTCAGAGTGGGAGCGTCAGTGCTACCGTAAGCAGGGCAGATTGTGGTGGTGTGGCAATACTGAAGTATGTTGGAGTAAGGTGAGGTAAGTGTCCTTAGTAGCAATGTGAGTGTCAGAAGTCTGCAGGGCAATGTGTTTAGCCTCAGAGGCACAAGGACATTTAGTCTTAGTGACTTAAGAAGTAGCTCAGTGAGTGTCTGTTCTGCGTAGGTGTCTCTCAAAATCCCTGGTGAGCAATTTTGGCTCAGGGGTGGTTTGGGCAAGGACTACCAGGAGCACCAGGAGATAAACAGCAGTAGATGGGTTACTGCTGTGGTTTGAATGTTTGTGTGCCTCCAAAATTATAAGGAGCTTGAACCATATGATGAAGGTATTAAGCAGTCAGGCATTTGGGAAGAGATTAGACCCTTAGGGCTTCTCTAGAAGTGGATTCTGAGAGGGACCCTGCCTCCCATCGATCTGTTTTGTTTCTTTGTTGTTGATGTCGTCTTTTCACCAATGCAGCAAGAAGGACAAGGTCTTGGAGGCCAAGGCCAGGTGTCACCAGCTGTCATTTCTGGCACCTTGATCTTGATCTCTCCTGTCTGTGAGCGTAGATGTCTATTATTTACATAACTCTGTAGAAGGATTTTTTTTTTTTTGCTAAGACAGTTACAACAACAGAAAGAAGAAAACAGAAGAACTAATACAATTTGATAAGTGTGTGTACATGCATGCACATGCACACTTGTGACACCAATAACAGAATATTTTGGTGAGAAGTTCTAAGAAAGCATATGGTGGATGAGTTGGAAATGATGGCTTAGGAAAAATATAGATTCGATCTGGGTCAACTGGACTAGCTGCAGGACAAACTTGAGTGAATTCACATGGGTGTGCCTTGGAGAGCAAGCAGGAGTCTGGGCTAGCATTAAAGTGCTTGTCTTGAGCCAGAACGATAGAAGACTTGGCTAGTACTTAGTGTGATAAGGAGGACCGAGGTCCTAAGAATACTTAGTGCTTTGTACCTAGCTTTACCAGGAAGTTGAGATGAGTTGTACCAGCAAGAAAGAGCTTCAGGATAGGGAAGAAAATCTTTGGGGAATGATGGTGGGATGGGATAGCAGCTCATACTGTTGTTTATTCTAAAGTCCAAGTCTTTGTCATTTCTTTTGGTTTGTTTTGAAGTCAACTCCTTGATAACAAAATGTCCTCGTATTATAAGACCACTGTCTATGATGAAATTAGTAAAAACTACCACTTCAAAACTCATTATGTTTATCTGAAGGGTATTCACAAGTTATGATCCAACTTAATGGACAACTCTAAGCCTGGTCAAGTAAACCATGGGCATACAGAGCCACTGAGATCATGTTTATAATGTGTTTCTCAAGGCTTAGGAAAATGTTTATGCTGTAATGTTGTGTGTAAAAGGCTGGATGGCACATTGCTCATGACTGCAAAGAAACAAGCACAATAAAAAAACTTCCTGGAAAACGATCTAGTGGTGAGTCTATCACAGTATTAAATCTCTGTAAAATCGTCCTTTAGTTAGTCATTTCCACACTTCCAGTGTGCTTTTATTTTGACCATCTTTCTGTTTTATCCGTATTCCTTTGCCATTCGGAGGACCCAATAATCTGTCTTGGAAGAACTTGTACCTTACTCCCCTTCCCCTCCAGAATAGGTGATTGAACTCAGAGTGTGTGAAGCAAGCCACCTGTCACTAAGCTATGTCCACACAGCTTCAAATGATTTTTCTTTTGAGATATGCTCTAGGTAAGCTGCCCAGACATGCCTTGAATTTGTGATCCTTCTTTCTGCCTTAGCTGGGATTGCAGGCACACATCACACCCAGACAGACCTTACTGTCTTTAGTCTGGATTCAAAGCGTTCTTGTATCTCAAAAAACAATATCTTCGAAGACAAATGGTACCAGGTCACATGACAGAGACAAGACATCTAGATAGAAAAGACAAAACAAAAACCAAAACAACCCTTGCCCCTAAAATTAGAATTCCCATTCTTTCTCCTAACCGAGTCCTAAGAGAATGGACCTGTTTCATAAAGCCAAGCTGGCAAGAGACTTCAAGGTGTACACTTTCAATCTCTGTGGAAGCCATGGTGGCTGCAGGAAGAGGCTGCAGTTAGAACTGGGTGTGGGGGAGAAGGATTGTTTATTCCCTCCTGCCTCAGATTTCCGGTACTGCTTGTATCCTTCAAGATTCTTCTATGCCTTTATCTCTTTCAGTGTGCCTTCCCTGAACCCTGGGCTAACTGTTCCCTCCCTGCTTCCTCAACACCCCATGTAGCGCTTCCTCCCTAGACTTACATGACCTCATCTCTCAGCCAGACTGGAAGAGAGACCATTTTTTATTTATGGTACTTTTCATAACACACAGAAAAAAAATCCTTGGCAGATAGTAGGTGCTGAATAAATGTTTGTTAAATGAACCGAATAATTCTCCAAAAGCGTGAGAGAAATTGTATTAATTTCCCAGACTGCCATAACAAAGCAGCAGAAACTGATAGTTTAGCAAAAAATTATTATCTTATAATTCTTTTTTTTCCATGTTTACCCATTCACAATACAGACCAGGCACAGTGAGTGGCCTAGGCTGAGATATACACAGGGTAGGTTTATTCTGCCTCCTCTTTGTGGTAAGCACAAGGAGGCCATCTTATAATTCTTGAGTCTAGGAAAAAGTAAGGTGTTGGTGAGGTTGGGTCCTTGGTGGAGGCTGAGGAAAGGGTTCTCTTGGACATGTCTCAGCTGGTGGCAATCCTGGAGATTCTTTGGCTTGCAGCTAAACATCTGTCCTGCATTTCTATCTTCATATGGCACTTTCCTGGGGATGTATCTTTTGCACCTCTTTCCTGGGTGCAAACTTGTCACATTGGATTTAGGGTTCACCTTAACCTAGCTTGACCTTATCTTAACCCAATTATATAGGCCAAGATCCTATATAATTCGTCTCATTCTCAGGAACAGGATTAGGCTTTGAGTATATCTTTAAGGAAGGCACAATCCAATACAGAATAGAAGCTCTTGCTGCAGTTGATAGCCTATGTGAACTATTATACAGATACGGCTGGGAGTGGTGATACCCAGCTGATGTGCTAACAGAACACCATCAAAGGACAGAGAGACCATTGGCTCAAACACAGGTCGCTCTGTGTGGCTGTATTCAGGAGTCTGGTTAAACATAAGGCATAAGTGAGAAGGGGCATGGTGAGTCAAGTAGGTGGATAAAAGGAAGAAAGGAGGGAAGGAAGAAAAGAAGGAAAGAGGGAAGGAAGGAAGGAAGGAAGGAAGGAAAGAAGGAAGGAATTGATTGCAGAAAATGGGCGATACTGTAAGTATAGAACACGGGAACCTAGGTTTAGTGGAGCAGAAGAGACATTCGAGGAAGTCTTCTGAGCAACTTGCCTCTTGTCCCAGGCTGTATAACAAGATTATTCATGGTGGTCTGTTTTGCACCTGGTCCCAGGTGCACACCATCAGGTATTCTGGTGCTTAGTGGATCCAGTAAGAGAAAAGCCCAGGCTTTGAACTGTAGAAGAAAGATAAGTCACAACAGTGACAATTTAGGATCTGTGAGAAATACAAATATGTAATTGTCCTAATCATGTGTTTTGATTTCTGATAAAATCAACAAAAACATTAATTCTACTAGATTAATTTCATATACATCATCTGGGTCTGTAGATAGAAGAGTAAGAAGGGATATTGCTGTTTTTCTTTGAAACTAGATTTTTAAAAAAATGTTTAATTTATACATAAAATCTCTTTCTGCACATGCATGTGCATGTGTGTTGGTGTGTGTGTGTGTGTGTGTGTGTGTGTGTCTTATAAGTAGAATGTGAGCCACAGAGTACCCAAAGTTTCATAGTCAGAGGACAACTTTTGGAAAGAGGTTCTTTCCTTCTACTATGTGGGTCCAAGGGATTGAGCTTAGATAGATCATCAATCTTGTGGCACAGGTGTCTTTGTCTGCTGAGTCATCTCTCAAGTCAGAAATAATTAATTTCCTATGTATTGATGATATGTAGCAATTCCTTCTAGAAAAAAAAATCTCCCACCATGGAGGAAATATACTTAAGACACAGGATGTCTGTCCTAAAGGAGATAAAACATTCATCTGTAGAGATCTTTGAAGTTTGGGAAGAGAACAACTCAAAAGCCCCGGGAAGTCCCTGAAACTGATCAGATTAACTAGGCTCCTCCTTCTCTAAACATATATAAGCAATAATGACTGCTGAGAGATATTTTCAGGTAGCTGACTATAATAGGCAAGAGAGACCAACCAAGAAGCAGAGACTAGCCAAACTACCTGGAAAAGTCAGATGCTTACTGAGCTGTCTGGAAGTTGTGTAGAAACTTACAATTTCCAGCTTTTGTGAGCTGTTATCCACGCTGGGGTGGGCTTTTGGTCATGCAGCTGTCTTTGAGTCATTTCTACTCCTATAAGTAATTCCTTACCCGTACATCTGTAAGTAAGTCTAATAAAACCTATTGGTTCAAGTTGAATTGGTGATATCTGTACTTTGGTCCATTGTTGATTCCTATTTGTGATGAGTGTGTTTGCATCTCCCCAGAATTAGGGTCACACAACCCTTGAGAAGGGTAATTAATAATAGCAAACTTGGAAATCTCTTCAGTAAATGAATGCCCAAGGTAGACTAGTTGTCATAAGCTATTACTTCAAGAGAGTCACTTTTCCTGATGTCTCAAATGAACAACTCATTGCTGAGTTGGAGAAGGGTATCAGATAGGAGATTGATGTTTCCACCATAATAAATTGTATCCTATGCTTATGATCTCTTCCTATGAAAACTTGTTCCTATGAACTGCTTGTTGAAGAATTCCAAGCCTATGGAGGTTTTTAGATTTGAATATCAGAGAGTTAAAGAAATAACTTTATTTCTTTATTGGCATGATCTTATTTTGATGGAGACTACATCACCGAGTTCAGCTGAGTTGAAGTAAACATTGTAAGCCAAGGAGAAAGACAGGGAGGTGACAGGCAGGAAAGAAGGGAGCTGGGGAGCTGGGATAAGTGTGTATTAACATTCCAGGGATGACTGTTTATTTCCCAGAATAGAGATTGGGAATTTAAAGGCACAGAAAAGATAATAATTGGACCTCATCAACCCCACCATGTTTTCACTCTTTCCATGTATACTGTGGGCCTGTTTAGATAACCAGGCATATCTTTTATGGCACAGCCCCTCTTCCAATTATTTGTCCTAGTGAAAGAGCTGAACTTGACTGTGAGGTGGACTCTGAGCATTCCAAGAATATCCACAAGAATAATGAACACTCAAGAAGTTTTCATCTTGAGCAAGAGTTCAAGAAAAGTTTATACTGACTTACCAACTGGCTTCCACATAAAGCTTCAGCACCCTTTTATTTGAAGTATCAACTTGCTTGATCCCTAGTCTGTACATGAAACTGCCTCAGGAAGAAGGGAGGCAACATGGAAAATAACTTTTAAAAGAAAAAATCTGATTTTGAACTATGCCTGGCATGCTAAAGCATTTAATGCTTTAAAACTTGGCAGTTAGCGACGAGGGTGGATTGAAATAGAGATGACCAGCTGCCTAATTGCATGTTGCCAACATTCCCCTCCAGCTACTTACAGGATGAGTCCTGTTTATGTCAAAGGCTGACTGTGTCCTCTGTCCTCTATCGTGGCTAAGAGCTGGAATGCTTTGTGCTTTACTTACCATGTCCTGGTGGAACACAGGGCAACAAAGGCCAATTCAGTCTCCTGTTGAGCTGGGCTGGGCAGGTGGTACTGGAGAGAAGCTGTGAGGTTGCAGCACAGGAAATCTCTACAGTACAGGATGGGGTTTCCAGCTCACCGCTCTCCAAAGCTGAAGGCTGGCAGTGCAGGTCCAAGACTGGGCTTTCAGCAGGGAGGCAGAAAGCAATCACTGCAAACTCATCTGCCTTTAAGCCTAAGGAGTCTTGTGGGTAAACTGAGGATTGAGATAATAATGACTGTGACAGAAGCAGTCTCTTCTCATTGGGCAGCAAACAAACAGAAGAAACTGTGGAGGGTTACTTTAAACAGTAGCACTTGGTGGAGCTTTGCAGATACTAGAAGGGAGAATGATAGCTATGTGGGATGGTATGCTAGATGCCCTAGTACAATTCATTCAAGGTTCCATCAAAGGAGGGAAATTCCAGAAGAAACTGTAGGCACAAATGTCTCTGGGCATGGACTACAACTACATGGTGTAAATCTGAGAGATACAGTGGAGAGTGTAGCATACTGCAGAGCATGGTTTCAGTGCAAGGGCATTTAAATAACAGTTTTAGAAAAGGTAAAAACCCTGGGCTGACCAAAGAGAACAGATTTATGAGCTGTGATTTTACTCAAGAGCTTGTTTATGCCTGTGAATCTACTGGATGAACAAGATTGAACGTCAGAATCTTAGGGTTATATTTTTCGGTTAAAGTGGCTTATGAATCCTTTTTATACACCAGGAAGCCACCGTCAGTTTTCTGCCATGATAAAAGAATGTAAGGCTCTCCCTGTCCCTCCTCCACCCCCGTGTTTATAAATAGACAGATGTGCATGCTCTTGAGCTTGTGGAGGGCCAGCGGCCAGAGGTATCTTTTTTCAGTAGTTGTGCACTTTGTTTATTTATTTATTTATTTGGGTGGGCGGGTGAACTCTTACTGGTCTGGAGCTTCCAAAGTAGGGATCTCTCTATCTCCACTTGGGCTAACAAACACATGGCTTCTGAGGATCAAACCCAAGTCCTCTTGTTTGCAAGGCAAGCAACAGAGCCATCTCCCCAGCCCTCCCTCCCCTATCCCTTTTCTGTTACTATGGAAACAAGGACGCCCTCTTAGAATGTTGATGTTCACTTTGAAGGTTATCTGGGAGCCTGCCCTTTATTTCCAGGATGCATCGCTAAACTAAACACTCACAGTTCTCTTTCAATCTCAGGGGTTAGACACCAAATGGGGGGCTCTTGAGGTCAAGAATTCCCAACTCCCTGTTGCCTCTTCCTCAAGTCCCAGCGGCTCCAAAGAGGAAGCAAACCGACCTAACAGTGAGTTTTAAATCAGTTTTGTGAACGGGGCCGGAAGCTTTTGTTGATCAGAAAGAGAGATTAGTTTGTTGCATTGTATAAATAAATTTAAAATTTCCTCTCAGCGAGGGTGCTCCCATGGGGAAAGCAGGGTGGTTAAGGCTTACAGTTTTTAGTCAAAGTTGCTACTGCTTTTTAAAATCCTTTAGAGTCTTATTTTTGAGAGCTCTCACCTAAGAATTCTCCCTAGACTCCCCAATTGGATTATTATTTTAAAATGGCTTCAATGCACATGTGTATTACTGAGCACGTCTGAGACTAAACATTGTGTGTGTGTGTGTGTGTGTGTGTGTGTCTGTGTGTGTGTGTGTGTCCTCCCAGTCTTAGCTCAACCTGGCAACCACTGCTGAGCCTCTCAGAGGCTGTGGTCGGGCTGGGTTTTCTGGGCCAGTCTTCCCTCTGGGTAGATCTCAGTTTTCTGTATCCTCTGCCACAGTGAGATGTAAACAACTATGCTCCAGGATGCTAGAGCAAAGATAACATAACAGACAGCCACAACCACTTCCTGTGTATGGAGCAGAGCCTGTATGGCAGTAGGATAGACATGCATTTGGCTCGAGATATGAAGGAGGTGAGTCTATCTGGAGTAGAAGGTGAGGAAAGCAGACTAGAGCTAGAGTAGAGGGCATTTTGCAATCTAAATTCAAGGAGGGGGTTTGGGAATCTTTTCAGAGAAGGGAGCCATTGAAGCTTTGGAACGAGAAGTTGAATATGTAGGGGGATCTTTTTAGAAAGCTTGACTGTAAGGTAGCTCCTAATTGGAAGGGTTTTCAGTTATATATTGATAAAGAAACCCAGAATTAAACTGTCTATAGAAAATTTGAATTAAACTTGGGATAGGCAGTTCTGATGAAGAATGACTGACATTAACCATGTGTTCTCTAGAAGCCAAGTGCTTTATATCAATTGATATTTGCAGTAACACATCAAATTGGGTGTTATTAAATACCACCCTCTTTCAGACAAGGAGACTAAGGCATAGGACGGTAAAGAAACAGCTCAGTGGTACCAAGTTAGGATGTTGCACCAGGAGACCTAGACACAGGGTGGGGACTAGTTACTTTCTTCATTGCTCGGACAGAATTCCTGACAGAAACAGCGTAAGACAGAAAGGATTTATTCAGGGTCATAATTAGGGTGACAGATCATGGTGGAGAAAGTCTGGGAGCAGGGCTGTATGGTGGTGTCTACACTGTCTCGGCAGTCTGGAAGCAGAGAAAACTTTGGTCATGACCATGACTGAGTCTTACCTTATTAGCCCCTGTAGCTATCCTCTATATTTGCCAGCTGGGCCCCATGTCAAAAAGGTTCTACAACCTTCCTAGACAGTGTCACTCAACTGTTGAAACAGACTGTAACACCTAGGAAGTCTGGCTCAGAGCGCTGACTTTGGAACTGCCATCGAGGTGATCCTAAGACCAGGTCTGCGACTGTTGCTACCACCTGACCTCACTGTCCACTGTATCTGTACCTAGACTCCTTGATCACAGGGCATCCTTGCCAGGAGTTGACTTCACAAACTCGAGTGCTGGTCAGTTCCTGCATCTATTCCAAAGGAATCTTCTGAACAAAGGAAGGCAGACAGACTGTAAAAGCCTCCTCTGGGCTGCCGACTGCATTCCAGCAGAGCAAGGAAAGAAACCAGGGTTTTCTACCCTGCAGCTTTCCACAAGACACTAATGATGTTTTCTCCTGGCTTTCTCGGCCTTGGGTCAATGATTTTTCGGTCATTTACTTACAAAATGGGAGAGATGGAACTCATCTGATGTCAAACTGCTCAGTATTTTATTGGTTTTTTAAGAGCTGTGATTAGATGAAGAGAGTTTACTGTAGACTCAAGCTGACTACAGGTTTTATTTATTTATTTTTCCAAAGCGATTGCAAAAGACTAGCCAACCTTTGGATTCTGCAGGCGATTTAGGCCAATACAACGTTGTAAGAAGAGAACTGACATGTTTTCTGTTGAGTTTCTTTTTTAAACACTTGTTCTTGTCAATTGAAAGCCTGATGCAGTATCACTCAGAAATTGGCCTAATTAAATCACACTTAATTTAATGCAATTCCATTGAACAATTTATTTTTTTCCCCTCATTATGAATCTTTCCTGTATAGCAATTCAGAGAAGATTCATTTTGACTAGGACTGCAGAGTTACATATTTGATTTTCAAGATGTCTAATGTACAGATACTGCATTGATCAAGGAATCCTGTGGTAGAAAACACTTGTTGTTTCCAGTTAGGAGTTATCTACAGGCTGTCATGTCATACAGTGGAGTGGCTAACATATACACTTGAGACTGACATTTATGGAGGACCTCCCCAGATCCATGTCACTAGATCGTGTGATAAGGTCTGACTGCTGAGGTGTATTCTCTGTGCTGAATTACATTGAATAAGTTGTTGACTGCCTCAGTGGGCTGACCTCTGGCTGTGCCTAGCTACACTCTGCATCAGCAGATCAACCTATTGATTAACTGTTGAGTCTATTTTTAAGTTTAAACTTTGGTCGGGCAGTGATTGAAGTGGATTTATTTTGTAAGCAAGAAAGCAGAGTATAGAGGCGCACAACCTTAGAGGAGCTATCAGGAAATCTCAAAATCAATTTGTTTTTTAAATTCAGAAAGTTATGCCAATATCATTTTTCATATAAACAGTGGTCTCTGAGTAGTTGCACAATAAAATTTTCTAGTTGTTGACAATTAAATATGCATTGGTAAATGTCAATTTTCTAAAAATATCAAAATATACAAGGTTAAAGTTGTAAAACTCAGGAAGGTAGCTATAAAATTAAGTAATCTTTGTTTGATTTAGTGTGAGTCTAGCTTTAATCAGAGTTGGTATTAGAAAGTAGGACATTTTTATTTTAACAGGAGAGAAAGTTCATCAAATCCTTGAGGAAAAGTTTAACATTTGGGTCACTTGTCCTAATAATAGTGGGTTTATAGATCTGATGCTGATCAAGAACTGAACAATTCCATTTCTGCTTAGGGGCTTTAAAATTTGATTTCAGAGAATCAGTTTTTAATCTTCAAAACTAACCTTCCCCAAATCCACATTTCTTACTGAATTTTACAGTACACTAATTTTGTTTTGTTTTGCTTAGATTTTGAGACAGGGTTTCTCTGTGTAGCCCTGGCTGTGTTGGAACTCACTTTGTAGACCAGGCTGGCTTTGAACTCAGAGATCTGCCTGCCTCTGCCTCCTGAGTCCTGGGATTAAAGGTCTGTGCTACCACACCAGGCACATTACAGTATTTTTGCTATACATATTGTTTTACTCATGTAATTGAAAAATCTTTAATTAAACAATAAAATTCTGAAAAGTGGGTTTGAAATAATAAATAGAGTCGTTTAAATAATTGAATCTCATGCGATATTCAGATGCCATGTTGTAAAGATTTAGTTGGGACTGTGGGAAAAGCACCTTTGCCCTCCCACACCGCCTCTAGCGGTCATTTCTGTGAGTTCCTATTCCTCCTGGATGTTCGCACACATATAACTATGGCAATATACACAGATGGCTTTCGGGCCTGATCCTGTCTATTCTGTTTTCATAGTAATGATAATGTAGTAATAGTTTCGTGTGGTCAATGGTCATCTCCTACACACTATTTGGCAGTAAATTAACACTGGAGGCAAATGATCAAAAATCTTTTTCTCTGACCCTATGATTCCTGTCCTCACTGTCTGTGTTTCAGGGCCATGCAGCAGACTTGTGCTTCATTCTGTCCAAACCATGAGACAATGTGTTGCTCTACCACACTATTGTCTATGTGACTATAAAGGAGACGCTAAAGCCTTATGGAGCAGAGGTTGCCTGAAAGTTTTGGCAGATAAACTCCCTTTGGAGCCTGTGCCATCTATCTTGTGCCTGCCCAAGTGTCACCCTTGCTGATCAGAGGCAGGGCCTTGTGTGCACCAGGCAAACACTATCGAGATGCTACATCCCCAGCCTTCCCAACTCTCTCTTGTTTATTTCTTTTCCTAAGTCTGTCACATGTCCACAACTGACATTGTCAAAAGACTGAGACTGGAGTTGGGACACTTAGTGTAACCCCGACTCAAAACTAATACAAAGACAACATGTATGTGTGTTTATACACACACACACACACACACACACACACACACACACCCCAAAATCAATAGTTGGAATGTAAGATGGAGAAAGATGGGCATTTAATCCAATTTCTAGAATTAGCTAAATAAGTGTTATCTATTTAAAAAAAAAGAAAAAAAAAAGAAAAAACAACAACAACAACAACAACAAAAACAAAAAACAAAAAACAAAAAACAGTGAGATAGTGAGTGTATGAAGAGCAAAAAGGACAGGAAGTGGCCTGTCAGCTTCCCAGTACTGAGCTGACCTCATCTGTGGCCACTTTGTGTCTCTCTTTTAAAGGAAGATGTGGAGAACTGGCAGAGTTCCATAAAAAGAGAAAAAAGTGTTAATTAAAGCGTAGAAAAGAAGGGTTATGAGGAAAGGCCAAAGAGCGGTAAGGATATTTAGTTAGAGAAAAAAGGTCCAACAGGGTTTTCTATAAGACAGACATTAGTTCTTCCTTGTCTCCACAAATACAAGCAACAAGAAGCTCCCAGTGCCGTGAGGATGTTTCGGCTGTGAGAACTGTTCAGAGGTAGTTCTGATGGCTCAGACTGATCAACAAAAGAGAGAAAGCATTAACGTAAAGCTACAGTGCAACCGCTCATTCATATTTCCCTGCCCAGGAGTGAGCGGAAGTAGTCATCTTTCCCTGCCAGGAGTGAGCGGAAGTAGTCATCTTTCCCTGCCAGGAGTGAGCGGAAGTAGTCATCTTTCCCTGCCAGGAGTGAGCGGAAGTAGTCATCTTTACCTGCCAGAGGAAGCGGAAGTAGTCATCTTTCCCTGCCCAGGAGTGAGCGGAAGTGGTCATCTTCTTACTGTTTGTTTAGTTGTTTACTAGTTAAGTGTAAAAATTAACAAATAAGTTGGTTAGAATGTATAAATGCAAATTAGGATCTTTCAGAATTTCCAGAGATGAGGCTTAAGTTAGGTGGGTTTTGGCTAATCCGTCGGTGCAATTCACCACTGTCTTGGACAGCAGCTACACTCGGTTTTGACTTCCAGGAGGAGACTGATGAACCCCAGCTCTGTGGGATGGCACAGTGAGGCTGTGGGGATCTGCACCCTGAGGGCTCCTTGCCTTTTGGTTTGTCTCTGTAGCTATGGGAAAAGAAGGGAAAAGAAGGTGGAGAGATTATGAGGAGCCTTATCCAGGATGGGTGGTGTCCAAGCCTGGGGAGAGAACATCTGCTTCTGTAAATAGTGTGTTCTGTCAATGTCAATGCTTACTGACATTTTACATTCTCCTAAGGGCAGGCTGGCAGCTGACTGTAGTTAGGGCTCTTCCTCTGTTGGGAAGTGAAAGCACACTCTGTGCGAGGAGGTAAACCAGACTCAAAGGACTTCATCTGTCACATTCCTCTTTCTTTTCTCATATCCTCTGTTATCATTACCAGGAAGAGTCTGGGTTTTATTTCCATGTTGGCATGTGCAGCTAGCTCACTTCCTTTAAACAACAACAACAAACCTATTGCATTTTTAATTCCTTGTTTCATACATGTTGTTATTTTATAGCATTGATCAGTATTTAAGATTGGTGATGATAGCAGAAGTCAGAAGACTAGCTGGCCCTGAAGGGGGCCACATGAGATCTTCTGGGATGCCGAGACACTAATCTATACCTTGTTCTAAGACATAGTTTTTATTAAACCCTGAGAGGTGATTTTTCTGGTAGTATGCACATATTCCCCTCAGCTCCATAAGTATGCTGTGGCACATGCTTACATGTGCACCCATGCAGCACACACACATCACAGTTTTTAATAAAATATAATTTAAAACTCATGTATTCTACATACTTTATTAGAAGTAAATTATACCTCAGTGCAAAACTTTAAGCAAACATGTTAAAATCTTTATAGTTTAAATATAGCATATTTAATTATATTCCTAAGAAATAGGGCAAGAGATACAGCAAAAAAGAATAAGGAAAGAAAGTAGGTAATATTATTTTTAAGCACCTCCTACCTGATAAGCATATGATACAATTTCTTTGTGAAGTAGATATGCTCACTTCATTTTGTTTGTGAGGAGACAGACACCACAAG
Source organism: Rattus norvegicus (assembly GCF_021556685.1). Taxonomy (NCBI): domain Eukaryota; kingdom Metazoa; phylum Chordata; class Mammalia; order Rodentia; family Muridae; genus Rattus; species Rattus norvegicus. Next base: position 77,273,139 of record NC_141542.1, read on the forward strand.
ATAAGTAAATTCCTTGCTTATGAGTGCATGAATGCATGTGCAAGCCTGCATGTGCACACATATACTCACTCTCACACATCCTTACATACACACACACACACACACACACACTCACACACATTTGTTGCAGGATATTTGAACCCTGAGGTTGGTTATATATGGTTTCTAGTTGTGATGTGACTCAGCATTAGCATCCCCCTTTAATTCCAGAGCTTTCAAATTATTGTAAAAAGTATTAAATAAAGTCAACCATAGGCCAAGAGGCAGAGCAAGCAGTCAGTCAACAGGGAGTGGACATAGAAAAAAAGAAAACAGAATAAGTCGGAGGACAGATAGAGAGATGCACAGGAAGGAAAGAGGAGGGACATTCAGTTTGAGGGATTTGGGACAAGAGAAGAAGGAGAGCTTGCTTTGGGACATCAGCTGAGGAGGAAGGTCAGCTGGGTGCTTTTTCTGATTCTCTGAGCCAGCAGGCTCTCACCCAGCATCTGGCTTCTGAGTCTTCATTGGTAAGATCGAATGATTGAGATTTTGTTAAAAACAACAATAACAACAACAACAACACACACACACACACGCGCACACACACACACGAGCACACACACACACACACACGAGCACACACACACACACACGAGACACACACACACACACGCACTCGTGCACACATCCACCCCTACTCTGTAGTTCTGAGTTCAAGTAGAAAAGTTCAGCAGGAGTAAAGTTCAGAGTCTGTGTGAATTGCCCAAGCTCACATTCTTTCTAAGTCCACAGATAACGCTAGATGCCCTTTTGTGCCACAATCCACTTCCTTTCCACTTGATTATCTAAGTGTGTAACAAGCTTTAAAAAATATGCATTAAAAGTGAGACTCTACTGGAGAAACTTCTAGGATTTTCAACCATTTAATATTCATAAAAGGCTGAACTAAACTACTTAAGAATCTGAGAACTTTTTAAAATTGGCCTCAGAACTAGAAAATTTTATGGCTTAGTAGAAAATGATGAGGTTTTCAACATCAGGAGTATGTATGAGAGTTATGGAATATCCTTGTTTTGCAACTCAAATTGACCAAGAGGAGGCTCTGGGACAATTTAGGAATTATACGAATCTATACATATCCATGTTATTTTGGTTAAAGAGACAGGCCTTCTTTTTTCTTTTCTTTTTTTTCCTTTTTTTGATATTTCCTCATCAATTCATTAAAAAATTAAGCTTTCTTATCTATATTTTCTGTTTTCTTAAGATTTATTTTTATTGTGATTTATGTGTATGTGTTTATCTGTTGGAGCATATTCTATGTGTGTGCATGTGTCTGAAGAAGCCAGAAGAGGATACCAGAACCCCTACCTGGAGTTACAGCCAGCAAAGGTATTGACACTAAATTCAGGTCCTCAATAACACAAGTAAGTACTGTTAACTGCTGAGCCATCTCTCCAGCAACAGTTTAAATTAAAACAGCAGCAGCAGCAACAAAGAAACCAGTCTTCCCTTTCATCTTCCTGCTATTGATAATTTTTTTCCTACCTCTTATTACTGAGTCACATGTTTTCATTGGAACTCTGTACTTGGTGTATGATAATTGTTAGATTAGATTTGCTTATCACATTTTAGAAACTGATAATTGTTTATTAAAAATAGGAATGTAGCAAGAACATGCTCCCAACATAGCTCACTCCCATAATGGAATAATTCTACTCTGAAATGTGATCTGTTCAGAACCATATATCCTGTGATGGTTTGCATATGCGTGGTCCAGAGAGTGGCACTATTAGAAGATGTGGCCTTGTTGGGGAAAGTGTGTCACTGTCGGGGTGAGCTGGGAGACCTTCCTCCTAGCTCCCTGAGGATGCTCAGTCTGTTCCTGGCTTCCTTGGGATGAAGATGTAGAACTCTTAGCTCTTCCTGCACCATGCCTGCCTGAATGCTGCCATGCTCCTGCCTTGTTGATAATGGTCTGAACCTGTAAGCCAGCCCCGATTAAATGTTGTCCTTATAAAACTTGCATTGGTCATGGTGTCTGTTCACAGCAATAAAACCCTAACTAAGACAGAAGTTGGTACCAGGAGTGTGATATTCCTGTGACAACCTGACCTCATGTTTTGGGGAGGACTGTAGAAGGACTTTGGAACGTTGAGCTAGAAGAGCCATTGGGACATTAAGAACTCTATGGGATGCTCCATAGGAGCTTGGAAGATAATGTTGAGAACAGTGCAGAAGATGGATGCCTGGCTTGTGAAATTTCAGAAGGAAGATTAAAGACTCTTGTCTGGACTGTTTCTATTTTGATTGTGACAATTCTGTGGTTTCCGTTAGCTGGGGCTGAAGAATCAGCTGTGATTAACAAGATAACAGGACTACTAAAGCGAAACCTTTGCATTATTGGGACTATTGATGCTGGTCAGCTGGAGCTAATAAATTAGTGGCAATTAAGAAGAGACTAGCATCATTGATGTGAAATCTTCTGGGAAGTGTTTTCTGAGAGCACAAAGAGTTTGTGTTCCAGAAATAGCAAAAGCTGTACCTCGTGCTGTGACTGGACTTTGGTAGTGTATGAGAGTCACTCAGGTGGTGCTGGTATTGAAGGTATGAAAGGGGTCATGAAGAGCTGTCGAGGCTGGGCACTATGAGAGGCCATGGAAGGCCATTGGTGAAGGTGCACCCTCAGTTGCAATTGATGGCCCAGGACTGAAGGGGTCAGGCAAAGGAGTTGAGGCTTGGCACTATGAAGAGAGCCTGTGAGGCTATTGGTGAAGCCTAGTTGCAACAGAAGACAGCAGTGTTTTGGAGATGCCAGTACCATGAGATGACCACCAAGAGCAGCAGCAGCAGCAGAGAACAGGCATCTGGAGCCTAGAAGACAAGGTGTGCGCTACAAAGGGCAGAGCTGGAGAAATGACTCAAGCCTTTGGTAGCTCAGAAGATCTTGTGGGTTGATTCTAGACATTGGACGGTTAGAGTTTGATTTTGCTTTTGATTGTGACTGGGCCCTGATATTTTTCCCTCTTGAAGTAAGAAAGTATTTTAGTTGAGTTTGCAGTTTAGAGACTGAATTTTAAAAAGACTTTGAATTTTAAAAGATATTGGATATTTTAAAGGGATTGAACTTTTAATATGTAAAGACCGTGGGACTCTTAAAGTTATTGAGATCTTGGGAATGAATAAGAAAATAAGGGTTGAGACTTAGTAGTGATGTATTTGTGTGTCAAGTTGACACAGGCTGAAGTTATCACAGAGAAAGGAGCCTCCCTTGAGGAAATGCCTCTATGAGATCCAGTTGTAAGGCGTTTTCTCAATTAGTGATCAAGGGTGGGAGGGCCCATTGTGGGGTGGTGCTCGATCTGGGTTGATAGTCCTGGGTTCTATAAGAAAGCAAGCTGAGCAAGCCAGGGGAAGCAAGCCAGTAAGCAGCATCCCTCCATGGCCTCTGCATCAGCTCCTGCTTTCTGACCTGCTTGAGCTCTAGTCCTGAATTCATTTGGTGATGAGCAGCAAAGTGGAAGTGTAAGCTGAATAAACCCTTTCCTCCTCAACTTGCTTCTTGGTCATGATGTTTGTGCAGGAATAAAAACATCCTTTATAAGACATAGCCTTTAAACCTTAAAGAGCACATGTGTGCCCTAGAGATGACAATAGGCTTAGAATGTCAGTCATGGAAGAGATGGAGTTTTTACACAAGGACAGAATCCCAGGGCACTTTGTTTCTACATGTTATTGATTGAGTCTGTCCTACCTATTCCTGTAGTTGACGGAGTGTTAGAGGCCTGATTATAATTCGTGCAGTGGGAAGGCACAGGGGACACACTGGTTATTTAGTGTGTTAGCACAATATCACAGTTAATGCTGAGGAGAGGAACAAAAACACAACCTGCTTCTTCTGAAAACTTGGGTGCATGATGGTCATGAGGCCAGGTTAAAAGTTTGCCCAACCTCCTTTGAAAGGCCTTCACACTTAATAATATCTTACTGTTTGTTGTTTTTAGAATGGACCCTAATACAAGGCACAGGTCAACATTTTTCTCTACTAGAACTGTATCATTTGCCAGCTGGCAGGTATGTCTTTAAAAAAGCAAAACCAAACACAAAATAAAACAATGAAAAACAACTGCACTAAAGAACAAGTGAGGTAAATCTAATATCAGATCCATAATTTTAACGTGATATAATTTCTCTAGTGATGACAAATCCACCATTCAAGATTGGTTCCTGAGACAGGAATCACTTTGTTCAAGGGAAGTGCAAATATTAATACTTCAGTACAAACATACTTTGAGATGTTCTTTCTGGAAAATAGTTTCTAATATGTATTCCTGAGAGATGCATGCTGTTCTCTTCCCCAGACAAGATTGTTGTCTTTTTTATTTCAAAAGTAATAGATTGACACAGAAAATCTAAACAATATAGAAAATAGTAAAACCAAACTTAATCCTGATTTTCTCAGCTAATACCAAAACTTCAGCAAACATACTCCTTTATAGCTTTCTCTGCACGTATCTTATGCACACTATGTGACCATTTTTGTTTATATATACAATATAATTTTAATGTAGACAGTATTATACCTTTTCGTAGTTTTGCCCTTTTTCGTATGCATCTGCAATGGAAACTTTCTTTAATAAATACTGTTTAACAGCTCCAGAAGCAGCCCACTGTGTATATGCAAAATGGGAATTTAATTAATCCTCAGCAGATATTAAATTGTTTCTAATTTGGTATTATGAGAGCAAGGCTTGACCTAATGTTCTTATAGGACTCTTTTCCCTAGGAGATCTTCTATAAAGTAAAACAATTGTAGATGTCTGTTCCCTGGTTTTCTTTCAAAAAGCAAAAAAAAGGGGGAGAACTCAATTTTGACCACTACTGACATTTGAGAGTAGAGAAGCAGGTTTTTCAGTGGACTGTTTGCAGTATACATTTTCAAAATCAATGTACCTTAATTTTGGCAAACACATGTCAGATGTTCTTAGTGAGCAGAAGTAACTAGATGTGATGGTGACAGTAAATTAGACAAGGCTGATATTTTTCAACTGTTTGCCAAGACGTAGGAATAAAGCCTTCTTACTCTGTGGCCCCCCCCCCCCAGTATTTGGGTACACACCTGGACTGTGGCATTCATTTGATTCTTACCTGTCCTCTCAACTAAACTATTAGCTTTCTGAGGCCAGGAACTATGCTGCAATTTGAAGGATCCTTAGGAGTATTGGTCCTTTCATAACCTGTGGTATTTTCCCATTTGTTTTGCCCCTAGTTAGCAGCTACCACCTTTTTTTCCTTATTGGTTAAAATATAAGTGTAATATTTGCCCAGGACAAACAAACTTGGAGTTTAGGAGGAGCACTGTGTAATGGGTTTTAAATTCTCCTGATTTAATTCTTGGCTTTTCATGACCCAGGACAAATCCTTTAATTCTTCTGAGTCCTAATTCCCTCCACTACAAGGTAGAGATAATAGATTCTACTTTAGACAGTGTTCAGATTGTAGGAGCCTGTGTTTTAAGGCCAGTAACAAGATACCCACAGTAATGCTTGATAAGTGGTAGCTGCATGCTCACATTTTCCCAAAGGTATAAGATATCCATATTTATATATGTATACATCAATGACCATTTCTTGCCTTCTGCTCTGGTGAGCGTAACTTCTAGGTTGAAAGCAACAAGAAACTAAAAGGCAATAGAGAATAAGGGCCAAGACTCTCAATAAAATCAACGTGGAGCATAGGTTGATGGATGAAAACTAGGTTTTTATGTTCTCAAACCTGAAAGAGGTGTCTGGAGTATTGAAATGAAGAAAATAGAATTGGATTAGGTCATTGGGACTATCAAGCATTTTATTAGGGTAAAAAAATAACTTTAGGTAGCCTGTAGCATAAAGATTCTCTCTATACAACCCCAAGGAATAAAAACAAAAGCTATCAGTGTAAAAGGTGAGCGGCAGCAACCTTTGCTCTTTGGCAACCAACAGCCAACCTTTCAGCATGACAGACTGCTTTAGGCTTCTGCACCAGGCCTCACTTTCTGCACACCAGCTAATGTGCCTGAGCTTAGTTTCCACCCAACAGTCAGTCTTAAAGACACAGGGATGCCTTGTGGTCACAGTCACTAAGTCTGGATGAGGTTTCTGCATTAATCTGCTGCTGGGGACGGCACAAGGAAGCAGTGTCACTGTGGAACTTAATACCAATGTCTGCTTTCCTCCACCGGAGGTTCTGCAAGAGCAAGCCATTTATACACAGTAGTGCCCTTCTGAAAACAGGTAGAGCAAAAGACATCTGCACAGAATAAGCACTTTCGATTTTTAGTCAAAGATAGCTTCCTTTGAAAGGTAGAATTTTTATTAAAAAGATGAGAAAACGTATGCTCTGTGGGAGCAAGGAAATCTCATTGAAGGAAGCAAAATACATCTTCCCTCGCCTGTAAGGAAGCCAGGTCCTGATTTATTTTGTGTTCATGACTCGGCAGAAGCACAATACTCCATTTCATAGAGGCTTATTACGACACAATAACAGCACTATAATTTCCGTCTCTGTGAAGGGCTTCCCTTGGCTTTAGGCCGACTGATCTCACTGTCCTTGAACAAGTCTGCTGCTTTGGACACAGGGGATACCTTCATGTGTGTGCATTCTGTTTTCTTTTAAGGAGTGGTTTGTAAATGTTTTAGCAGCTGTTATTCGCTCCAGTGTTTGGAGTTTGCGTATAATCAGACATCTTATGCCCGGTGGGGAGATTTAGACAGTCCCTAAGCCAGAGAGAAGGCACCGCTCATTTTGTTTACTGCACAGAAAACCTTTAGGCTCCTTTGTCTCAGGAAACCTACAATTGTAAATTCCTCCTCGATAGTATCACTCAGCATTCACACATAGACCTAAACTTGGCTGTTCTTGATGTTGCTTGGAAGTTACAGTTAAGTAAATGTTTTCTGGTAATGGCTCTAAAGCTAGGATCACTGCTTATTTTTGTCTATTTAAAAAAGTTTTCTTTTTTCTTTTTCCCAAAAGCCTTTGGACTCCATGCCCATGGCTATCTCTCATCACCAGGGACCTTTGCTCCAGGACAATATAAATGTTTCGTAATTCTTGTTTCCTGAAGGGCAACAACCTGAACTCTCACACATAATCTTCCCCTCCTTGTGGATGGGCGGGGCTGAGGTGTGCTGGTGTTCTGTATTGCCAAAGGGGATGTGTCAGAGAAGGCATGACTCTCAGTGCCAGTAACAGCTGGGTGGCAGCCTTCTCTCCAACAGCAAAGCAAACTGAGCAGTTAGTTAGCTCTTTCTCCCTTCGTAGTCTGATCTGACAAGCACATAGCCACTGCTTCCAAACACTTTCCTCTTTTTGCTTAGAAACTGGAGGTGCCAAAGGAGGGACAAGTATTTTCACACTGGCTTTAAGTACAAATATTCAGTGAGTGCTCACTTTGGACTAGAGACTGTTCAAATCCCATAAGTATTATCTTTTTTCATTCTTGACATTAGTTGTCAAGAAGACAAGTTTCCATCTCTATTTGAAATCAAGTCTTTAGGGAGGTTTGGAAACTTGCCTGAGGTTACATATTAGCAGAGGCCAAGCTAGGGCATTATCCTGCTGTCATGCCAAACCCACACTTGATGTTTCCCCTTAATTCTGTGAAAGTCATCCAACATTTTTTGATCATAGTTATATGCCTCCCCTATTGCCCCATTGCCTTCAAGATCAACTTCCAACTTACTGTGAACCTAACTTTGGTCTCTCTTTCCTTCTCCCTCTCCCTCTCCCTCTTCCCCTCCCCCTCCCCTCCCTCTTTCTCTTCCTCTCCCCCTCCCCTTCCCCTCCCTATCCCTCTCTCTGTCCCTCCCCCTTCCTTTCCCTCCCCCTCCTCCCCCACCTCTAAGTTCAATTTGTTTTGTACAAAAACTCTTGGGTGTGGGACCTGCCTTGGATCCTCGGTTGACCAATCAGTTGTCAAATACTTGAAGAACCCTCCCTCTCCCAACCCCAGCAGCTATTAAAAGCTCTAGTTCCATGAGACTCTAAACCTGCCCTTTAACCACTGTGCTATACTGCCTCCCAATGTTAATGCATCTTTTATCTTTATCCCCAGCACTTTGGAAGATAGAAGAAGCCACAGATGCCTGTAGATAACATGCTTTCTAATAGTATCTATGCTTGTCATTTTCTTTATATTGCATTATTATATTAATTACTATGTTACAAATGACACAGCCAGGAAACCGGATAGGATCAATCAAGCAAGTACAAGGGTTTGATCTCTAAAATACCAACGTAACTACCCCTTTCTGTGGCTTTGTGTCTGCTCCTGGTTTTCTAAAGCAGTCTTTTGTTTTGCATGAACACTTGTTATGGAGAAATATCAGCTGCAGGGAACAATTCACAACAGTGCTTTCTACCCACTCTCCTTCCTTCCCCACAACCTCCGGTCCTGGCAAGTGCTGTTATTTTGAATGAATTTGATTGAAAAAGACAGGAAACCCACATTTATTTATTTTTTTTCTGAAATTTATGAAACAAAACATCTTTAAGAAACCTGGAGTTATTCTTTGTTTCCGACATCCACCTTCAGAGAAAAGAAAACAGTGCTTCCGTAATTGAAAAAGAGGTAGATGGCTCAGGGACACTTAGAAATTTCAAACATCCGTGCCATTGTCTTCAGTATGGGGCATTCTAAGGTATTCAATACACCAACCAATGGGGATTTCCAAGATCATGTAATTCTCTGATGGAGCTGCTCTAAGTTTCTTTGACTATTCACTTTTGAACATTGCCTCTGGGATGCAGGACCCATCCTTAGGCTAAGCTTTCTCTTTACCCCATTCTCGGCATGATGACTCCTCTGTATCCTCTATGACAATTTCTATCTATGCTTTGTCATTGTCATTGCTAGGTCTTCCATTACAGCACATAACTTCTGGTTAGAGGCTGTCAGTCTTCTGAGTTCCCAGCACCCTTTTCAGTTCTGTAATTATTGGCAACACAAATAAAAAAACTTAAAGACATCAAAATGACATCACCATCTCTGCTATAATGAAACATCTAATGGTGTTCCTGGAAGTAATTCCATCAAGGGCATAGCATATGCCTGTCTTTCAGGTTTGAAGACAAGATAAAGCCATGTATCCCCTTTGCTCGTCTAATAGATTCATGGAATGAAGTGTCTCCATGGTTCAGAAAATATACAGTAGTTCTTTGTTGTTGGCCTGCTGTTTTATTCATTGAAAAGCGAATCAATATACTTCCTTATAACAGTATGTAGATTCATTTCATTTTGTTAACAAGTAATGACACCATGCCATACTTTTTAGGGTATAATAAGTTACTGCTATCCAGACATGAATATAAATCACAGTAAAATGAAGGGCAGAATGAAAAAACACAGAAATATATCTGAAGTTGCTTGCCCAACCAATGGCCCTATGGTAGCATTTGAAAGATGACTTGGCCCTCCTCTTTGTGGAATGAAAATGATAGGTTGCTCTTCTAGCGAGTGGTACTCAGACTTGGACAAAAACTCCAGCCAATCCTCACAGTTTGATTATTTAGAAGATGTGCAGAAAACAGTGTTCAATATATGTACTTAAGAGCTGGCACCTGTTTGGTACTAAGAGATCAGAGTGTTTTCTTACAGCTACAGAAGCACATCATATTACCTCCAGATACTCAGACATGTGCAGTCCAGTGAGAAGAAGACGATAAGTCAGGAACTAGGCTGGAAATTTCCTTGTTTTTCTCCATCACGGCAAATAACTAAAAAGGATCTCTTTGCTCAGTGGTTAAGAGCACTGACTCCTTTTCTTGAGTTCAATTCCCAGCAACCACATGGTGGCTCACAACCATCTGTAATGGGATCTGATGCCCTCTTCTGGTGTGTCTGAAGACAGCTACAGTGTACTCACATACCTAAAATAAATAAATCTTAAAAACAATACATTAGAATTTATGCTCTTCAAGATTCTTAATCTCATAGGCAGATGTAAATCCTGAGGAGCTTTGAGGAATGCACTAGAAAGAAAAGGCATGAACAACACCCATCCGTTCCATCAAGTGAGCCCATGATAAGCCTTCCATGCCAAGAAGACGAGGGCACAGCTACCTGATTCAAGTGTACCAAATCTATTCTAGTTTCTGGGAATAAAACCATAAGACAGATAAATTCCTGTTGCCATTCACTTAAAGCTTAGTAGGAGGCACAAGTGATACAGACACAAATTAGTGTATAAGATATCAAAGAGGAAGGAAGTAGAATGGTGAGGGGGGAAATGGTGTGTGTTAGAGAAGGACTTCTGATGTGGTATTTGAATAGTAAACTGGTGAGTTTCTCTCTCTCTCTGTCTCTCTCTGTACTCTCTCTGTCTCTGTCTCTGTGTGTGCATGTGTGCACATGTGCTTGCATGTGTATGTGCTCATGCATGTGTGCATGTGTACGTGTGCATGTGTGTGCATGCATGTATGTGTGCATGTGTGTGTGAAGTATGTTCTAGGCAGAAGGATATCAAAAATAAGGAACCAAGGGGGCAGCATAGTGTTCAAAAGCAACCCAAGGACCATTGTAGTTTGCATCAAAGGGAACCAAGAAGGTATAGTAGGTGATGGTACAGGGGTGGGGAGCATCATGGTGGTCCTTGTAGATTACTACAAGAACTTGGCTTCTAATATGAATAAGAGAAGTTCACTGAGGAATCTGAGCAGGTTTTTAGAAATTAATTAATTTATTCTCTTTACAGCCCAATATCAGCCCTTCCTCTCCTCCAAGTACCTCCTTATGAAAGACTTTCCCCATTCCACCTTCCTCTTCTCTTTTGAGAAGGGGAAGCCCCCCACTAGCCCCCACCACCTATGATTGGAGATCCATATGAAGACTAAGCTCTTCATCTGCTACATATGTGCAGGGGCCTAGGTCTAGCCCATACAAACTCTTTGGTTGTTGATTAAGTTTCTGGGAGCCCCCAAAGGTCCAGATTAGTTGACTTTGTTGGTCTTCCTGTGGAGTCCTTGTGCTCTTCAGGACCCTCAATCTTTCTCCTAACTGTTCTGTAAAACCCCCTGAGCTCTATCTAATGTTTGGGTGTGAGTCTCTGCATGTCTTTGCATTAGTTGCTGGGTGAGCCTCTCAGAGGACAGTTATGGTAGGTTTCTGCCTGCAAGCATAACAGAGTATCATTAATAGTGTTAAGGATTGGTTCTTGCCCATGGATGGGTCTCAATTTGGGGCGGTCATTGGTTGACCATTTCCTTAGGCTCTGCTCTATCTTTGTCCCTATACATCTTATAGGCAGGGCACATTTGGGGTGGAAGGTTTTGTGGGTGGGTTGCTATCCTTCTCTCTCCACTGGGAGTCCTGCCTTGCTACAGGAAGTGGCTACTTCAGGATCCATATCCCCCACTACTAGGACTCTCAGCTAGAGTCACCCCCATAGATCCTCTGGGGCCTCCTCCCATCCTGGGGTCTCTGGAATGTCCTAAAGATTGCCCAACTTCCACCAATCTCCCTTCTCTCTTCCTACATATATTCCCCACCCTCTCCCCATTCCCTCTTCCACCCACTTCCTTCCTTCCATCGACTTCTGATATCTATTTTGTTTCTTCTTCTGAGAAAGATTCAACCATCTTCCCTTGGGTCCTCCTTGTTATTTGGCTTCTTTGGGTCTGTTGATTATAGCATGGTTATTCTGTACTTTATTACTAATATCCACTTATAAGTGAGTACATACCATGTATGTCCTTTTGGGTCTGGGTTACCTCACTCAGGATGATATTTTCTAGTTCTATTCATTTGCCTGTGAAATTCATGATGTCTTTGTTTTTACTGGCTGAGTAGTAATCCACTTTGTAAATGTCCTTTGAGTTTTTGATCTTATCCATTCTGATGGGTATAAGTTGGGATCTCAGAGTTGTTTTGATTTGCATTTCTCTGATAACTAAGGATGTTAAACATTTCTTTAGGTGCTTCTAGGCCATTCAAGATTCCTCTGTTGAGAATTCTCTGTTGATGTGTTCTTGTATTTGGTTTGCCAATATTTCATTGAATGTTTTTGTATCAATATTAATAAGGGAAATTGGTCTGAAACTGTCTTTCTTTGTTGAGTCTTTGTATGTTTTAGTTATCAGGATGACTGTGACCTCATAGAATGAGTTTGGTAGTGTTCTTTCTGTTTCTATTTTGTGGGATAGTTTGAGGAGCATTGGCATTAGATCTTTGAAAGTCTGGTAGAATTTTGCATTAAAACCATATGTCCCAGGGCTTCTTTTTGGTTGGGAGACTTTTAATGAATTCTATATTTTTAGGGGCTATAGGATTATTCAGATAGTTTACCTGATCTTGATTTTGCTTTGATAATTGGTCTAGAAAATCATCCATTTCATTAGGATCTTACAATTTTCTGGGAGTGTAGGCTTTTGAAGTAAAACCTAATGATTCTTTGAAATTTCTCAGTTTGTTATGTCTGTCTCCCTTTTCATTTCTGATTTTGTTAATTTGGATACTGTCTCTCCAACTTTTAGTTAGTTTTGGTAAGGGTATGTCTATTTTGTTGATTTTCTCAAAGAACCAGGTTTTGTTGATTCTTTGTATTGTTTTCCTTTTTTCTAATTGATTGATTTTAGCCCCAAGTTTGATTACTTCCTGCCATTTACTTCTCTTTGGTGTGTTTGCTTCCTTTTTTTTCTAGAACCTTCAGATGTAATGAACTTTTAATTCATTAGTATGAAAACTCTCCAATTTCTTTATGAGGGTACTCAGTGCTATGAACTTTCCTCTTAGCACTGCTTTCATAGTGTCTCATAAGTTTGGGTCTGTTGTGCTCTCATTTTCACTGAATTTTAGAAAATTGTAAATTTCTCTTTCTTTCTCTTTCTTTCTTTCTTTCTTTCTTTCTTTCTTTCTTTCTTTCTTTCTTTCTTTCTTGCTTCCTTCCTTTCTCTCTCTCTCTTTCTTTCTTTCTTTCTTTCTTTCTTTCTTTCTTTCTTTCTTTCTTTCTTTCTTTCTTTCTTTCTTTCTTTCCTGACCCACTGACCATTGAGTAAAGAGTCATTCAGTTTCTTTCACTATGTAGGATTTCTGTTGTTTCTGTTGTTGTTGAAGTCCAGCTTTAATCCATGGTGATCTGATAAGGTCCCCAGGGTTATTTTAATCTTCTTGTATCTATTGAGGCTTGCTTTGTGACCGATTATATGGTCAATTTTGGAGAAGTTTCCATGTGGTGCTGAGAAGAAGGTATAATCCTTTGTGTTTGGGTGAAATGTTCTACAGATGTAATGTTAGGTCCATTTGAAGCACAACTTCTGTTAGTTTCATTATCTCTCTGTTTAATTTCTGTCTTGATGACCTGTCCAATGGTGAGAGCGGGGTGTTGAGGTCTCCCACTATTAATGTGTGGGGTTCAATGTATGATTTAAGCCTTAGTAATGTTTCTTTTACAAGTGCGGGTGCCCTTGCATGTGGGGCATAGATGTTCAGAATTGTGATATACTCTTGGTGGATTTTTCGTCTGATGAGTATGAAGTGTCCTTCCTTGTATCTTTTGATTGCTTTCGGTTAAAAGCCTATTTTATTAGATATTAGAATGGCTACTCCAGCTTGTTTCTTGGGTCTGTTTGACCTAAGCCTATATACTAAGACAATGACTTTTTGTTGTTGATATGTGTTTCTTGTATAGAGCAGAATGATGGATTCTGTTTATGTATCTATTCTGCTAACCTTTGTCTTTTTACTTGGCAATTGAATCCATTGATATTGAGAGATATTAATGAGCAATGATTGTTACTTGTTATTTTGATGTTAGTGGTGGTTGAGTGTGTGTGTGTGTTTTATTGGTTTTAATGGTGTGAACTATTTATTTCTTGTGTTTTCTTGAATGCTGTTAGCCTTATTGGGCTGGAGTTTTGCTTTTAGTATCCTCTGTAGGGCCGGGTTAGTGGAAAAGGTATTGTTTATATTTGGTTATCTTGGTTTCTCCATCTATGGTGATTGAAAGTTTTGCTAGGTATAGTAGTCTGGGCTGCCATTTGTGTTCTCTTAGGGTTTGCAAGACCTCTGCCCAGGTGCTTCTTGCTTAAGAGTCTCAGATGAGAAATCAGGTGTAATTCTAATAGGTCTGCCTTTATATGTTATTTGGACTTTTTCCCTTGCTGCTTTTAAAATTTTGTTCTGTTTATTTAGTGTTTTGATTATTATGTGGTGGGAGGATTTTATTTTCTCATCCAATCTGTTTGGTGGTCTGTATACCTCTTGTGCCTTTATAGGTATCTGTTTCTTTAGGTTAGGGAAATTTTTTTCTATGATTTTGTTGAAGATGTTTTCTGGGCCTTTGAGCTGCAAATCTTCTTCTACCATTCCTGTTATTCTTAGGTTTGGTCTTTTCACAGTGCCCCAAATTTCCCGAATGTTTTGTGTCATGAACTTTTCAGATTTTTCATTTTCTTTGACTGATATCTTGATTTCTTCTATTGTATCTTTTACAGCGGAGATTCTCTATCTCCTGTATTGTGTTGGTGATACTTATGTCTCTAGTTCCTGCTCTCTTTTCTAGGTTTTACATTTCCAGGATTGCCTCAGGTTGAGTTTACTTTATTTTTTCTATTTCCCCTTTCAGGTTGTGGACAGTTTTACTCATATTCTTCACTGATTTGATTGTATTTTCCTGTATCTTTATATTTAGTTGCTTCCTTTTTAAGGAATGTACTTTCCTGTATTTCCTTAAGGGATTTATTCATGTCCTCTTTAAAGGCCTCTGTCATCTTCATAAGATTGGATTTACGATCCTCTTCTTGTACTTCCGTTTCATTAGAATATCCAGGGTTGGTTGTAGAAGGATATCTCGGCCCTGGTGGTGCCATAGTGGCCTGGCTCTTACTGACTGTGCTCTGAAGCTGTCCTTTAGGGATCTGATTTTTCCTGGTGTTGGCTGGATTATCCTGATGGAAGTAGGATTTCTTGGAAAGGTGGGGGGAACTGTGGGCCAGACAATGGAGGTCATAGTACCTGATTCTGCTGTCTGTGCCTCAGGTGGATCCACTGGGATAGTGGGCAGATCTGACTGGGATGGGATTGGTGGAACAGAGTTCCAAGCTGGTTAGTTTTGGGGCCCCTGAAGGTTTCTACATTGAAGCAGGACATTCTTGGGGTCCCGCAAGGCTCTCTGGGATGGAAGAGGAAACCCACAGCTAGATAATGGGACCCGGCAACTCAGCTCTGCATGCTCTTCCAGACAGACAACCTGAGCAGGTTTTTGAGAGTTGGGTTTGTATTTGGGCTGAAGTGCAGAAGACAGGATGGGAGGAGAATATGTAGGAAGCTATTCTTATAGTCCAAGTGCAAAATAGTGGCAGTCTGAACCAGGAAAGTAGCAGTGGCAATGAAGAGAAGTGGTGAGATTCCAGATGGATTTGGTAATGAAACTGACATGAATTGATGCTGGACCACATGTGGAGTATGAAAGAAAGAGCCAAAGGGGACTGCACTGGTGCTCCTAGATAGGCTGTCTCTTTGGGTGGGGTTTCTGGGTGAGACACCTGGGTGGTATGGGAGCACAGGAAAAAAGGATGCACACAGAGAAGAGATGCAGGACGCTTGGTTTTCTGTGTGTGGTGACAAGTGGTCTTAGTTTAACTTACTCACTTGATGTCTGGGCCTGTGATGAAATTTAGGGAGCTTTAAACCAGACCATTTCCCCTGAGATCTGAAGGGCAATTCTGATTGCTGCTCCTTAAGTGAGGCATGTAGCCAGACTTTATGGTTTCTTCTTACCGGCCTTCTCCACCCCAATCCCTTCCAACTCCCCAACACTAGGTAGGAGAGAAAGAAGGATAGAGGGGAAAGGGGGTTTTGATCTCATTAGACTACTTCTTGCTGATTAGGGGCATTAAGTTTCTTGGGGCAAGTTTGATCTTCATGTCAGGATATCTCCAACCAGCACCCAGCTTCCGGGGACAGCAGGGGCAGGAGCAGCAGCAACCACCACAGCCCCTTTCAGGGCTCCAGCATTTTTATACTGTCTCAAGAGTACCCAGAATTACAAATGTCATACACTTGCAGAAACTGGCTGCAGATAGCAAAGTCATGGTCCTGCCAGAGCACAAGGCAATCATAATCTGCTGCTGTGGACATTCTAAAGCACCTGGGATTGAGACAAAGACATATTCCCAGAGTATTTCTGTGTTTTTTTAAAGAAACCAAAATTCTCACTACAGGGGAGGATACAGAGGAGAAGACAGAGAAGAAAATGAGACAAATTTGAGATCCCCTTTCAGGAGGAATGAGGCCAGCTTGAAATGTGCAAAATTTTGTGGCAGGAAATTATTTTTACTATCCTTTTGAACATGAGAATTACTTGGTAGAGTTTAAAGAAGGGATGTTCAGGGGGTTGAGGATTTAGCTCAGTGGTAGAGCGCTTGCCTAGCAAGCGCAAGGCCCTGGGTTCGGTCCTCAGCTCCGGAAGGAAAAAAAAAAAAAAAAAAAGAAGGGATGTTCAGGCAGTGAGTAAGAAATATTACTTTGCACAGCAGATGCTAAACATATATAGGAACATGCTTAGTACATAAGTATACTTGAAAAGAATTTAGAAAACACAGAGCTACTGTATGTATAATGAATTATTGCATAAAATATACATGTATACAATAATTTATACAGGAGGGGTTTAGAGATATGATACAAAATTTGTTGGTGTCTACTTTGTGTGTATTACTTGGCTAATGACTGTAGGAGAAACAGTAAAAATAAAACACAGTTACTATACTCTAGAGTTTATAATCAGTAATATTGACGGCATATGGCCAGGCATGATGGCTAGTGCATGCTTATAATTCCAGAACTTGGGAGTGGACACAAGCAGGTCAGGAATTCAAGGCCAGTCTCAACTATATGGCAAGTTTGAAGACAGCCTGTGTAGCACCAGATCTGTTTTTTTTTTTTTTTTTTTTAATTTTCAGTCTTTTAAAGCCAACAACACTAATAAAAAGAACAATGATGTGTATAAGTACAAATATTCAAACATTATGCAGAATATGTACTAGTGACCTTTTCTTGTTACTTACTGCAGCCGCTGTGCTGGACCTGCATAGTGCCTTTCTCTTCTGACTCTGGGCTCATTTTTTCTACTTGCTTTGGCTCACAGAACGTTACCCAGTGTGATGCAGGCAGGGTCTTGAAAACTACATGAATTTCCTTGGCTTACTGGCATGACTGAATTGTGTTCTTTTTTTTTATTATTTTATTTCTTGCCGTGAAACATATTTAGGCTAACTTTCTGCAGATGTGTGGCAGACAAATGGAGAAGACCCAAGGCCATCCTAATCCCTGATGGCCAGCTGACCCCCAAACATGGGAGAGGCACACAAACTCAAGATCAGCAGGACTGACACCACAGGGAACAGTGTTTTCAAGGTTACATGGGTTTTTGGAGGTCAGAAAGGGAAGAGACTATGTAGTGTTCAGCATTTTGGAACAATGGTGATACCAGGAACACTGTACATATTGCACGAGTGGGAAAGGAGGTTTTTCTCCTGGACCAGGAGAGAGGAACAGTTTAATAAGGAACTTGAGTTTGTGTTGTATGTAGTTAGGGATCGGTAGGAATATAGACCTAGAGTTAGCATGTTTAGGGACCTTTTGCTTCCAAAAGATCTTCTGAGGAACAAGACGGGGAATGAAAAGCTCACTGGTAGATCAAGGCACAGTATCTTAGGTACTAGGGTAAGACAGGAAAGAAGAACCTTGAAGAGGGCCGGTGAGATAAGGGGGCACCAGAGTTAGAAGGCTGGAAATCTGAGGTGTGTCCAAACTCCGGAAATCTCACCCTGAGATTGGCAGCAGTAAGATTGCTCAGGAAGAGGCTGAGGAAAAGATGAGGATCGTTTGAGATAGGAAGACAGGCTGATGGGATTGAGTAGTAGAAGAGGACTTCGTTCTCACTTCTGACCCCTCCCCCCCGCACCCCCCTTTCCTCCCCCGAAGGGAGCAAGGCCTGTTGTGCACCAGGCTGGACTGGAGGTAGAGATGCTTAGCTGGGTGATGGTGAGCGCATAGGTCAAGAACCCATGGACCCACAAGCAGCTTTGAGAACTGGTCCCATTTATTGGGCAGAACAAAGGCTATTTAAACCTTTGCGGAGGTGGCAGGAAGTAGGTGCGATTGGTGTGTGTTATACATCACTGACTGGAGCCAGGGGTCTGGGGATGCCTCATTTGCATCAGAGGTCTGCGGATGCCTCATTTGCATGAGGAGGAATTCCAGGTGCTGCCCTACATGACCTTATAAGGGGAAAGGAAGTTTAACCTAGCTACAGGCTATGTGACTTCCCCTGGTGTGGCAAGGGTGAGAGGCACAGGGCTATGTGCCCCAGGACATGCAGGCCCAGGGCAGGGAAAAGCCATCTTATGTCTGCCAATCTCAAAATGAGATTTCCAGGGTTTGGACATGCCTCAGGCAGGGTCTTGCTCCGACCTGCTCCTCCAGCGTTTGACTCCCTGGCCTCACAGAGGTTGGTGGATCTGATGGCTAAGATGCCTTTGAGAAAAGAAATGTTTTAGTCTGTATACAGTTAAAGAGTATGAAGCCAAAATTCAAGGACTAAGTTGGGATTGATTGGGTAGAGGGAGAGAGCTAGATTCAAAGAGATTCTGAAGAAACGAACGAGAGGAATAGCTGAAGGCTAATAGAGAACATTTATATGACTGAAGCATGCATGTAGAGATACATGGATGTGGGCGAGGATGAGTAAGAAATGCCGGCAGGAGAGTTGGGGAAAGTGAATCACAGCATGGAACAGGTCTCCACGGTGCACACAGGGATTCTATGTCCTCTGGGTTTTCTGTGGGGACATGTGTCTCCGCTTGTATTTCTTGGTTTTGTTTTCTTTTTCTCTGTTTGTTTGCTTATTTGCCTGTCAGCTTTCTAAAGCAAGAAAGACAGCATGGAGTTGGGGTAGTGGGGAGCTGGGGAGGGTCTGGGAGGAGATGAGGGAGGGGAAACCATAATTAGAATATATTGTATAAAAAAATCAATTTTTTATAATGTATTTTTATTTTATGTGCAATGGTGTTTTGCCCACATGTAAGTCTGTGTGAGGGTGTCAGAAACCCTGGAACTGGAGTTACAGACAAGTGAGAGCTGCCATCTGGGTGTTAGGAATTGAACCCAGGTCCTTTGAAAGAGCAGCCAGCGCTCTTAACCACTGAACCATGTGTCTAGTCCCTACCCTGGCCTCTCCCAGTCAATTTTAAATAAAAATAATTAAAAAAACATACTAACTAAAAGTTATTTTCAATGGGTTTAATAAAGGATTTTAAATTTCTGTTGCTTTGTTTTTATTTTAATGTTGGTTTCTAATTCCTCTATTGGTTTTAAGGTAGTTCCAACACTCTAGAGTTTGCTTCTGAAGATGCTTTAGCAGAACACCTGAGCACTATAACTGGAGAAGCTAAATGTGGATGAAAAGTCTTAAGGACAAACAGGCTGTGATGAACATTCCTGAGTTGCTCTCAGGTCCTCTTGGCAGGAAGAGTGACCACCCCCAACCCTGCCCACTCCTGACCTCTTTTCCCTCTGCCCTGGCATAGAAAGCTACTGTTTGAAAGGACAGGCTGAGGAACTGAGGGCTCTAAATGAGAGCTGCTTTGATCTCTGTTGGCCTGACCGGTGATCTGGCCATTTGAGTCATGTCCTGTGGAGGGTCTTAGTTCAAGATGGCATCTGGACAGTGTGGTGGGAGGGGCACACCACTGTCTGTGTACTTCCAACCAAGGAGTGCAGGATCCAGGCCACCAGAGGTTGTAGAACATCCTATTAATAAAGAAACCTTCCAAGTCTGACCTGGGGTTCAGAATGAAGTCAGTTTTCTTTGGATCGTTTGATGTTCTGGAAATACTTCAAAGAAAACAGCTTTAATATGGGAGCCCCGATGAGGAACTTAAGAGACTTGGGGAGATGGCTGAGGTGGTCCACTAGACAGGAGTGTTTGACAAGCAACCAAGAGAACCTGCCTTTGATCCCAAAAACTCAAATGAAAACGAAAAAGCACAAATCTGAATGCACTATCTTGTAATCCCAACGCAGGGGAGGAGGAGACCACTGGATCCCTGGGGCTTGCTGGCCAGCTAGCCTACCGTACTTGACAAGTTTCAGGCCAGTGAGAGAACCCATTTCAAAAATAAAAAGGTGGATGGTGTTTGAGGAACAACACTGGATGTTGTTTTCCACTCGAATTCTCATGCATGCGCACATTGTTCTCCACCCTCATTCTCACTCACGTGCACGTTGTCCTCTGCTCGCATTCTCATGCACGCGCACGTTGTTCTCCACCCTCATTCTCACTCACGTGCACGTTGTCCTCTGCTCGCATTCTCATGCACGTTCACGTTGTCCTCCGCTCGTATGCTCACGCACATGCCTACATACTGCATACAAAATAAACGCTTCAAAGTTTGGTTTCTTGTTGATGAAGTATCTTCAGGACTTAAACAGATGATACAGGTAGCTCTCGCTCTAAATACTGACACCTCTTTTATTTTTTAAATTCTGGATTTTTTTTTCTTTGAGAAGCAAAATATAGGCCATGGGAGAGAAAGGGGAACAGAATCTTTCCTTTTTGTGCATATAGATAAAAAGGTTACAGAAAATATTATGGGGAATTTATAACTTCATAAATTTCCAAGGAAATCTCTTGCCCCCATTAGTGTGTGTGAAGCTAAGAGAAGAAAGCTACTTTGTGAGGAATTCTCAATATTAGACACTTAAAGAGGGGCTCACCTAGGTGTCAGACTGACAATCTATGTCATTCAAATTTAGCTCTTCTGCCTTTCTTTCTGTTTTCTTTTTCTTCTTTCTTTTTGCTTTGTTAACGTTATTAAACCTATCAGTATATCTTTTAAACATATTTTCTTTCTTTTTAAAAAACTTATATATATATTTTTTTACAATCTAGCTGTTGCCTCCCATCCAGGTTCCCCCTCCCACAGTTCCTCATCCCATTCCTCCTCCCCCTGTCTCTGAGAAGACACACCCCACCCCACCAGACTTCCCTCCTCCCTGGGGCCTCAAGTCTCTCAAGGATTAGGTGCATTTGCTCCCACTGGGGCCAGACCAGGCAGTGCTCTGCTGTGTATGTGTCAGGGGCTCGGCGAGCCAGTGGATGCTGCCTTGTTGGTGGCTCAGGTTTTGGGAGCTCCCACGAGACTGGGTTAGTTAAGACTGCTGGTCTTCCTACAGAGTTCCTCTCCCCTTCAGCTTCTTCAGTCCTTCCCCTAATTCAACCATAGGGGTCCCTGACTTTAGTCCAATGGTTGGGATAAGTATTTGCGTTTGTCTCAGTCAGCTGCTGGTTTGGCATCTCAGAGGATAGCCATACTAGACTCCTGTAAGCACATCATAGCATCAATAATAGTGTCAGGCCGTGGTGCACCCCCCAACACACACACACACACACACACACACACACACACACACACACACACACACACACCATGAAATGGATCCCCAGTTGGGCTGGTCATTGGGTTGACTTTCCTTCAGGCTCTTCACCATTTTTGTCCCTGCAGTTCTTTTAGACAGGCACAATTCTGTGTCAGAAATTTTGACTGTGGGTTGGTAACCCTGTCCTCCATTGTAGATCTGTCTATCTACTGGAGGTAGACTCTTCAAGTTCCCTCTCTCCAGTATTGGACTTTTTGGCTATGGTCACCCCCACTGAGTCTTGAGAGCCTCTCACCTCCCAAGTCTCTAGTATTTTCTAGAGCCCCCCCCTACATATTTCTATTCATTCTGCTGGCCTTTTGGGCTTTTCTCCTGTCTCCCCAAACCTGAATGTGTTCCCTCCTTTCCCCTTCCTCTGCCCTCTCCCACCAAAGTCCCTCCCTACCTCTGCCTTCTGAGATTATTTTCTTCCCTGCTTCTAAGTGGAATTGAACCATCCTCACTTGGACCCTTTTGCTTGTTAAACTTCTTCCTGTCTATGGGTTGTATCCTAGGTATTCAGTACTTTTTGGCTAATTATTAGTGAGAACATATCATGCATGTCCTCTTGGGTCTGGGTTACCTCACTCAGGATGATATTTTCTAGATCTATCCATTTACCTACAAAATTCATGATGTCCTTGTTTCTTGTTTTTTTTTTTTTTTTTTTTTTTTTTTTATTAGTACACTGTAGCTGTCTTCAGACTCACCAGAAGAGGGCATCAGATCCCATTACAGATGGTTGTGAGACACCATGTGGTTGCTGGGAATTGAACTCAGGAAGATCAATCAGTACTCTTAACCTCTGAGTCATCTCTCCAGCTCCAATGTCCTTGTTCTTAATAGCTCAATAGTATTATTCTTCAGTTGAGGGACATCTGGAATGTTTCCAGCTTCTGGCTATTACAAATAAGGTTGCTATAAACATAGTGGAGCATGTGTGCTTGTGGTATGGTGGGGCATCTTTTGGGTATATTCTCAAGAATGGTATAGCTGGGTCTTCAAGTAGAACTACTTCCAGTTTTCTGAGGAACCACCAGATTGATTTCCAGAGTGGATGTACAAGTTTGCAATCCCACCAACATTGGAGGAGTGTTCCTCTTCCTTCACATCCTTGTCAGCATTCACCAAGATCAAGTAGGCTTCATCTCAGGGACTCAGGGATAGTTCAATATATGAAAATCCATCAGCATAATATACTATATAACAAACCCAAGAAAAAGTCACATGATCATCTCATTAGCTGCTGAAAAAGCCTTTGACAAAATACAACACTCCTTCATGTTAAAAGTCTTGGAGAGACAGGAATTCAATCCCCATATCTAAACATAATAAAAGCAATATACAGCAAACAAACAGCCAATATTAAATTAAATGGAGAGATACTTGAAGCAATCCCACTAAAATCAGGGACAAGACAAGGCTGCCCACTCTCTCTCTATCTAGTCAATATAGTACTTGAAGTTCTAGCTAGAGCCATGAGACAACAAAAGGAGATCAAGGGGATACAAATTGGCAAAGAAGAAGTCAAAATATCACTTTTAATTTGTACATTACATAATAACACAGATAAATGATCCCCAAAATTCTACCAGAAACTTCTACAGCTGATAATCAACTTCAGCAAAATGAATACACAGTGGTGGATATATAATCAACTCAAACAAATCAGTACTAGCCTTCCTTTATACAAATGATAACCAGGCTGAGAAAGAAAATAGGGAAACAATACCTTCACAATAGTCACAAATAATATAAAATATCTTGGTGTAACTCTAACCAAGTAAGTGAAAGGTCTGTATGACAACAATTTCAAGTTTCTGAAGAAGACTTTAGAAGATGGAAAGATCTCTCATGCTCATGGATTGGTAAGATTAATAGTAAAAATGGCCAGTCTATCAATTCTATAGATTCAATGCAATCCCCATAAAAATTCCAACACAATTCTTCAGAGACATGGAAAGAGCAATTGTCAATTTCATATGGAAAAACAAAAAAACAAAAACAAAAAAAACAACCCAGGATAGTAAAAGTGATTCTTAAAAGTAAAAGAACTTCTAGGGGAATCACCATCTATGACCTCAAGCTGTACTACAGAGCAATAGTGATAGTTTTAGGGAAAGGCTTATTGGGTTACTATGAATGAAATTCTGTTAGGGAGGCTGTAAGGTACTGACTGGTACAGAGACAGACAGGTAGATCAATGATATACAATCGGAGACTCAGAAATAAACCCACATACTTGCACACACTTGATCTTTGACAAAGAAGCCAAAAATATACAGTGGAAATTAGAAAGCACCTTCAATAAATGGTGCTGGTCTAACTGGCTGACTGTACATAGAAAAATGAAAATAGACCCATATTTGTCACCTTGTACAAATCTCAAATCCAAGTGGATCAAGGACCTCAACATAACATCAGATACCCTGAATTGAGTAGAAAAGAAAGTGGGAAAGAGCCTTGAACTCATTGGTACAGGAGAAAATTTCCTGAACAGAACTCCAATGGCTAGAGTTCTAAAATCAACAATTGATAAACGGGACTTCATGAAACCGAAAAGCTTCTGTAAGGCAAAAGACACAGTCAATAGGACAAATCGGCAACCTATAGATTGGGAAAAAAAAACTTAAATAACCCCACATCCAATAGAGGGCTAATATCCAAAACATATAAAGAACTCAGGAAGCTAACCTCCCTTCTTCCCACCAGCACCCATTAACTACCAACAGCCTCTAAGCTGCAGTTGGGATTCCTGGGCCCTTCCTCATCACCGCTGACATTATTGACTAGTTTGATCTTGTCCAGGTGACCACAGCTGCTATGACTTCTCTGTCCAATGCCCAAATTGCTTTTATAAAGTTTGCTTTTCATATCCGTGTTTCCCATCTCCCAGCTTTATCCTTTCTGCCTTATCTCCTACAAGGGCTCCTGAGCCTGGGGCAAGGGTAGGGAGGGGGCAGGTTGATATAAATATATAGCTGAGCATATATTAATATTTTAATTGTACCAGTGGATGGAAAGCATGCATATGCCCTTTTAAAAGCCATATTTACCAGAACTCGTTCTAGAGATTTATATTGCCGTGCTAATGTCTACCTAGCCCAAGTTAGCTGAAGGAACTCCACACTTCCAACATTGCTGTCAATAATCTTTGTATCATTCTGTGAATTTATCCATATAAAATACATAATTATTTTCATTGGGAATACTTAACATTATTGACGATTTTAACTAAATAAAATATCTCACTTTATCTCAAAAAAAGAAAAGAAAGAAGCTGACCTCCAAAGGGGGGGGGGAACCCCAAACAACACAACTAAAAAAAGAGAGAGAGGAAGGTATAGAGCTAAAAAGAGAATTCACAACAGAAGAAATCTCATGTGGCCTAGAAGCACCTAGAGAATGTTCAAAGTCCTTAGTAATTAGAGAAATGCAAATCAAAAGGACCCTGAGATTCTACCTTTATTATTTGCACCATAAACTTCAGTAAGTCAGCGCTATCATCACATATCCCCCTATAAATGTTTTCTTTCAGAGAAAACATACGCATACATTACTCTTAGTTTTAGGGAAAGGCTTACTGGGTTACTATGAATGAAATTCTGTTAGGGAGGCTGTATTCTGTGTGTGGAGGAGCGCTGCAATTACACTCAGGATTACTTGTAGATGGCGGCTAAGAGCCTGCATTTCAGGCTTGATTTAAACTGCTTGAGTCCAATCTCGGATCCCGCGTTTGCTGGCTTTGTGACATTTGGTCGATTGTCTATGCTCCTTGTGCCTCACGTGTAAAATGGAATTCCCCACCAGATTTGATCTCCGATGTTATTGAGAGGTTGAATAGGGAAGTGTGGGAGATGGCTCAGTTGGTGATGTGCCTGCCATGAAGACACGACGTCAGATCTCCAGTAAAAGCCGGCATGCTAGAATTTGTCTGTAATGCTATGGGAGTAGAAATAGGGAGATAACCAAGAATGCACTGGCTGCTGAACTTAGCCAGTCAGTAAGCTGTGAGCTCTGGGTTCAGCAAGAGACTCTGCTTTAAAACAAAACAAAGCAAAACAAAACCATAAAGGTGGCTAGCCACAGAAGATAGCAGACAGTTGATGTTGACCTCTGACCTCCATATGCACACCCACGCCCCTGTACATGCCACACACACACACACACACACACACACACACGCACACACACACGGAGGTACAAGAGAGTGCCATATTAATTTACTCATTCAGGTTTGCTTCCTCAGTTTTATCCTTGAGTATTCTTTTCAAATATTAATGTTCATACACATTCCCCAGGGATGGCTACAGTGCAGTTTCTGCTTCCACAGGTCTCGTCTAGGGCCTGAAATTCTGCATTCCGAATATGATCCTGGAGGATTTGAATGCTCTAATTCACAGACCACATCTAGCTGTGAGTGTCAAACCTTACAAACATTAGAATTCCGGGGAGGACTTGTTCTGACAGGATTTCTGGGTCCTGCACCTGGAATGGCTGCTTCAGCAGGTGGAGGGGTGGTGGGTAATCTGCATTTCTAACTAGCTCCTAGATAATAATGGTGCTTCTGGGCTAGCAACCTTGTATTTTAAGAACCACTAATTTAGAAAACAGATGATTATTTTACTTGGAGAATAAATTACTTTGCTATGCTACAGAAAACAGAGTTTGGGAGCTTGCAAGTTTCCAACATTTAGATTTTCGTTCTCGTATCTAAACATAAACGTTAATGTTACCTTGAATGACATGCTCTGACATGTCCCTTTAGGCTTTATACTGGCCAAGGCTTGCCAAGCTGGAGTAACAATTTAATCTTCCCTGGGGTTCCTGGCCAGGATTTCTGAGAGCAATGAGATCATGGCTCTTGAGGAGATATGTTCCTTCTCAAATGAGGATGAAAATGAGGAAACCATTTTAGTAGGCTTTCATTAGGCAGAGGGAAAGCGGCCTTGTGGTTGTCAGGCATTTTTGTACTCATGTGTGGATGGTATAATTCTGCACACACGTATGTATTGCAAGATGTGTTCTTCTGTGCCTCTGCATGTGAGGGTCAGAGGTCAATGCTGGATGCTGCATGATGTGTTCTGTGCCTGTGCATGTGAGGGTCGGACGGAAGTCAACGTTGGATGCCTTTCCTCTATTACTCTCTACCTTATTTTTGATGCTTCTCACTGAACCTGGAGCTCCCTGTTCCTGTTTGACTGGCTGATCAGAAAGTCCCCTGGATGCACCTGTGTCCACCCACCCCATTGGGGTTATTGGCACACTGCTGCACCTGGCTTCTTGTGTGGGTTCTGGGGATCTGAAACCAAGTCCTCACGGGTGTATAGCAAGCATGTTACCCACTGAGCCATCTCCTCAGCCCTACTTGGATATTTTTTTCTTGGACTTAATGTTGATAAATTTCTGGGTTGGTACAAAAATTCTTGAAGGATAGTATGGGCTACATGAATCTTTAAGGGTTTAACCCACAGCAATTATTTTTAAATGTGTGTGTGTGTGTGTATGTTTGTCTCTTTAACTTATCCATAAGTAAGGAACATATTAGAAGAGGCAATATCAAAATATATGCAAAGAGAATCTTCCCAGGTTGGCACATAGAGAGTTGTCAGGAGAATGTTCTGGAAGATAAGTTGTCCTTTTACATCAATCCAGTCAAGCAGTCCTTCAGGCTAGAGGAGAAACATGAATGCCCATAAAACAAAATCAGGTTGGCTTATCCTGGAAATGGATGAACTGTATACCTTGCCGTTTATTACTGTGCTGGTTTGAATGAGAATGGCCCATATATGATCAACTACTTGAATTCTTGATCCTCAGTTGGTCGAACCATTAGGGAAGGATTGTTGGAGAAGGTGTGTCACTAGGGGTAGCTTTGAAGTTTCAAAAGACTTGAGATGTCTCCAGTGTGCTCTTTGTTTCCTGTTTGAAGATCCAACTGTGATCTCTCAGTTACCACATCCCTTCACTGATCTGCCATCATGGAGCCTCTCACCCTCTGAAACAGTAGGCCCAAGATGAAATACTTTTCTTTTAACATTGCCCCAGGCGTGGTGTCTTACCACAACAGAAAAGTAACTAAGTACTCTTTCTTCTTAAGAGGTCAGCATGCAGTAGTTTGGGAGTGAGTTTGAGAGTGGCCCTATTACAACAATATTTATAATTTTAAGAAAGGTAAGGACAGGGGCTGGGGATTCAGCTCAGTGGTAGAGCGCTTGCCTAGCAAGCGCAAGGCCCTGGGTGAGGATTTATGTGAGGGAAGTAACCTTTGCTCAGCTATGTGCTGTCCAGTGCGGTGTGCTTTACTATGACTTCAGAAGTGATGGAGCCAAATGACCACATGGGCTAAAACCACTGAAATTATAAGTCAAAACAAACCTTTCTTTCTTCATTTTTTTTGCCCTAGCAACAACAAACTCTCTCTCCACACACACACACACACACACACACACACACACACACACACACACCATCAAAGTGTTTAGAACCATATACTTGCTGTACCAAACCTAGAATTAGGTTTCTACTTAATGTGCTTTCTGAAAAATTTAAGGAGTTTTTCCCCTCAAAACAGTGATGGATAACTCAGAAAAATAGAAATGAAGCTTATGAAAGAACAGTGCATTCTGTCTTGTGACAAGAAAGGTCAATGGTTATAGTATGGGAATCTTTCCCTACTGCTGTGACAAAATGCCTGAGAAAAACAAGGAAGGAAGGAAGGGTTTCTTTTGTCTCACAGTTTAAGGGTGAGACAGTCATGGTGGGTTGCTATGCTGTATCTGTTGTAAGGAAGCAGAAGTGGGATCAATGGGACTCAACTTTCTTTTTTTATTTAGTCTGGGACACCAGACCAGAGACCAATGCTGCCAACATTCAGGCTGAGTCTTTCCATCTCATTAACCCAATCTACAACTCCCCCACAGGCACATCTACTGGTTTGTTTTCTAGGAGATTCTAGGAAGGTTAATAACCAATATCAACCACAAGTTACTCGGTTGATTTTCAGATTTCTTTGTCCAGATCTACCCAAGAGCCAACTCGATGTTGGTTTTTGTCCAGATGACAAGCTTTTACTACTGGCTCCAACTGCACATTCCTAAGTGGAAT
The DNA here is from genome assembly GCF_021556685.1 of Rattus norvegicus. Lineage (NCBI taxonomy): Eukaryota > Metazoa > Chordata > Mammalia > Rodentia > Muridae > Rattus > Rattus norvegicus. Next base: position 77,301,682 of record NC_141542.1, read on the forward strand.
TCAAGGCTGGCTGTAGTTGAAGACTTGAAACTTCCAAAGGCTTCAACTTCGCAGCCACCACTGTGAATTGTTTCCTCATAGCTTGCAGAAACCTATAGATGAGTTACAGTAAGAAAGTTGGTTCATGGAGCCGGAGAGATGGCTCAGCAGTTAAGAGCTCTTCCAGAGGTTCTGAGTTCAATTCCTAGCAACTGCATGGTGGCTCACAACCAACTTTAATGGAATCAGATGCCCTCTTCTGGTTTGTCTGAAGACAGTGACAGTGTACACATACATAAAATAAATCTTAAAAAAAGAAAGAAAGTTTGTCTAGATTGTCACTAACAAAGAGGACTTGGGCCCACTCCTTTTTTTAGTTTATTTTCTCATACTATTTATCTTCCATGGCAACTTCATTCAAATGTCTAGATCAAGTACATCGTTTTTGTAAGGTACAAAATATTGTCACATACGGAGACATCAGCAGATATATTTCCTTCTTTCTATTTGGTTTATTGTTAAACCTTTTGAAAACAAAACCAAACGCAAAATGAAATTGCTGAATTTTCTAGCCTCATGAGGTTCCAGAGCCTAACAAGACTTTGGAGGGAAGCCTCTGGGTGGTGTTTGCTGGCAAACAATTGGCCAAGTGCTACAAATTGTTTTCAAGCTGCAGTTGGTGTCACTTTCTAATTACCTCGCTAAAACACCATGGTCTCGGTCACCATCATGGAAGAAAGCCTTCTTCTGGCTTCCAGTTCTACAGGGTCCGAGTCCGTGATCGCAGAGTGGGGGCAGCTGGTAGCAGGCATGGCAGCAGGAACAGGAAGTTGAGGAATCACATCTTGGACTACAAGCAGGAAGCAGAGAGTGAACTGGAAATGGCATGAGTTCTTATATTTTCAAAGCCATCCACAGGGACTTACTTCTTCCAAAATGTCCATACCTCTTAAATCTCCTCAAACAGTGCCATCACCTGGGGACTATAGGTTTCCTATGGGGGACATTATCATGTCATTTGTGATAATTCATGACACTACAGGTGGAATATTGGTAGGAAGAGGAGACTTTGGAACTAGGGGAGATGGCTCAGTTGGTGAAGTTCTCAACACACAAGCATGAAGACCTGTAATCCCACTGCTAGGGGTAGAAACGGGAGGATTGCTGAGACTTGGTACCCAGTCCTATGCTAGCCAGTCAGTGAGTTCCAGATTAGGTGAAAGACCCTTCCTAAAAAGGTAGAGAAGCAAATAAGAAAAACATTGCTGCCAATTTCTGACCTGGCCACCCATGGGCACTTACCCACGTGCACACATAAAGGAACTGTATACACACATATAGGAACATGTGTATACACACACACACACACACACACACACACACACACACACACACATATGCACCACATAAATCTTAGAGAAATTAACCCGGTCTCTAATCAGCAAATAAAATGACACATATCTGAAGGTGCAAAACTGATGTTTTGGTTAATCAAGTGTACCCTGTAGACATGGAAATATGAGTTTTCCCATTTCGTAATGAGGATTTTGGTTTGTGTTTTAAATAGATAGAATGTGTCAGAACTGATACTAAAATCTGGGTCATTTAGAAACTTCCTACCACTGCCTTCAACTCAAGAGCTTAAACTTGAGATGCCCTTAGTGAAGACCGGAAGGGTTCACAGTGGTGGGAACCACAGGCAAGGTTTCCCCATAAAGCAAGATGTCTTGACCCCTGGTAGAGTACAGCTGTTATTAAGTAAGGGGCATTCTTGTTATAGACCAAGAAGGACTGGAGCAAGGACATGCAAGTCTGCTCAAAGATGGCACTGTAGGTGCCAATCAGGTCGGGGAGAGAGAGAGATTCCTTACCTAATGGATACTCCTGAGCCTCAGCCATCAGGGCCCAAGTGCGCTAGCAAAATCTGAAAGCTTTTCAGTCTGTCTAGAGAAGATGATGTCCACCAATATACTGTCAGAAAACTCTGAAATAAAGAAGGTGAGAAACCTGGGACCAAAGCAGCCGAGACTCAGCATCTTGTCACTGCTCCCTGTGTCCTGCAGCACCAATGCTGACCTGCTGCTCCGCAGAAACAACGCCCTAAGAAACATGCGGAGGAAGCCACAAGAGAATGACAGAAGCCAAAGCCAAATGCCAGAAACGGATTGCCAAGAGACGTAGGCTGTCCTCTCTGACATCTGCTACTTCTGAGTCGGAGTCCAGTCAAAAACAAGTCTTTAAGAGGAACAAATACGTGGTCAACCTTTGAAGAAAGGAAGAAAGAAAGGAAGGAAGGAAGAAAGGAAGGAAGAAAGGAAGAAAGGAAGAAAGGAAGAAAGGAAGGAAGAAAGGAAAAAAGGAAGGAAGGAAGAAAGGAAGAAAGGAAGGAAGAAAGGAAGAAAGGAAGGAAGGAAGAAAGGAAGAAAGGAAAAAAGGAAGGAAGGAAGGAAGGAAGAAAGAAAGGAAGGAAGGAAGGAAGGAAGAAAGGAAGAAAGAAAGGAAGGAAGGAAGAAAGAAAGGAAGGAAGGATGAAAGGAAGGAAGAAAGGAAGGAAGGAAGGAAGGAAGAAAGGAAGGAAGGAAGGAAGGAGGGAGGAAGGAAGGGAGAAAGAAAGAAAGGAAGAAAGAAAGAAAGGAAGAAAGGAAGGAAGGAAGGAAGAAAGAAAGGAAGAAAGGAAGGAAGGAAGGAAGAAAGGTAGGAAGGAAGAAAGGAAGAAAGGAAGAAAGGAAGAAAGGAAGAAAGGAAGAAAGGAAGGAAGGAAGGAAGGAAGAAGGAAGGAAGGGAGAAAGGGTAATTCTTATTTTCAGTTGGAATAAAAACCAACAGGAAACTTCAAGGCATTCCATTTCTGTTAGTTGTTATAATTGATATAACAGTATAGCATTTTATGTATTCTAACTGCAACTGAAAACAGATATCTAATACTTAAGAAAATATTTTCTTTTGGTAGTCATTTTATTCATGGTTTCTCTTCCTCAAATTGGGTCTTTCCCTGTAGCCTAGGCTAGTCTTAAATACATCATTCTGTCCAGGCTGGCCCTCAGACTTACATCAATCCTCCTGCCTCAGTCTACTGAGTGCCAGAATTACAAACACTCACACCCAACTCACCCTATGTGTGTGAACCCTTAAGCTAGTAAGAGAAACTTTGAACTTCTTCTATTCAGTCCTATGTCTACTTTTAGTGAATATTTGTAAGAACCAATATAATTCTTTCTCAGTAACTATGTTTTTTTGTTTCCTTCAGAGGGTCATGTGAAAGATTGTATAATTCAGAAAAGTTATTTCTACTATGAAAAAAAAACACTCCACATTTAAATCAATCTGAGTCTCTCCCTCACATCCAGGCTGAATCTAGGACACATCTGGATGTTGGAAACATCCACATTTGATTGACTTTTCCAGTTTTCAGAGCATTTAGTAAATAAAAGAATAAGGCACTTGTCCTGACACATGCCTTTTAAAGAAGTCAACAGCATTTCTGTGGGACTGGCAAGCCCATAGCACAGCCCTTGTTTCCTGCCCATTGCCCCTGTCAGACGTGCCTCATGCTGGTGGACAAGGTTCACTTTCAAAGGGTGTGGTTTTTGAGGTTGCCAACATGCCTTACCATGGCTTAAAATAGCTCTCTCTGGCTGCCAGATGGCCCAAGGAGACACCCAACTTAGGAGTCACCGACTTTAGAGACTTCTGGGTGCCTTAGGACTAGAACTCTTTCAGGGTCCTTCCTACATTTCTATTTTTAAACATCTGAACCACTTTAAACTTTAAACCAGGACCTTATTCTTCTCCTCCCCCTTCCCCTTGTAAGTGAAAACAGAGAGTAAGAATTAATTTTGGGAACAGACAGCTATGCTGACCTGTTGCCAGTCCCCTGAGAACATTCATTTTAAACTACTCTCCAAAAGAAACTTACTTTTTCAGACTAAATTCTTTGAATTCTGTGTATACAGAAGGCAAGAGAAACCCCATGGGGAAGCAATTCTGGTAGCCTACAAATAAAGCAGCCCCTGTGGCCACCTGACAAGAGTAAAGGAAAAAACCTTAGATACACTCCTCGGGGTAAATTCTTTCCTGGGTACAAATGCACAAAACACAGTTCATTCCAAGTTACAGAATGGTAATTCAATTGCCTGGGGAAATTAAGGGAAAAAAATCTTGAAAGAGAAGGCAAATAATATTATTTAGGGACAGAAATAATTTTTTATTAATTGAATGGAAGAATAAGATGAATAGGGTTTTAAAAAAGAGAAAAATAAATATATTGTAAAGGAGGCCTTCGTCAACTATTTCCTGAGCACTTACTATGCATGAAAAATAGTTGCAGTCTCTAGAGATCTAATAAACAAGAGACTAGAGATATTCCTGGCCCTCATAGGCTTCCTAGTCAGTGGAGGGCTCAGCTAGCTACCTAAACTAGTGTGCTAATGTGGTAGTGTGTGTGTGTGCGTAGATACTTCACAAGGATGCTTAAATCAAGAACTTAAAGGGTTAGATGGACAAAGCTCTTGACTTTGTCTTTGTCTCTACTAGGGTCCTATTGCTGTGATGATAAGACACTATGGCCAAAAGCAAGTTGATCAGGAAAGGCTTTATTTGGTTTATGGTTTCAAATCACAGTACATCATTAAAGGAAGTAAAGGCAGGAACTCAAACAGAACTGGAATCTGGAGGCAGGGGCTGACGCAGAGGCCATGGAGGGTGCTGCTTACTGGGTCGGTCCTCATGGCTTGCTCAGCCTGCTTTCTTCCACAAGCCCAGGGGGTCATGTCAAAACATATTTCCATTGAATTTATTTAATTCTTCTAAATAAGAAGGCACCTAATATGCTCAGTCCTGTGTTTGCGGTGAGCAGACACCACACAGTTCTGGTTCTTATGGGCATACATTGTGAATTTTATATAGTAACTTATAAATACATGAATTCCAATTTTACCAGAAGAAACAATATAAGTGCAAATCTCAAAATAAAAGATTTTAGCTGAGAATGGCAAGAAAATCAAAGGTTTAGATGCATTTTTGGATGCCTATAAGACTGTATTTCATATTTCTATCATTCTTCCCTTTTGTTGTTCTATAATAATTAATGTTTTATACTCTATTGGGAGAGGGACACACAACATGCTCCTTTTAGATATTTTAGCTTTCTGGCCTCGCTCAATTGATAATAGCAAGAGCTACATTTTTTGGGGCTAAATAAATACCAGTTAATCATAACCAGCATTCAGATTCCCTCCAAATCCGTCTTCTAGTTGTCCTGATATTATCAAACCCATTTTTTCAAAATATTATCAAAAAGTTGTCCTGATATGTCAAACCTATTTTTGTGACTATTTTTGAAGCCTGATATTCCTAACACCTGAACAGAGGACAGTTATCCCTGCACAGTGAAAGCTTAGAAGGAAAAGCCAAATTAGAAAAAAAGAGCAGCAGGAATTTTCTCTGTTCTCCAAATGTCAGGAAGATTACTGCCGGATGTTGGTTAATATACACGGAATAGCATTTTTTCTGCTTATAGAGCCAAGAAAATAACTCGAAGTAACTTCACAGTATTAGATATGAACACTGGGGGAGCAAGCTGACCTTTCTAATAGAACAATACCCTACTATTACATTGGTGTTTCCTGGGGCCCTTTGGAATTTTGAGTTATAAGAAGCCATGGTCCCCCCTCCCCTCTCCCCTCCCCCCCCTCCCCTCCCCTCTCCTCTCCCCTCCCCTCTCCTCCTCTCTCCTCTCCCCTCCCCTCTCCCCTCCTCTCCCCTCCTCTCCCCTTCTCTCCCCTCCTCTCCCCTTCTCTCCCCTCCTCTCCTCTCTTCCCCTCCGCTCCCCTCTCCTCTCCTCTCTCCTCTCCTCTTCCCTTCCCTCTTCTCTCCTCCCTCCTTACATTCCCCTTTCCTTCCATTTCTCCTTTCCTTCCATTCCCCCTTCCTTCCTTCCTTCCTACCTTCCTTTCTTTCCTTTTTACTTTTTTCCTTCCTTTCTTCTCCCTTCCCCCCCCATTCCTCCCTTTCAGTAAAGATAGCAAGGTAAGAGGGATCAAATAAAAGAAAGGAAATGAAGTACCAAAAGAAGGACTTAACCATTAAAGCAGACACTTTCCCAAAGGAGTACTCCATCTGCACTTATCATTTACACCTAATAGCCACATGCAGGATGTACTTCCTGTGCTCTGAATCATACATTCTCAACAGAAATTACCCACCGGGGTAAAAGAGGTGTGTGTGTGTGTGTGTGTGTGTGTGTGTGTGTGTAAAATTACTTTTTAATGTATAAAGCATGGATATATGCACAATTACTTAGGCAGGTATACAGTGTAACTATGGTATTAAAAATCCATAGGGTGGCAATTAGGAAAAGAATGTCTGGAAAGATTCTTCACTGGGAGGTGACAGTGAAAGCAAGTGGCCGAGAAGTGCTGTCTTAGTGGGATGCTCATGCTGTACAGAGAAGGTAACTTACTTCCGGAAAAACTTCTTAATCTCGAGTAACTTGGTGTTTATTCAATAACATCAACTAGAAATTGATATGGTGGGATGAAGCTGAAATGGTAGCATGGCTTAAAAAATAGTGGGCAATTATTGGGGCAAATAAATGGGTTTTTCAATAGACTTACTTACTACAAACTCAAGAAACGTAGGCCAGACTCTTAGAATTGGAATTAAAAGAAGTAGGAGGGGGGCTGGGGATTTAGCTCAGTGGTAGAGCACTTACCTAGGAAGCGCAAGGCCCTGGGTTCAGTCCCCAGCTCCGAAAAAAAGAACCAAAAAAAAAAAAAAAAAGAAGTAGGAGGTAAAATCTCTTGTACTTTTTTTAGAATCTACAGTAGACCAGTAGACACTCTCCCCACCTCCTTACTTGTCTTGTCTTGCTAAGTTAATGGAGGATATATATATATATATATATATATATATATATATATATATATATATCCTGTGGTATATCTAGACTGGGGCATGTGGCGCTTTGAACATTGTATACAGGTAGGCGACTCATTGTTTACGTTATATTACGTTGATCTCTTCAGTTGCTTACCCAGAGTCAGTGTGCTTGTTCCCTGAGTTGTTTATAGCACTTGCATTTACTAGTACAATTATTATTTAATGAGACATTAGATAAACCAGTGAATAGAAAAGAAATAGGATTGTAGTTTCTACAAAAACCACGTTGAATGTAAAAAGTGAGTAAGGAGAATAGCCAACATGTTTTATATGCATGTTCTCAGTCACACTCAAATACAGTTAGAAGATTGGGTTTAGACAAGCTTGGGTTTCACCAGAGGATTATAAAAGAAGCAGAGAAAATAGAGGGAATTAAATATTATATATACACATATATACATATATGTATACATATATACATATATGTACATGCACAAATATACATATATACACATATAAACACACATATACACACCTGCATATATGCATATATAACATACATACATACATACATGATGGCTATTGGGTCTTAAGTTGCAGTAAAAAGAGAATTGTTAAGGATGTGAGAACCTAAAAATATAGGCTTGGTTAACTGAGGAGCACTGCAGTAGCAGAGTAATCTGAGATATTGAGGGTTGCAACTGTATGCTGGAATGCTTGAAATTAAGTTTATGAAGGTGGTCCAGTTAATGAAAATGATAAAAGGGTCTGTCTGCTTATTGCTCTGAAGATGCCAGCTCAAGAGGGTTGACCCAAAGAACATAAGAGATCAGGCTATTAAAAGGATATTAAAGTCCTGAAGAATAGCCTCAGTAAAAATGTGCTGGCTGGTTTTGTGTTAGCTTCACACAAGTTAGTGTCATCTGAGAAGATGAAGCCTCAACTGGGAAAATGCCTTCATGGGTCTGGGCTGTAGGTAAGCCTGTAGGGCATTTTCTTAATTAGTGATAGACAAGGGAGGGCCCAGCCCGTCATGGGTGGTGCCTCCTCAGGGATGGTGGTCCTAGGTTATGTTATATATATATATATATGTATGTATGTATATATATATATATATATGTATGTATGTATATATATATACTCATATATGCACACACACATATATATATATATATACATGTGTGTATGTATATGTATATGTGAAAGCAGGCCAAATAAGTCATAAAGAGCAAGCCAGCAAGAAGCACTCCTTCATGGTTTCTGCATCAGTTCCTGCCTCTAGGTTCTCACCTGTTTGAATTCCTGCCATGGCTGTTTTTGAAAGTGATGAACTGTGATCTGGAAGAGTAGGCAAAATAAATCCTTTCCTCCTTAGGTTGCCTTTAGTCTGGTGTTTTATTGCAGCAGTAAAACCCTAGCTAAGAATGGGTTGAGTGGAGACAATAGAATGGCTCGAAAAATGCAGTTTACCCAGGGACAGAGTAGCAAGTGGCACGGTGTTCTGAGGGCAGAGAATGTTCATCACATCTGACTGTGATTGACAAGGGGGTTTACACCTGACTATGTGGGTCCCAGCTGAGTATTGATGCTGACAAGTCAGACTGAGATAGAAGGACAGAACTGAGGACAGTGTTTCAGACTGTGGGTCACAGGGTGCACAAAGGACAAACAGTAGGAGAAAGCATGCAGTGTTGTGTCAAGGAGTTCACTCAGTAGGGAAGCTGTAGGCTCTGAAGGTCTAGATGTTGAACTGAGAGTGACTTTTATTTTTTATTTTTTTTGCCATTTACTATTTGTAGAGAAATAATTATCATTTGACTGCCATCTTTAGAAATTTCTCAATGGGCTAATCTTTACTAATGCTACCCTTCTAGCAAGAATTCATTCTCACATGGAGTTTTAGGCTATGAGAAATCGTGCCTACATTTGGAAATATGGATAAATAGTCAAACACATTAAAATGTGAAAGGGAAGATGGAACTGGATAGAAAAAAATAGAAAGTTTATATCTATATTCGCTTAGAGACAATATTCTCGGAAGCTCATGTCTTTGCAAACTTCAGATCTTTTATCTCTGTGTGTTGATCTGGGTGCGCTCAACGTTAGAATGTCACGTCTTCAAATGTGCAAATCCTTCCCCATCGAGCTAAAAATAAGCAGTTAATTCTGTCTCTTCTTCTTCCTCTACTTTCCACTTGTTATCATGTTTTGATTTGAGAAGAGATACCAAACTGCCACAAGCAACTGAGTGTAGGGGTGGCTTGATCTGGGTCTCTCTCTTTAAGCAGAACAGCACTGAAAGTCAAGCTGTTAGAGCAAGGTGTAATGAAAAGAGGGATGGTGTTGCTTTGGATGAGGCAATGCTCACCGACATCAGACTATGAAGAGCTCATGTTTCACTCTCCACTAGTCTTTCTGTTGTATTTGACCACTCATCTCGGGTAGGTTCTAGTAGTCAAATGAGTTTTCCACAAAAAGACTTTATTTCTAACTTCAAATTTTCTGGTTTTTTTTCCCCCTCTATGACCTGCTATATAACCCTGGCTGGTTTGGAGCTCTTTATACAGACGAGACTGACCTTGAATTTACACGATCCCCCTGCCCCCTGCCCATGTAACAGTGTAGGCAGGACCCAGCCATGCCCGGCATCCTTAAAGAGATTTTAACAAAGGGACACTTTTCAGAAGCATGGAAAGGGTTCAGAGAGATAACGAGGGTGTGACTAGGAATGATAGGAAGCTGCGACTGCTCTTAGACTCGAGGGGACAAATGGAGAGAATCCAACAAGAGCTAGATCTACAGAGAGGACCACACAACCAGAGCGAGAGCTGTGTAGAGGTTTGTCATAACTGCCAAAACTAGTCAGTCAGGGCAAGGGGAGACATGACAAATGCTTAGCTTTCTCTCCTACCCACAGAGTCTTATGTAAAGTATGGAATTCAAATGGAAGGCAAAGGGTTCAAGAGAGTCCGGGTCATACTGTCCAAAGTCGTCAGAACAGGCCAAACCTAGTTTCTTCAACTCTTCAGTCCTTCAGGAGTCTGCCTCTCAGTTTCTCCCATATGCAACACTTCATTAAACTCAGAAAAAATTAGAAATCTGAATTTACTTTTCCAAGACCAGGATCCTGATCCACAGTTCAGGTTGGCTTTGAACTTGTCCTCCTGCCTCAATCCCCTTGCTGCTGGGGTATGTGCTACCATCTGGGTGCAAATATAATCCTTCTCCCTCCCCTCTTACCCCCTCATCCTCCTCCTCTTCTCTTTCCTCCCCCCACCCCAATTAGAGCTTTAGAGAGGGCACAGTGAACAGGACATGTTGAGAAACGACACACAGAATGACAAGTGGAAGTCAAACTGTCCTGCTTATGACTGATCAGTTTAGGTTGCAGGGAAGAACTTAGTATGGGGACGTGTGAAGCTGCCAGCAGGACCTGGAATTCATATCTTTCCCAGTGAGACCCAGAGATAGCACCAAAGCATGTGGGAGTGCCAGCTCTTGAAGGAAAGCAGGGAATGTTGGTTTTCTTTTGGGGAGGAAAAGTGTGGGTCTGCCCACCACGATGAAGATGGGAATGTAGGGTTTGGGTTGCGCTCTGTGAGGGCATCTCTTGCCCAGGAGAGAAGTATCTAGCACAGAAGTCCCACTAGTACACTGTAGCAGAAGAGCTGAGAACATTGTCTTTCCCTCAGTTTCTCATGCCTTCAGGAGTTAGGCACCAGGGATGGGAAGGCACAGATGAGTGATTTTACTCTAAGTGAGAACACTGACAGTTACTGAAGATGTTCTTTAAGGATGGGGGGGGGTGGTTTTCATTCATTTGTCACGAGGTTTGCACAGCTGACACTCTAATGACCTGTTGTCAACTGGGCTTTGGAGATGGTAAAAAGGAAGCTTGGCAAAGTTAAAGGGCCTTGATGAGAGCCGCAGAAATTACCTGGTGGCAGAGCTAGGATTCAAATCTAGACAGTTGGGTGCAGAGCTGATGTTCTTAACTCCTTTCCACATCCTGGAGACCGGCCTGTGAACAAATAATTACCCGGTAATGAATGAGGTAAGTGCTAAGGGGAGGCTGCATGCAGCAGAGGAAGCAGTGACTGAGCCGATCTGAGAGTCAGCCATTTGTACAAAGTCCCTTGCCTGCTGCCAGAAGTGAGCACAGCAGAGTCTTTTTAGGACTGGCATTATTATTACATAGGCACAGCCTCAGATGTGGAGGTCAACTCATGCTGCCCTGCTGCCTGGCTCATACATAACAACACTTAAAATAATTTCTTCCTGACACCCTGGATCCCTTCCAAGAGTTTTGTTCCAGTTCACAGATAAGGCAGAAACAGGAAAAGGATGTGCTAATGTTTCCCGACCAGGGACCTAGGTTGGAGTTTGGAATAGGTTTGTAATTAAAATATTGTTAAGGTTCTATGACATTATCTATATTTATATGTCTTAATAAACATGCTGTATAAAAAAAAACCATAAACACCAGGTGTGTGACTGGCTAAATCGTCCCATTTCTGTGCTTATAGGTCTATGATGAATAAAGGTTGCTTATTAATATTTCTTACCTCAAATACTTTTTACCACAACAGTAATAACTTAGTTGTAGAATATCATGATTTCTGCTAATAGCACAGAAACAAATTTACTTCTTTGTCTCATCCCTCTACAGTAGCTTTGTTTCGTTACTGGCTTGTCCCTTGGAGATCTTTGAACTATTGAACATCCATATATTTGATTCATAAATTACTTAATATTTGAGTATTGTTAGTTTATTTGGCCAAAGTGGACACTCCAAGCAGGTGCTGTCCACTGCCGCCAGGCGCTGGCCTATTCATGCCAGGATGTTAAGCACATCCTGTAGTTTGGTGTAAACACCAGGTGGGATTCTAATCCGCAGTCTTCTTCTGTTCCTCCGTAGGGAACGAGAACCAGTGGGAAGTACCAGTCAGCAATTCTCTGTGCCTTTAGAAGTCAGCAAGTTTCACTCCAAAACGACACAAAAAGGGAACTGGCCCAGTCACTCCCAAGCCTCCTCTGTACATAGCCTCCTTCTTGGCACGATCCCAGAAACTCTCAGAGAAGCTCCAAGTGGATGTGTAAATCCTTTCTTGGACTAGTTTCCCTTCTGTTGAGGTTTGGAGACGTTCTCTTTCCTTTCCAATGTTGAAGTTGCCTGGGAGTCACCTCCCTGGCTCATTATTGGATGATTCTATCATTTTGTACAGGGAGACAAAATGAAACAAGGTGACCCTCACAGCCATGGGGCCAATAGCTGGGTATTGTGGTCATCAAGGTAGACTCCAGAGGTAAGAGGAAGTCTGCTTACACATCTGGCCAGGTATTATCACACAGTTGTGTACAAGGACCACAGCTCTGTTCTTTAGAACCTTTTGCTCCTTAGCATGTCAGGGGATCCAACTAGCACAGGAGGTCTAATGAGCAGAGTGATTTGGGAGGGATGGGTACTACAACAGCTTTGTAAGACAAGAGGTTATGTCTTCTGATTACTTTTCCATCATCAAATGAAAGAATCGGAAAACTGGTAAGTGTGTCAGACTCCTGGCTGTCTCTTAGCATTGATTTCCTTTTTGCTCATTGTCCTGGAATTCTGAGTATGCAAATAGGAAAGATGATGAAGCTACGTTGGCCATGTGACTAAGCTTAGGTTGATAGGAAATAAGCAGAAATACTGCAATTTCTGGGTTGTGACCTGAAAGAGAAAGGGGGTGGCTACTTGACGGGTGGTGACTGAGTTCCTGGCTCTCCAGTTGACATTTTGAGTCCTGAGCTGCTAAGTCGCAGACTGTTGAATGAGGTAAGAAGGCACACCGTGGCCTTTATGTCTTTAGGAATCAATTTGGGTGTTTGTCAGGTAATCCTAACAATCTTTTTTTCTTTCTTTCTATTTATTTATTTATTATCCTGATCACTGCCCCTGCCTCCTCCCAGTCCCCCTTCACATAGTCCCTCCCCCATATCTCTCCCCTTCTCCTCTGAGAGAGTGGAGGCCTTCCTGGGTATACCCCTACCCTGGCCCATGACGTCTCTGCAGGGCCAGGCACATCCTCTCCCACTGAGGCCAGACAAGGCAGCCCAGTTAGGGAAACAGGATGCAAAGACAGACATCAGATTTGGGGACAGTCCCTGGCTCCAGTTGCCCAACAGGTTTTTACACCAAGGGAGTGACTTGGATGTTCAATAGATTAGTGTCAGCTTCAATTGAGAACATGGCCTTATGGCTCCAATGCTTCTGTTTTCTGAAGGTAGCCAGACTCCTCTCACAGATAGTTTGCTTGAACTCCTCATGGTTTCCATTTAGATTGCTGTCTTTCGAGGATTCTATAAGAAAGGGGCACGGTAGCAGGTCTCAGTTAGAATAGGGGTGGATATCTTGATCTTTCATTAGACTCAGAAACTCTGTTCCAAACCATCATTCTTTCAAACATCGCTGCATTTCTCTGGTGTGCCCTAGGATGGATGTGTGCAAGAAGACGGTTGATTTCTCAGCCATGACTACACAGTGTTTGAATCTGTTGCTAGGACATCTGTTGAATTTCCAAATTCTATCTTAGGAAAGAAATATAATTTTTCTTTGATGCTACATTCTTCTTTAGGCAGAAATACAAGGAAACCACTGTCTGTGGTGGCATTTTGGCAGAACTCTCAAGTGTAGCCTGGATCTGGGAACCCACAATTCAAGAATAAGGCACCATTTATGTACAAAACTGTTGGATTTGGAAGGATACTTGGTTTGGTATGTTCATGAAGCCACTGACTTACAGGGTCAAAGAGCTTATTTTTCAAGTAAGTATATTTTACTGTTTATGAGAGACTACCAAAATAATTATTTCCTGTGTGGGTCAGCGGGAGTGAGGTAATCTCAAGGAAAATGTTCCATTGTGCTTATTGGGCTGGGCGGGGAAGTGACTCCAGACATCTCTTAAAGGAACAGTCATCACATTAAGTGGTGAAATCTGGTTCGTATGTCTATGGGAGAGAGGTTCATTTTCTTTTTTGTACTTTCAGGATCTCTCATGAGAGGCAACAAATGAGACTGTACACATATGTTGGCACAGTTTCACTCATTCTTCTGTGGCACACTTATAAAGTGGGTTGATGTATATAGTGTATAGATGTTTTAGAAAGATAATTCTATAGGAGCCAGAATAGAACATGTCCTGTTTCCATTAATTTGGAAGGAGAAACTTACCTTGCACTTGTCTGCCTCAAGCCACTTGAGATGTTTTATTTGCCAGCCTACACTAAATGATTAATCGCATTAACCACTTTTGGATGAATGAATGTGAATGAATGAATGGCTTGCCAAGGAAGTAGATTTTAGTGAGGAGATTTCTACCTACATTTTGACCTGTCCTGGTACTGTGACTCTGGCTGAAAGGTCAATTTGTTGTCCAAGGCTAGAATTTGACTAAGGCAATGAACTTCATGGTTCAGAGATTAAGTAACACTATGCTTCATATAACCACCCTTCTAAGAATCAGGCTTAGGGTTACCTACACCTTGTGAGATATTGGCACAGCATGTGGAGTGATCACACCAGTTGGACCAACAGGTAATAGACAATCACACCAAATTAATAGGATTCCAGTTCTGGTCCATATATTAGAGGGACAACTTTGGACATACAGGTAGAGTGATATACTTCACTCTATTGACCTTGCTCCATTGCTATGCTACAGAAGTTTAGAGTGTATATTACAGCTTGTAGAGTTTCATATTATAATACAGAATGTTCAATGTGTGACAATTTTTGTTGAGTGTCTATTAGCTGCGGGCATGTATTGGGGCTGGAATGAAGACATGGACCAAACAAACAAACAAACAAACAAACAAACAAACACCTGACCACAAAATAATTATAAATTGTATTCATTCATGAAATATAAACTGCTATGTGAGGTAGAGAATAAATGAAAATTTACCAGGGGTCAGAAATGAGTGTCTGGGCAAGATGTGCCTACTGGTGCTGTAGTGGCACGGCTGTGAAGTGCTAACCAACTCTTCCTTGCTTAGATTTGAGGTTGTTTCAAAGGAATTAATGCCTGGGTCTGTTAACCTGGTTAACATCCCGTGGCTGGAAGGAGGTCTAGAAGTAACCTACAACTGTTAAGTGGACAATGGTGTTAAACTGCCTCTAAACACTGTCTTTATACCTACAGATTGGCACTGCTCTCAGCTTTGGTCAGAGAAGCTTCTCCTTTCAGTGAACAATGGTTGACGTAGAGACTCAAAACTGGTTGAAGCGCTGAGAGTAAGTGACCTTTGAGTGATTGTCTCTAATCTAAACAGGACATCTAGGCTACTTCCTCCAAGGATGAGGAAACATTGCAGAAGTGATGGGCAGAGGGTTAGAAAACAAATGAAATGAAATGCTGCCTGGTGGGTATGACATGGCCATGATACCCATGAATTAAGCAGTTACTTTCCCAAGACTCAAACAAGATGAGGGCTTATCACATTATACCCTGAGCCCCCTCCCCCTTCCTGAGGAATGATTGGCAGGCAATGAAGGGTAGAAGAGGGAAACTCATCTTCTTCAGTGGTGTGTCAATCATGCTCCAGTACATACATTCTCCCCGTGCACGTGGAAGCGATCCTAATCAGACTCAATGAGTCACACCCCACACCACCATCCAAAACCAAGTAAATAAAGAGGCAGACTTGCAGACAAGAACAGTTCTGGGTCAACAATGTGGAAGGTGGGCTGTGATCCCATCTCCTCCCTGGGGGCCCTGTCTATCTGCTGGAGGTGGTCTCTGCAGATCCCATCCCCCCACTGCTGGGCAATTTTGGCTAAGTCACCTGCGATGAGACCTGGGAGCCTCTCACATCCCAGGTCTCTGGGGCTTTCTAGAGGTTCCCTCCACCTACCCCCTCCGAGGCTGCATGATGTTTATTCCCATTCATTCTCCTTGCCCATGGGCTTCTCTCCTGTCTCCTCCCCTACCTGAAAGAAATACAGAGACAAAAGTGGAGCAGAGTGAAGGAAAGGCTGTCCAGTCATGGGCCCAACTTGGGACCCATCTCATGGGTGAACACCAAACACTGACACTGTTGCTGATGCTATGTTGTGTTTGCTGATAGGAGTCTAGCACGGCTGTCCTCTGAGACAGATGCTGATACTTACAGCCAATCACTGGGCTGAGGTCAGGGACCCCTGTGGAAGAGCTAGGGGAAGAATTGAAGGAGCTGAAGAAGACGCCAAACCCATAGGAAGAACAACAGTGCTAACTAACCTGGGCCCCTAGGAGCTCTCAGAGACTGGGCTACCAACCAAAGAGCAAACAAAATACTGGTCCAAGGCTTCCAGTACATGTGTAGCCGAGGACTGCCTTGTCTGGCCTCAGTGGGAGCAGATGAACATAATCTCGTAGAGACTTGATGTCCCAGGGAAGGAGGATGCCCAGGATGGGAGGAGGCGTACCCTCTCAGAGTCAAAGGGGAGGGAGAATGGAATAAAGAACTCTGGGAGGGGGAACCTGGAAAGGGGGGCAACATTTGGAATGTAAATAAATAAACTAACTAATCAAAAATAAAAAACAAAACCCAGGTAGACTTGTTGGAAAGAAGAGATTTACCAGAAATGGGCAGGAGGTGTGAGAGGCTGTAATGGGTGAATGTGATTGTCCTTGTTTTCTAGAATAAACACTGTGGTAGTTTGAATGAAACCAGTCCCCCTAGTCCTGCAGGGAGTGGTAATATTAGGAGGTGTGGCCTTGTTGGAATAGGCTTTGTTGGAGGAGGTTTGTCGTTGGGAGCTCGCTTGAGGTCTCAGAAATACAACACAGTCTCCTTCTGCTGCCTGTGGATGAAGATGTAGAGCTCTCAGTCCTTCTCCAGCACCGTGCCTGCCTGGACACTGCCATGCTTCCCACCATGATGACAATGGACTGAATCTCTAAAACTGTAAGCCATCCCCAATTAAATGTTTCCCTTTATAAGAGTTGCCCTGGTTTCTTCACAGCAATAACAAGACAAACACCATGACTAAAAACAGCTTCTGGAAGAAAGGGTTTATTTCATCTTATAGATAAACATCGCTATGACGGAAGTCAGAGCAGGAATTCAAGACAGGGACCTGAGGCAGGATCTGAAGCATGGACACAGTGACTGTTGTTTACTGGTTTGCCCTTCATGGCTTGCTCAGTCTGTTTAATTATAGAACTTAGGTTTACCTGCTTAGGAATGGCACCACCCACAGTGGGCTGGGCCTTCCCACATCAATTATTAATCAAGAAACTGCCCTCATAGACTTTCCTATAGGCAATCTAATAGAAGCATTTTTTTTCAAGTGAAGTTTCCCTTTTCCAGAAGACTCTAGCTAGTGTCAAGCTGCTAAAAACACTAGCCAGCATAATAAAAAGGGCCAAAATATTGCAAACATATATGAAATTGTCGAAGAATAAAACATTTTTAAAGAAAATGAAGGGAGACTGAAAGAAGAAAAAGCTAAAACACACACACACACACACACACACACACACACACACACACACACACACACCCCACATACACCAGAAAACAAAAAACCCTGTTAGGAGAAGCTTTGGGGAGAGTGAGAGGAACATATCACAGACTGGAAGGAAGTCATCTTAATGACTTAGTGACTAGAATGAATTGTTGTTTTAGAGAAGAAAGCAAAGGAAACAAGGCCAGGAGTTTCCTAGGTGTGCAGGTGTATGTGTTCTAACTGGCAAAAGTCTTCCAAAAATGTTTAGATGTACTCCCAAGACACAATGTGCAAAGGTATGTGTTGGGTGTATTGGAGAAGTTGGGGCTTTATTTCCATATCTAGAACAAGAATTGTTTGGGCTGGAGAGATGGTTTGCTCGTTATTTACAGAGGACTTGGATTTGATTTCCAGTATCCACATGGCATGGCTCACAGGGTCCATAGGAGGTGCATCACCACCTTTCTTCTGAAAGTTGCTTTTGGTCATGGGGTTTATTATAGCAATTGAAGGCAAACCAGGACACCCAGAAACACCCGTTACACCCTCCTGCCTCCTGCCCATTTCTGCTAAATCTCCCTCCTCTTCAGCAAGCCTGCCTCTTATTTTTATGCACTTTCTTGGTGTTTGGAGGGTGTCGGATGTGACTCATTGAGTCTAATTAGGATTGCTTTCACGAGCATGGCTAACTTAACAGTGGCTACGCCACTAAAGAATACGAGAGCCTATCTTCTAGCAACTGTTGACTGCCACTCTAGTTCCAGTGGATCCAACACTCTCTTCTGGATTCCACAGATGCTTCCCACACAGGGTGTACACACACATATACATAAAGATAAAAAATAAACAGACAGACAAATGAAAAAAGGATTCCGAACTTGGGCGAGGTCCTCCCGTCATGAATTTAAGGTCTCATCTCAGCTGAGTAATAGTGGTGGGAATGGAAAGTTGCACTTCATCTAAAGTGCAGGAAAAAACAAGTACTAGAAGAGTGAACTGGTGGAGCTTGTGATTCTGGCCCAAGCATCAGCACCATGGTGGGAGCCCCCATCCATATTCAGCTGCTATTTGGAACTGGAGGTCTAGGAGCATATGGCGGCCGGAGTGTATAATGTTATTTACCCTGTCTGCTTCACGATCCTTTAGAATGACAGCCATCCTCTCTCATGGAGGTTATTAGGACGCATCCAGACGCCAGGTCTCGGATGCTGAGTGTTTACTGTGCATGTGCGAGTTTGTGTTTATGGTTCATGCGTAGGTAGATGAGGTGCTAATGGCTGTCAGATGTCCTGCCTTATCCAGGGCTTCTCAGGGAGCCATGCATATAAACTTGGTGAGGAGAATGACATCCTCTTTTCCACTATCCTCTCTAACTGAAATTTAACACTGCAAAGATATATTTAGGCAACGGACCACAGTGATTTTACTTTAACTCGTGACTTTGTCATCAGTAGAGATCACAGATTATTTTCTTACCACAGTATGTTTGATGAAAATATTCCTTTGAAAAAAGGTAAAGCCAAGTGCTGACGTATACACCTTTAATGGGAGGCCAAGGCGGGACTGGTGTGGATTCCAAGCTGGATTGGGCTATGCAGTGAAACCCTGCATCAGAAAAGTAAAAATGGCTCTGGGGAATGAAGCTCAATGTTAAGGAACATTCTTACGAGCAAGGCCTGAAGTTTGATACCCCTCAAAACACACACACACACACACACACACTCTCTCTCTCTCTCTCTCTCTCTCTCTCTCTCTCTCTCTCTCGCACACTCACATGCACGCACATCCCAAACCACCCCACCACCACATTGACCCCTTCCTCAAATATTTGAAAACTGTATTTTGTTTTGTTTTGGTTGGTTGGTTTTTTTTCAAGACAGAGTTTTCCTGTTTAGCATGGCTGTCCTGGAACTCACTCTGTAGTTGAGGATGATCTTGAACTCATAGATCTGCCTGTCTTTGTCTCCTGAGTGCTGGCACTAAAGACACGCCACTATGCTTGATTGATGAAAACTGTGTTCTAGTAGTATAGATGAGCTTTTGATTTTGCAGCCATATGTATTTATCCTATACATTTAAAAACTATTGAGATAAGGCTCTTAGATGGGTAAAGGGTTTCTGGACACAAGAAAGGTCAAGAACAGCAGACTTAGTTACTGGAATTCAATAGGCTTTCATTTTTAACCTATCTCATTTTCATATCTCCTCTCATATGATATACTTCTTCTGTTTTGGTGGCAAAAAGGCAAGAGTCAAGAGGTTCTGTGAACCCCTTATCTATGCAGATACACCACACACACTTTGTCCAGTTTGTAGACCAATTCAGAGACTGGATTTCCAAGAACTAGAAAGAGTGGTAGATTTAGAGTTAGATAGATCTGAGAGACTGTGCCCATAATATTGGGTACAAATTGTACATTTTCATAAATGTTCCCTATGCAGCAATCTGAAAAAATAACAGACATCATTTGTTTTGAAACCATGACCTCCAGGACCTGGGTAAAGTCCAGCAGCCAGCCATAGCCTTCCCAGTCCCTGTGGGCTGCAGCCTCGGCGTCCTTAGGGACCACATCTGAAGACATAGTGCAAATCATTATCCAGTCTGCCACTTCCACCGCTCAGCCACCTTACCAGTGATATTTTTGGAAGTCTGAATTTCTCAGCACAGACAGCAACAGTAGCAAGCCTGAGAGGTTAGATGACTGTCTGAGGTGGCACCCTCGAGTTAAGTGCCATATTCTCACTCTTTGCTGAAATGAAAATGCTTCTATTTCTGCATTTTGGAGGGAGGGAGAAGAGACAGAAGCAGTGTCTGGTCATATCACCAAAGACTAAAAACTGAATATAAGAATGCACAGAATATTCACCCGTCGCCCACCACAAGGTGTGAGCTACAAGGTGTGAGCTCGTCTTCCTGCCTGCCTGCTCGCCTGCCTGCCTGCCTTGCTTGCTTCCTTCCTTTTTACTAGGTCTCATGCCACCCAGGTTGACCTTGAACTCATGATCCACGGGAGTATAGTTTCTGATGCTTCTCCTATCAGTTCATACAGCTTAGGTGGAGTTTATTCGGAAGCTGTGATTTAATGACAAAAAACAAGAAGTCAAGGCATCTAAGAGCTGGGGGAAGTGTGCCTGAGTCCTTTGTGGCTGTTTCCTAGGTCTCTTCATCAATAACATGGACTACAAGCTCCCACACATGGGTTTTCTGAGATAATATGGGTGAACTGCAAAAGGGACCATCATTT
This sequence comes from Rattus norvegicus, assembly GCF_021556685.1. Taxonomy (NCBI): domain Eukaryota; kingdom Metazoa; phylum Chordata; class Mammalia; order Rodentia; family Muridae; genus Rattus; species Rattus norvegicus. The sequence continues at coordinate 77,322,256 of NC_141542.1, forward strand.
GTCAGTCTGTAGCTTCTGATCCTAGACAATGGACACTAAGAAACTGGTCACTTCCTCTTTTTTCTTTCTGTTTCTCAGGCCTTCAGTTTTCCTTCTCGTGATGCATTTTGTTGTGGATTTGAAATCTCGCCTTTTCTCTTGATTTAAACAATTGCTCCCCTGATGTCACACCTCCCGCCGCCCCCGACTCTCTTGTGTCTCATCCCCACCTTCCTGACCAACCTTTTTTCTGTACCACGCGCTAGCTAGGAGTAAAGACTCTATCCTTGGAGGCAGTGTCTGTGGTTCTCCAGCGATGCCTGTGGCCGGTTGTATAAATGTGCAGAATTCTGGGCTGCTTTCTGTGGCTGCAGGTCTCAGTCACCGTCTCCAGTGGTTTTTCTCAGGGACAGTTCTCTGCCCATCAGCCTGACTCCTTTGCCTTTCTTAATCTTTCTCACTTGATTTAAAACTGAGTCAGCAAGTGGAAGGCAATAATTTATTATCCTTTCCAAACTCAGCAACAGAAAAATACCAAGATTTAAGGCACAAGTGGGAAGGAGCCATTTCACTGCTTGTAGTGGCCCTGAGCTGGAAGTCCCCTAAGGCCCGCTTTCGCCTTCCTCTGCTCTGAGCGCTCAGCAGTCAGGCTGGACACAGAGCTTAAGGCCACTGATAACAATCATATGAAACCGACATTGGCGAGCAGACCTGTTTTAAACACTGGATCCATTATGCAGATGCCTCCTGAGTCCATGACATCAAAGCAGGGGTTTGTCTTACTGTAAGACTTCTGCACTGAACTCAGTTCACAGAGTAAGGTCCAAGCATGGTGTGGAGATTCGTGGTGACTGACAAGTCTGCCACAGCCCAAGCCTTCCTTGGTGAAATTTCACTTTCACGTCACCCAACTCTTTGTGGGTCTGCAAGCAGGCCAGGCCCCTTAAGACTTTTATTAGTAGTGTATACTGTGCCTGAAAAGCAAGTTCCCCTCCTGACTATGGTCTGTATTCTCTGTATCATGTGACCCTGCTCACACGTGCCTCTCCAGGTAGATTAGGGTCTTCTTCCTCCACGTTTCTTCAAGGCTGACATTTTTGAGGGGATATGGGAATTCTCTTAATCTTCCTGGGATATTCTCTGTACCAGTCGATTGGGTGAATGAATGCATTTCTAAGGTGACTTCACCTGACTTACATACACTTCCGGTCTTACTTGTTCCGTTTAGAGCTGCACAACTGTGGTTTCCCCAGAAGAGCCTGATAATAATTTGGTCCAGCAAACATGAGTAAATGTCACAGTGTGAGCAATATCAGGAGAAATTAGCTCAGAGCCAAGCCCTGAGAGGATAAGGTTTCCCCATATTCCCAGTCTCCATCCAGAGTCTGCGATTGGGCAGATGGATGAGCTCGGTGCTAGGCACTCCAAGTCTGAGTGGGCTGGGATGCCATGGGAGCTACATTCTGTGAGCACTGAAGTCGTCTGGACTTCTTCTCAAGGCAATATGTAAAAGACACCATATGTAGCGTTGGTGTTGTGGGTGTTCTAGGTGCATTCTTACACAAATCCTAGATTTATCTGGTCTTAGTGGTCTTTTCCTGTTCTTCCTTTTGTGCATTCTTTTTGAGATCGCATAGCTCAGGCTGGCTGCAAACTGATTGTATATAGTCCAGGCTGGCACCCAAATTCTTCATCTACCTGCCATAGCTTCTGGATTCTCTCATGTCACCACTCAGCTCCCTCTCCCCTTCCCAAGTACCTCTCCTTCCTATCTCTAGAAGAAAGCACACAATTTTAATTTCATCCTGTGTACTTATGGGAGATTGATAAAGACGTGTGTGTGTGTGTGTGTGTGTGTGTGTGTGTGTGTGTGTGTGTGTGTAAAGATAACTAAGCATGATATCACTTAGGAAGAAAAACACACTGCTTTTTCTAGAAAAATTAAGTCTTAAATCTTTGAGATGGTTTTGCCTTTGCCTTACATAGCAAATGCTTAATAAACTATAGCCACAAGTATAATCATTAATTGTTAGTAATAAGATTCGAATTTTAAAAGCAGGTTGCATTTATGCTAAAAATCAAAGCAAGTGTGGAGAGCACTCTCCTGGCCCTACATTCTTCATAGGAAGTAGAGATTGTATATATTAGCTGGAGTTCATCCAGGCTGCTTTTGGGACAAACAGGATAGCAGGTCAACAGCTGTTACTCTTCTATGACATTCCGGGAAGTGGACAGATGTATTCAGATGACCTTCCTTATTCAGTGACTGTGGGAACTTGTGGGAAAGAGTAGGAGACAGGGGGCCACAGCAGAGCAGGGAGGAGGAGCAGATTCCCAGTGGGTCAGTAACATGAGCGACCATGGAGAGCAATGTTGAAGTTAACAGCTTTATTTCCTGGGGGGGCCGCTTTAAGCAACACGTTCGAAGGCCTATAAAACTTGTAGCAGAGGGGGAGGAAGCTTAAGCATGACAGTTTTCCCAAGGCTTGGACAGGATTTCAGTTCCTGAAGAGGTTAGAGGTGGCCGGCTTACAATCCACTTATTACATGGTCAGGAATAGAAAAGGGATCCGTCAGGTTCAATACAGGATGCAGAGTGAAATGCATTCCTTTCCTTGCTCTCCCACCACAATCATGTCTAATTGTCATCTGGACTCCAGAAAATACCTAAACATCCCAGTGCCTTTAAGCAGCAAATCAGACACAGGAAGCTTGCTGCCCCTGTGCCATGCCATCCAGAAGGTAGGAGACTGTCTTTAGATCAACCTCAGTGAAACCGTCAGATTTTCAGAAATGCAGAATTTTGGGTATAGTTGACTATTTCGCTGATAACCATCTTCTCAGCAAACAATGTCAGGTATGTAAGTTTACCCTGTTGACGTGGCCTAGCTGGAGTCTGAAGGCAGCACACCTTCTCCGTGTTCATGATGCCACGCCCCCTTTGCTTTCTTCAGATTGACAAATACACGAACTTCTTGTCAGAGCCTATTGTCTGGGCTCCTGATAGGTCTGCCTTGCTCACAGTAGTCTGAGTTCTTTGTCTGGTCAGGATAACTTCCTTTCAGATGATGCTGTACTTTGATACTTTGTTCCTCTTCTGGTGAGGTCTCCATGAGTATAAGGTCAGCATGATGGTGCTGAGAACCAAATCGTCCTGATTAAAGAAGACATTAGAGAAGCAGTTCTTAACCACTGGGTTGTGTCCCCCTTGGGGCTCCCATATGAGACAGCCTGCATATCAGAGTCTTACATTAGGATTCATGACAGTAGAAACACTACAGTTATGAAGTAGCAACATAGTAACTTTATGGTTGGGAGTCACCACAGCATGAGGAAATGTATTAGAGGGTCACAGCATTAGGAAGGTTGAGAACCACTGCCTTAGAGTCACGTTTAGCAGAATGAAACAAATTAAGACAGCTGCTTAGAGTTGCATTGTGAGCATACGGCTTAGCCACTCTGAGCTCTTGTTTCCTTAACCATGAAATGGAGATAATGATGCTCTTCACCTCCTGGGGTTGTAGTGAGGATTAGGTGAGATGAAGCATGCCTAGCTCTTAGCTCATGCAGCTGGAAGCCTCAGATAAATCTTAGCTACAGCTTTTATAACTCAGTGATAAGCCTACCTGCTAAGGGGCCAAAGTCCACTTAGGTCCTTTAGGTAATTGCTCTAGGAAAAATTTCACAATATTGTTTCATGTAGTTCTTGATAAAAACTCTTAAGTTGTTCTTGCAAAAGTTTTACTCGGTTGGATTAGATGATCACTGTAACTTTCCTTTCTTCCGGGTTTAGCATTATTTTCTGTATAAGGCACTGATTCTGCATGTTTGGGGTAATATACATGACTTTCATAACTTCATCATTGCCTATCATTTTAAATAAATTCTTAAAAAAATACTAGCAGCTGGCATAATACTATAAAGCCCAAAGACAGAATCACTTGTTTCACTATTTTCCTACAACCATCCTGGGAGCATTTGAACCTGTGTAGAAGGAGCTGTGGAAGAATTAGGAACATAAATGAATAGCAAGTATCTAACTGGAATCCAGATCAATATGCTTTATGCTGTTTGGCTTGTTCTGTGTGACAGTAGCTACAAGCCTTCTTACTGATAACTCGCAGCTCAACACTGTAACTCTTGGAAGCTTTCAATGATACTTTGTAGTTAATACCTATGTGTGTTCAAACTTCAAGAGTGTCCAATAAGGGGAAACACAATGCTAATTTCCAAAGACACATGCTGGAAGAAACCACTCTGTGTAGTAAAATGGATCCATCTAAATAGACCACAGGTACATTTTATGATCTGTTCTGATGGAGTTAACAAACATTTATTCAGCCTTTACAAGCAATGTGAAATAGAGATCAAGTATGTCTCTAGATTAAGGATGGAGAAGATTCATACTGTGTGAAATATGAACAACATATTGAGTGAGATATTTTCATCTCTGTTTTATATAAGATGAATTGAGGCTATAGCTCTCTCAAAGCTGCTGCTTCTTCTTCTTCTTCTTCTTCTTCTTCTTCTTCTTCTTCTTCTTCTTCTTCTTCTTCTTCTTCTTTTGAGAGAGAGAGAGAGAGAGAGAGAGAGAGAGAGAGAGGGAGGGAGAGAGAGAGGGAGGGAGAGAGAGAGAGGTAGGTTTAGGGTTATGGAGATTGGGACCACAAGGAGAGAGAGAGGGGGGATAGCTTAGCCATGCTTAAGGACAGTGTGGAGGAGAGGAGAGAAGAGAGGCCACGCCTTAAGAACATGTAGGATGGAGCAGTGGAGCCTCCATGTACAGGGGCTGAGGGCTCTGCTCAACTGAGTCAAGAGCAGCCAAGATGGAACCTGGAAATTAGTAAGTAGGAACTCAGAGTTATCGGCAGGAGGTAACAGCATGGAGGTTAGACAGTTGCCCAGCTATTGTGCTGCTTAAGGCTTATTAAAACATAAAGGCTGTGTGGGTGTCTTTCATTTGGGAACATAAGCCATCGAGGTGGGTAGTAACTCCAAGCCGGGATTTATTAAACTATTAATGCTACAGACATGTCAGGGTACCTTTGTGCACTCTCGGGTTTAAGATTCCTTCTCTCATTTCTATTTCTTAGGATTACAGGAATGCCATTGAATCTCAAGAACAAACGTGAAATGGCAAATAAAGTATGGGCCTTTTTATTTTAAATTAATTATTTAAATAAGAGGATATCCTGTGAGTTCAATATATATATTTATGTGTGTGTGTGTGTGTGTGTGTGTGTGTGTGTGTGTGTGTATGTATTTTGAAAGGTGTGTGGGGGAACAAATGGCAGCTTGTGTTTCTTTTTATTCTAAGGAAAGAAAGCCAGCTTTTACTAGTCCATTGATAAACATTAAGTGCACTGGGGCCTGGAGGGATGGCTCAGTGGTTAAGAGCTCCTGCTGCTCTTTCAGAGGATCAGAATTTGGTTCCATCATCCCTATTACGTAGCTTAGGTCTGTAACTCCAGCTCCAGAGGAACATGGCGCCCTCTCCTGGCCTCTACAGGTACCTGCATCCATGTGACATACTCTCACACAGTCATATACATACATAAGTAAAATTAAATCCCTTTTCAAAGACTTGAGTATGCTTAATTGCTGTCTTTTAAATCTGTGTCACTTTACCCAGAGATTCATCTTCCTTCATTTTCAATAAAGGAGTCAAATCAGATCAGTTGTCCTGGTTCATTTCCATGTAAGCTCAGTTCAGTTAAGCATTACCATATGTGTAACATGAACTGGATGCTATCTTACTATCTTAATATGCTTGAGAACATTAACTGACTTTTACCTTTTTAAAATAAGCCATAGAAAACTGTGACAGAACATACACACACACACACACACACACACACACACACACACACACCACATTTTGGAGAAGACATCAAAATTATAAAAATAAAGCAAAAACAGGTGAATGTCACTATAGTAAACTTAAAAGTCATTAAGAAAATAAAAAAGCAAAGAAATGATCTACTGGATGCAAGAAAATGTTTGTGTTCCCTAAGGGGATAGGAACTCCACAGGAAGACCAACAGAGTCAACTAACCTGGACACTTGGGGCTCTCAGAGTCTGAACTACCAACCAAAGAACATGGCTGGACCTATGACTTCCTGCTTACATGTAGCAGATCTGCAGCTTGCCTTTTATGTGGGTCCTGGACAACTGGAGCAGGGCTGTCCCAAAAGCTGTTGCCTGTATGTGGGATGGATTGTACCTGCTGGGCATTGTCTGACCTCAGTGGAAGAGGAAGGACCTCGCAGAGACTTGAGGTGCCAGGGTGGCAGGTGTGGGGTGGGAGGGACACCTGGTGGCCCCCACCCTCTCAGAGGAGAAGGGAAGGGGGTGACTGGGCGGGGGCAGTGAGCAGGATATAAGTGAATAAGCAAAGAAAAATTAAAAAGTAAAAATGTTATATTTAAAAAAGAATGAGAAGTTATAAGTTGTTTATAATAGATCTAGTATTCCAGTGTAACAAATCATTAAAGGACAAAAACACATTAAAAAAGGAAAATGTTTGCAAAGTATGTGTCTGATAAAGGGTTGATATTTAGAATATATAAAGAACTCCAAAACCCAATGGATAAACTGTAAATAACTCAATTAAAATGAGTTTTAAACTTGGATAGACATTTCTCAAAAGACGCCATCACAAAAGGGCAAAGGATACAGGAAAAAGGCTTAACATCGTTAATTATGAGGAGAACCCAAATCGAAGCCACAGTGAGGTACCTTATCAGTACAGAGAGAACAGATATTACAGGGAAGAGTGGTAAATGTTGGGGAAGATGTGGGGGAAGGAGCCCCCATGTGATTTGTTATCCTACTGGGGGAGGGCATCCAAGGGAAATTCAATCAGAAGTAGAGGAGCTATCCCATTCCAAAGTACACCGCACCACCACTCAGAGCAGGGGACACAGGAGTACACCGCACCACCATTCACAGCAGAGGACGCGGGAGTACACGTGGGAGTACACCGCACCACCATTCACAGCAGAGGACACGGGAGTACACCGCACCACCACTCACAGCAGAGGACACCGGAGTACACCGCACCACCACTCACAGCAGAGGACACGGGAGTACATGTGGGAGTACACCGCACCACCATTCACAGCAGAGGACGCGGGAGTACACGTGGGAGTACACCGTAGCACCACTCACAGCAGAGGACACGGGAGTACACCGCACCACCACTCACAGCAGAGGACACGGGAGTACACCGCACCACCACTCACAGCAGAGGACACCGGAGTACACCGCACCACCACTCACAGCAGAGGACACCGGAGTACACCGCACCACCACTCACAGCAGAGGACACCGGAGTACACCGCACCACCACTCACAGCAGAGGACACAGGAGTACACCGCACCACCACTCACAGCAGAGGACGCGGGAGTACACCGCACCACCACTCACAGCAGAGGACACGGGAGTACACGTGGGAGTACACCGCACCACCACTCACAGCAGAGGACACGGGAGTACATCGCACCACCACTCACAGCAGAGGACGCGGGAGTACACCGCACCACCACTCACAGCAGAGGACACCGGAGTACACCGCACCACCACTCACAGCAGAGGACACGGGAGTACATCGCACCACCACTCACAGCAGAGGACGCGGGAGTACACCGCACCACCACTCACAGCAGAGGACACGGGAGTACACGTGGGAGTACACCGCAGCACCACTCACAGCAGAGGACGCGGGAGTACACCGCAGCACCACTCACAGCAGAGGACGCGGAGCAACCTAAGAGTCTGTTCATTATGAATGAACCAGGAGCATGTGGAACGAATAGACTCTGCAATGAAAAAGAAGAAGGTGCTGCTGTGTGAACAGAAATGGAGGTCATTGCATTCAGAGAAGTAAGTAAAGGGGCTGGAGAGATGACTCAGTGGTTAGGAACGCTTGCTGCTTCAGGTTCAGTTCCCTGCAGCCACTTGGGCCCCAAAGGCTCTGCATCCTTTTCTCAGTTTCTCAGGCATTTGCACTCACATGTATGCGTGTACATAATTTAAAACACAAACTTATTGTTTTAGGCCTTTTCCTTTTTATTTATTCTTCTCTTATATGTTACATCCCAATTGGAATTTTCCCTCTGCCCCCTCCTCTCAGTCTCTCTCCTATAGTGAGAGTTTTGGTTTCTTAAAAATACAAAAATATTATAGGAATATATATTCATTTTAATCCCAGGTCTAGGATATAGGGGCTGCTTCCGATTGTCCACGGTAGCTGACTACGATTTGCCTTGTGCTCTAGCAGGGGCATGACTTTGCTGCTGAAAACAGTTTCTGTGACTGTGATGTTAGAAATTCTGAGGACTTTTCAGAAGATATATAAATGCTAGTGACCCAGGAGGTAAGGTTGTTGTTGATGGTGGGTTGTGTTTTTTTTAAAGTAGTTATGTGCAGAGAAGAAGAAGAGGAGGAGGAGGAGGAGGAGGAGGAGGAAGAGGAAGAGAAGGAGGAAGAGGAGGAAGAGGAGGAAGAAGAGGAGGAGGAGAAAGAAGAAGAAGAAGAAGAAGAAGAAGAAGAAGAAGAAGAAGAAGAAGAAGAAGAAGAAGAAGAAGAAGAAGAAGAAGAAATAATTAGATATCTTGACTGAAATATTAAACTCAGTGCCAAACTCAGTGCCCCAATCAACAGGAAGTAGTATAATGATAACATCAACCCCTTTCACCTCTATCCTTTTTTCTACCCCTACCTAGTGTTAGTGAGTTGAAAGAGTAGGAAAGGTGTGGAGAAGAGTGGAAGAAAAAAGAACCCATAAAGTAGTCACATGTCCAACTACACTCCCCCACTACCTCCCCTTTCTCCTGGATCCCCCATCTCCACCCCTCAGAAAAGAGCAGGTCTTCCAGATACATCAACCCAATATGGTATAACAAGCTACAAGAAGGCCAGGCACATGCCATCACATTAAGACTGGACAGGGCAACCCAGGAGGAAGAAAAATGTCCCAAAAGCAAGCAAAAGACTCAGTAATATCCTGGAACCCACTGTTAGGAATCCCACAAGAGCATTAAGCTACACAACCATAACGTGTATGCAGAGGACCTGGGTCAGACCCATACAGGATCGCTGACCTTTGTGAGTCCACTTGAGTCCCAGTCAGTTGATTTTGTGGGCTGTGTTCTTGTGGTGCCCTTCTCGCCTCTGCTCCTCTATTCCTCCCCCCGCCTCTGCAGAACTCCCTGAGCTCCTCCTAATGTTTGGTCGTGGGACTCTGTGTCCTCTCCCATTAGTTATTGGATGAATTCTTTCTGGCCTCTCTGATGGTGATTATGCTGGGCTCCAGTGCCAGCACACCGTGCAGGCATGACATGGTAGGTTGGAGGTTATATGGCTGGGTTGATGTCCCATCCCTCCACTTGAGGCCTTGCCTCGTTACAGAGGATGGCTGTAGCTTCTCGTTTCCCATTACTAAGAGGCTTTGTTCATAGATTCCATGGAGTTTCCACTGTACTAGTTTTCTAACTCATTCCTCAAATGCTCCTTGCCCCAATTCTAGTTGTTTCTCCCAGTATTCTCTCACTCCATCCACCCTCACCCACCCAATCCTTCCTCTTCTCATCTCCACCTGGGAAATCTATTCTATTTCCCCTGCCTGGGAATATCTTGTGTCCCCCCACAATGCCCCTTTAAAGTACTCCTTGATACTTAGCCTCTCTGGGTCTGTGAATTGTAGCATGACTGTCTTTTACTTTTAGCTAATATCTACTTAGAAGTAAGTACAGACCACATTTGTCTCTCTGGGTGTGAGTTACCTTATACAGGATGATTTTTTCTAGTTCTTTAATTTGCCTGAAAATTTTGTGATGCCATTTTCTACCAGCTGAGTATACCCCATTGTGTTAATGTGTCACATTTTCTAAAAAAAATCTGTTCTTTGTTGAGGGACATCTAGATTTTTTCCAGTTTCTAGTTATTACTAATATAGTTGCTACGGACATAGTTGGGCAAGTGCCCTTGTGGGAGAATGGAGTGTCCTTTAGTTATATGCTCAGGAGTTACCACGGTATGGCTGAGTCTTGAGGTAGAGAGATTCCCAATTTTCTGAGAAACTGCCATATTGATTTTCAAGGTGGTTATGTAAGTTTGCACTCCCACCAGCAATGGAGGAGAGTTCCCCTTGTTCTACATCCTCACCAGCACGAGCTGTCACTTGTGTTTTTGATCTTAGCCATCCTGACAGGTGCAGCATGGAATCTCAAAGTTGTTTTGATTTGCATTTCCTGCATGGCAAAGAATGTTGAAATGTTTCTCACCCATTTGAAATTCCTCTGCTGAGAACTATCTGTTTAGATATGTATCCCATTTTAAAATTAGATTATTTAGTTTGTTGATGTCTAGTTTCTTGAGTTCTTTAAATACTTTAGATATTAGCCCTCTGTCAAATATGGATTTTGTGAAAATCTTTTTCTATTCTGTATACTGTCATTGAGAGAGAAGTTGGCTACAGAAAGACAAGTACCACATAATTTCATCCAATTGAAGATAAAACAAAACAAAACAAAATATTGATTGCCTAGAACAGGAGAATAGAATCAGGTATTGTGGTTGACTTCTATAATACTAGCATGTGTCAAGAGAATTACAAGTTTGAGGCCAGCCTGAGCTACATATGGAGACCCTGTTTAAAAATAATCGAGTGTAGAACAGTGGTTACCAAACAACGGCTGGGAAAGGAAGAGGAGAGGAAGGTTGACTCATGGGTACTAAGCCGCAGATAGATAAAAGCAAGAAATTTAGTGTGCTATTACAGGATAGAGTTGGAACACACACACACACACACACACACACACACACACACACACACACACAGAGTGATAATAAATATGCAAAAACCAATTCTTAATCTGATTTAAATATTTAAAAATATATGCCTATAAAATTTCATGTTTTTTTCATTAATACATTTAATATTTGTTTTATATACCAGCTAAAACTTAATAAAATATCTACATCACATGGGGATGCCTTTGAAATTAACATATGATAACATATCTACAAAAAACCACAAACAAAACAACATGGAAAGTAATGGCTCAAATATTAAGTGCTTTTACAATTTGGGAAGAATGCAGGTAAACCTTGATTTTTATGCTTATATTTCTTTTTCTAAATTTTCTACATATGAAAAAAACAATACAAATTGTCCTTTAAAATATATACAAAACCACAAACGAGGCTGGTTTCACAAAGCTTAGATTATCAGGAAAGAAAAAAATAATCATGGAGAAAGTTTTGAAAAAGCTAACGTGTGTGAGATTCGTATAACCATGCAGTGCTGACACCTCATCGGGTGTTTACAGCTTGTATAAAAGCCGGACTACCAGGGAAGCTGTTGAGTACAGATGCTGGCCAGGAGGATCAAGGAAGGTTCCAGAAGAGGAATATGGGGCTGGCCATGCTGGTATACTAGTCCTGTCTATAGGCCAGGGGTTGAGAGGTGTGGAGGGCTGGTTACAGATACCCCAGGATGTCTCTGTGGTGCACCTTCCAATGGTCCGGGTTTTGAATGGTTCTTTGAGGGACATAGGGAACCTGTTTTGTTTGCCTCCTGTTTCCCTAAAAAAAATATGGCGTTTTTATGACTTCCTCTTTGCTCTGGAAATTTCTGCAGCTGCTCAGCTCCCTGGGTGCTTGCCAAGTGTGTACTTGAAAAAGTGTGTACTTGGAAAAGTGTGTACTTGGGGGCAGTTTTCAAAATTGGTAGAAGTGAGCTGTACATACATTCCATAGGATTATGTTAAGATTGTTACAAGCATCAATTTCATAACATTTATATAGAATTTAAACACTTATATAGAAATCTCCCAACTTCCCACACAGCCTTATGTTTTGGGCTTGTCTGTAAGAGTTTGTTTTCCACGAGAGGGTTTTCTCTTTTCTTTAGAATACCTTGTTTGTCTGCTCTTGTCATTGCTGGACCCTCAGCACTCACATTTCACGGTTCTGTTACTCATCAGCAAATAACTCTCCTGAGCATATTATCTGGTGGTTGACACTCTTTTCAGTGCCTGGGGGTGGGGCAGTCGCTAAAAGAAGTAAAAGTCAAGTCATCAAAAACAGAATGTAATATCCTGTGTGAAAGTCACGAAGCCTTGTGGTTTGAATCCCTTGATCATGTGCCCCGTAAGGTGGCCCTGGATGGCAGAGAGTCACAGACCTTGGCAGGTGCCACTTAACTTCACACCACACTCGGCCTTGCTCACAGGAGGAGCTGCAGCCCTGACCCTCATCAGGACAATGACACTCAGACTGCTATTCTTGGCTCTCAGCTTCTTCTCAGTTCAAGTAACAGGTAAACAATTTTGATATTGTTTCTTCCTTAAGTATTTTTTTTATTTGTGTTCTTGTACCCAGCCTGGTTTGCTTTAAAACTGTAGTGACCTGTGGAACTTGAAAACATTTAAAATGTTGCACTAATATGACAAGCTACTATTTAGAAACTAGCTAATTCTCATAATACCGTAAATAGAAGTTTAACAAGAACCTTTTGGGAAGAAATAACATTTTATTTAACAACTAGTCCCAAGAACTTTTATATTCGAATTTTATTTATTTATTGTCTTGGGTTTTTTTGAGATAGGGTTTCTGTTTGTAGCCTCCGATGTCCTGAAACTCACTCTGTAGACCAGGCTGTCCTCAAATTCAGAGTTTCACCTGCCTCTGCCTCCTGAGCGCCAGGATTAAAGGCGAGTGACACTACCGCCCAGGTCAGGATTTTACTTTTTACATCCTAGAAACCTGTGATAAAAAAGTAAGTAGGTAAATTCTGAAGGTTTTGGATTAGCTTGCCTGGGCTCATATCTCAATTCTTCCTCATAGAATTTGGGACAGTATTTAAACGATATAAAGCTGTGTAAAATGGGACCCTAAATGAGTATCCCCTCAATTTCATTGTGCGATAAAAGGAAATGATCACTGTGACGGTCTTAGTTCATGCTTGACCAGTGAGCGTGGTGTTCATGCAAGTACTACATCTACCTGAATTCAGCGAGGGCCAAGAAGAATCCTGTAGTAAGCACAGAAGCTACTAGTAAGTTTCCGTTCACCGTTGGTGGAAATATGTTTACTTAGGTTAAATCCTTCAAATTCCCAATAGCAACGACAAGGAGGCTATATATTTATCAATTTGAAAGCTCTTACTCTGAACAGTCTTTGGTTCTCGAAAGTAAGAGCTGTTTACTGTCATAAACTTCATTCCGAATGAAGAGACCATTGGAAGGAGGCCATCTCCTGAAGAGAACGTTCAATAATTTCTTCAGAGGATGCAAGTCCCCAGTAACTGGCAACACACATTTACAGCTGGAGAGTCTTTAAAAGTTATTTTTAAAAGGTTTCTGCACATCATGTTTCAGGGATCTTAACTTTCTCTTAAAGGAATACTTAAGACATTTTAATGCACTAGATAGTAAGGCCTTACCATTATTGAAAGTCATTCAACATTAGTGATATTACACAGAATGCTTTTCTGATCCCCTCTGTAGACAACCATTTGTCATAAACTCACATATTTTCTTTGCAAACTTTTTGGGTTGGACTCAAAGCTTTGTACTTTCTCCCTTTAGAACCTTTACTAGGGGGATAGCTAAAAGAGAAGTTGGCAAGTTTACATGCACTCAGATCATTGGTTTTTATTTACCTTAAGATAGGCTTTGCTTCACAGACACCAATTCATTTTCCTACTAACTCTTAGGATTTGATGCCAAGTGGTAATTGGTGAAGTAGGATGGGGCAGAGGTAGAAAGCTGAAGAGAAGGAAGTTAAAAGGAAAGGAAGATAATTGCAACATGCAAAGATGAGTGACCCATGGAAAAGGATGTAAAGCCTTTTGTGTGCTTTTCATTTCTCTCCCCATGTCCACCACCTTGCACAAGGAAATGTTACTGTTTGGGCTGGGGATGTAGTACGGTTGGCAGAGTATACATGAAACCCTTGGGTTTGATCCCAGCACAGCATCAACCAGGCGTGGTAGCGCATTCCTATAATCTAGTGGAGGCAGGAGGATCAAAATGATCAAAGTCATCCTTGGCTACATAACAAGTATGAGGCTAACCTGGGCTACCTGAGACATGTAACTGCATTAAAATGTGTCTGTGGGTTAGGGGCAGGTCTTCATATTCATGAATTAAATAATTTCGACTCACTGGCTCACAGAATGCATTAACATACTTACTTGATGGTGCCTAAGTGTAACCTGATTCTCATGGTTTGAGTGATACAGCAGAAAGATCATTATGGCTCAGTTAAAGAAGTTGGATACAGGAAAGGTTAGAAGGCTGTACCTCAGATAATTCCTCTGCTAAAGTTATGTGTTTTGTATGTATATGGGATAATAGTGCTTCTGAGATCTGAAAAGACAGGATTCTGTTGGGTTTCGAGTGTGAATCCAGCTCATAGCTGCAGGTTCCTGAGGGCATAATCATTTGTGGCTGATAGTAGGTGTGTGTAGATAACATATATTATTGGTTATATACATATAACCAAATATATATATATATACACATACATATACATATATATATATATATATATATATATATATATATATATGTTTACTTTCTCCATGAGAACACTGCTTTTCATTTCTCCCCAAATCTTAGTGGATAAAGCGTGTCAAAATGGCCAGGTTGAACATGAATGATTTCTCCAATGATTCTGTATTCCCCTCACAACTCCTTTTCCATAGAGAGGTAAAGAAAAATAATTGGCATTTAATAAAAAGTCATATCTACAAAGCAGAGTAATTAAAAACTTTACTCTTGTTCAGTCTTTGGCAAATGATTTCCTCTGTGGTAGACACACAGAGATAATTCTCACGGTAAGTATCGCTCTGAGGCTGGGCTTGCAAAGGTAAGATTAAAAAAGATGAGTACTGAGGATGTAATGGAATCAGCAGACTGCCACACTTGCACCAATTCTGATGCACTGCAGACAGCTCTTGTGACTGCTAAAAGCTAACCAGGCATTCTGTCATTCGAAGTGCATTTGATAGCTTCTTCCAAAATATGGAATTTGCGGAGAATTTGGTTGGCTACCATGCTCTTAATTAATACACTGTCTTTTCAGTGCCCTCTCAACCATCCTCTTTTAAAGGCAACCTGTCTAGCAGAGACTTTAATAGCAAGGACTTTTAAAACTGATATTGATTTATCAATTCCAAGAAGTAGAATGAGTCATCGCCACAGGCAGATCAGAAGAACCGAATCTGTGATCGTTACTGTGAAGAGCAGGCATGCAAACTTCTGCTGTGGGGGAAGGGCTCTTGTTGCCTCCCTTCCTTAGATGTGGACTCTTCTTTTAAGTGCCCCTCCTATCTGCATGAGTGAAGGATTTCCTGTAGTCGCCGTGATGGTCATATATGGATATCTTCCTTCATGTATTTCTTGTTGGCTGTGTGCTGACCTTGACAAAATGAAAAAAGATTATGCCACTAAGATCCCAGAAACAAGTTTCATTTGTGGTTTGTCATCTAAGGCCATTGTTCTTTTTGTTCGCCTGCCCAGACATTGGCGGGGACCAGGGGTTCACTTGTCTGAGACTAGAAGGCTCGGAACTCCCAGAAAGCTACCTCACAGCAGACCGTTGACAGGGATAAATCCTTTTCTCCTCTTCTCTCAGCTAAATTATAGTTTATCTTTTTCCTTAAAAAATTAACAGATTTTGGAACTTTCCTGTTGAGGGTTTAGTCAAACTTGCAGAGAAATGACACCTGGGTGCTTTTGTTGACTCACTGGAGGGGTGTCCGTTTCTCTAAGTCAGGTGAGGCTTTCTTTGGACTCTCTGGGCAGTGATGCGGTTAATAGCACTGTTGCCACCCACCCACCTAGTCAACTAATTAACCAACCAAAGAAGAGGACTAAAACAACAAATGCTCAACATACCCGTGCTTCCAGCAGGAGGCTTGGTGAGTGGCAATTAGTCTCTGAAACTTGGGGAACAGGCTTCGGAGGGGGGGATTCAGGCTTTAAGGGTGGGGGAAAACATTCACAAAGTAGGCTTTCTCCTCTCTCTCTCTCCCTCCCACCCCCCTCTCTCTCTCTTTGTGCTTGTGACTCTAGGTTTGATGGACTTTAGCTGTAGAAGAGAGGTTTGCTGGGTGGGATCAAGAAGTCCCCAGTTTCTTGGCAGAGACTCAGGAAGGGTGTGTTTTCTCTGCTTTTAGTGATTCATTGCTAATGTCATTGGTACCATGGTTTTGTCTTTGTATCATTATGCAAATTGTATTTGTGTTCTTCATGAGTAAGAGATCCCCCAAGGTGGTGGAGAGTTTTTTGCTTAACTTCGAGCTCCTTTATCTCCACATCATGGTTACCGTCATCTCCTTGCCACCACCATTGTTATCTCTCGGATGCTGGTTGGCAAGGTAACCAGGTTAATGATGTCATTCAAAATTACTTACAGTTCACATTAGTCTCTAATCTAATCACAAAATCCTTTCCACAGCCGCTGAATCATAATCAAGATAAGACTTGTTGGCTCGTAATCGACCATATAAGTCTCTTCATCGTCCAGCAGCTCCTTTAGACATCTGATTTATTGAATGTCCTTCATTCCAACAGTGACACTGGTTCTTTTACTGAGGAGCTTAGGTGGGTGTTGGAATTTCAGCCTTTCATTTTTGTGTTTTGTTCTGTGTTTATGTATTTACAGGTGCATGTAAGCATGTGTGTGGAAGCAGAGGGCAGCCTCAGATTCCACTCTTCTTGTACCCACCACCATTTCTTTCTTGTTTGGTTTTGTTTTTTGGACTCTCTCTGTTTTGGTTCTCTCACTGGCCCAGATCTTGCCAAGTAGACTTCATTGACAGCCCAGTAAGCACTAGGGATGTGCTTGTCTCTGCCTCCCTGGCCCTGTGATTCCAAGTGTATTCCATTACACCTAGCTTTTTAATATGACTTCTGGTCATTGGACTTGGCTCCTCATGCTTGCAAGGCAAATACTTTACCAACTGACCTATCTCTCCAGGGTCACCATTTTAATTTTTAAATCAGCTAGCAAGTAGAAGGTTGAGGTTTTTCTTGCTTAGGGGTACTTTGCAGAGGAGGGAGAGTCATGTAGATGTATTTGCAGCTTGTTTGGAACCTGGTAACTGTCTTTGATATTGAGTGATACTAATACATGATTGGAGATCAAAAGGGAGCTACCTGAAATACACTGAATCTATCCTCAGGGAGTAAGTATGAAAGGGCACAGAGGAGGCGAATGTTCTCCTCTATTGCCATGCTCCAGGAACCCCAGAGCAGAGTGCCAGTGTCTGTTTTATAATGTGCTGGCTCCTCCATGTGCTTTGGTGAGGTAAGTTCTCATTCATACACTCCTGCAGCAGACACTTATTGAAAATCTTCTATGTACAAGATTCCTGTGACAGATTTAAAAAAAAAAAACTCTTTAAGATGTGATAAAGAGGAGAATTATAAAAGTCTTAGGTTTTTTTCAGTCTTAGGTTAATTATGAATAGCCTTCTATCCACACTAATTTATTATTGTGGAAAGCAATTAAAAAACACCGGTGTTTCGAGATGGGAGCAAACAGGTATTTCTCAGTTTGCAGGGAAGAAAGTTGTGTTGATGGTCACCAGAAGACGTTGAGAGAAAGGTTACATTGATAGCTTTCTAGGGATTGTTGGATGCCTTTGGGCTGCTCTCATCCTAGTTTATCCAAGCTAGTTTCTTCTGTACCCTAATAAAAAGCTCTTAACTCCAACATCCTCCACGGTCTCACACACTGGTACCCACTCTAGTTGACCTCATGGAGGCTGGTTTCATCTTGCGGTTCCTTCTGTCCATCTCTGCTGTTCCTGATCTACTGTCTTTCACACTAGTTTTTTTGGGGGTGTGTGTGAACGATTCACCTCCTTGAGGAAAAGTCTGCCTTTATTGTTAGAGGCGGTCCTATGAGAATGTAGCTCACTTTAGCAAATATTTATTAAACTCCTCATAGTTTAATCCTTCATGGCATTGAGGAAACAGAGGGAAAGGACAAAAGCACATGGGCACAGCACACAAGACCTGCTTGTATCATTAGCTGAGTCTTCTTGTTTTCATGGGCTCAGCAATTTAGTTGAGAGGCAGCTACATGATGAGAGTTGGGCATTCCCCTACCTTACCTCATGGTGCTATATGATGCTTTAATGGCTTTGCATGTACTATCCTTTTCTTATTTGCATTTTTCTTTTATTGAATTTTTTATTTACATTTCAAATCTGGGATACCCCTTCTACCTATCTTTTGAAGGTCTTCTTTGAGAACCCGAATAACAAAACAAGGGACTTCTGTTCTCTTTAGAGTTCCCAAAATTGTTATTGAGAATTGACAACATCTGTTTTGCATACTAGACTATTATTAGCTCCCCAGTAAGAGGCTCTTGTCTCATTTGCTCATTTAAACTTGGGGTTGGGCATAAATGCTGGAAGCATGTAGGGGTTAACCAAATATTTGTTGAAAAAGAAAATGAACTTGCAATGTGTCAGAAAGGGAGAAGCATTAAACAAGCACTCTGTCAAAATTAATGTGGGAGCTGGACATGAAGTTCATGTTGTAGTCCCAAATCCCAGTACTCAGGAATTGGAGGCAGGAGGATTACCAGGAGCTTTGGGCTAGTCTGGGTTACACAGTAAATTTTATGCCAGCCTGGCTATACTGTGACACCTTGCCTCAACTCCCCACTCCCAACCACAAATTATTGTAGGATGGTAAGTCTTTATGAAGAGTTGGAAAGCTGTTGGTAGGTAGGATGTTAATGGAGGATGCCACTGGTGAAAATTGCTAGCTCACATTTAGTTTGCACTTACCCCATAGACATTGTTCTACTTGTTTCTCCGTTGTTGAAGGCATTCAATCTCCTCCTAAAGCCCATTAAGAATTTATCATAATTGTATCATAATTCTTAGATGGGAAAATGGAAATACCAAGCAGGTCCAACTAATTACATATTTTTACATATTTCCTAGCATCCCACAGCTAGGAAATATGTAAAATCCAGTGTGTTGCTTCAGGGTTCATGTTCTGACCAAGACTATGTTACCTGAGAAGGAAGGACATTAGTAAGGAAACAAAATCAGAAATATGGTTCCATGTTCTTGGCAGTCAGACTTGGAAGTCTAGGGAGGTAAGATAGGACCAGGTTAAAACAAAGGGCTGAATACTGATAAAAATGCTGGAGTTTGATTTTTAGGGTCTCATGAAGCAGTTGAAGTGATTCAGAAGAAAGCACTTAGAAATGCTTATCTGTGCAATGAAGCAGAAGGCCTGGGAACGGCAGGCTAGTTAAAAGGATCAGGGAAACTGAGTTGAATAGAATCTGGGAAATTCCCCTGGTTAGGAGGCAGCTGGAGTGAGCACTGGAGACAGAGCACAGACTTCCAAGGAAGGACCGGAGAGAGCCAAAGGAACACTATTGAAATCAAAGGGCTTCCAGAGGAGACTGGAGAAGGGAGGAGAAATGGGTGATGCTGACAAGTAGGGCCAGTCAGACTTCTGAGTTTACACAGAGCTTTGGGGAAGGAAAAGAAAATGTCACAAGATGAAGAGAATGCTGAGTGGGACAAAACTGTAGTGCAAAGAAGAGAAGTGGATAGACAACGGCAAGCTGATCAGGAACTTGGATCTCCTGAAATGTCTCCCATGGTGTTTTGTACAAAGCAACAATGCGATAAATGGTTCGATTCATGACTTAGCCATGTCTGAAATGTGAAGGGAGTTAAGAGCTGGGTGTGTGTGTGTGTGTGTGTGTGTGTGTGTGTGTGTGTGTGTGTTTCTGTCTGTCTGTGTATTGTGTGCTTCTGAGGGACTAGCGAGGAGAAAATACTCCTAGGAAACAAAGGAGGAGGGAGAAGAAGGAAAAGGGAGGTTGGGAAGTCTTCTCAATGTGAAAATTAGAGAGAGGACAAATCTCTAAGTGCACAGTGTGTGGGGACTTGATCTTGGCTCCTGCTGAGATAACAGGGCCACAAGGTTCAAACCAACTGGAAGCTTCCAGTTTCCAGTCAGGGATGTTAATCTTAGCATCTCTCTGTGGGGTTTTGTTTTGTTTGTTTTGTTTTGTTTTTGGAATAAGGATGTAGCTGCTTGATCTTTGGAAGACCAAGACTGGTTTGCTTTCTTTTTTCTTTTTAACTTTCTATTTCACCCCCAACTCAAAATGTAAATCTAAGGATTTCTCAAGATGGGGAGATGTGATTAGGGGTTTTAATTTGTCACATCATGACATATGTTATCTGGGTATCAATTCACTCATACATACATACACACATACATACACATACACACACACACACACACACACACACACACACACACACACACACACACACACATATATATATATATATATATATATATATATGTGCAGAGAATTGCAAGCCAGTTATCTCTGAAATCTCTTAGATCTGTTGTTTAGAATCGTAGATGCTTATGTGCTTCTAAGTGACTGCAGGGTCTGGGGAAGCAATGTTGCTTTGTTGACTCTTAATTTCCACTGTAAAGTTCAGGTCTAAAACAGTCATTATTTCCAAAATTCCAGGCTCTAACACCTACCCAGAAGAGACTGTGTATGTCGCAGGAACCCTGAGCAGCCTCTTCAAATGTTTAATATTTACAGAGAGCAGAACAGATAAGAGAAGTGTTCTGCTGTCTTATTTATGTGTTTTGAATGAAAGCTCAGATGATGAAGGCTCAGGAGCCCCAAGATCTGGTCATTAGATTAAAATGCACGTGTAGAAAACAATATATCAAGGTAGCCAGATTGAGGGAGTCAAACTTAATTTATTTGTGTAATCTTATTTGCGAGTTTATACAATGAAGTGATTAAAATATTATATTCATGTAAATAATTCTTTTACAACTGTGTTTTTCAATATTCAAGAATTGAATTGTGGTCACTACATTTATGTTGAAAGTTAACAAAGGTACCTACTCATTGGGTCCTAGAATAATACAGTTTGATTTTTTTTGAATGGCTCAGTGGTATTTGCTATGGTACAACTTCCATTTACTTCAAACGGCTCCACTATGGTGTCCTTCTAGCTCTAGAAAACAGGACAGTTGTTGTCCTATGAATGGTAGGTGGCATTGTTCTCAGGCCTCTGAGGTTGTGTTTTTAGAAGTTTCAGTTCCATGGTGGTCTCTGAGAGGTGGGGCTGGATTACACAGGAGTAGGCAATGGCTTTCTACACATCTTAAAATTACCATCCACCCTCAACACAGGTGACGTAAGTATATTTCAGTCTCTGGCTGGCTTCCTAAACCTTTTGTCTCCTTTCTAATCTTCCCTGTAGGGAGGCCTTATCCACCCCTTAAGTCTAACATTTCTGAAACAATGCATCCATTTCTTTTCTCCAAACAGTATCATTTATTAACTTACATTGTCACCCCGGCCTCTATTCACTTACATTGTCACCCCAGCCTCTATTCACTTACATTGTCACCCGGCCTCTATTCACTTACATTGTCACCCCGGCCTCTATTCACTTACATTGTCACCCCGGCCTCTATTCACTTACATTGTCACCCCGGCCTCTATTCACTTACATTGTCACCTGGCCTCTGTTCACTTACATTGTCACCCGGCCTCTGTTCACTTACATTGTCACCCCGGCCTCTATTCACTTACATTGTCACCCCGGCCTCTATTCACTTACATTGTCACCCCGGCCTCTATTCACTTACATTGTCACCCGGCCTCTATTCTTGCTCTCAGCCGGCACAGGAACTCGTGCACACTCTTTGTGATGCTTGCTCATCCCTTTGCAGCGCAGGCCTCACCAGCTCACAACTCTTACGGCAACAGTCTTACTGCTCTGAATTTTCCTTAACCTTCCTACGCACCCCTTCCCTCAGGGGTGGGGGTGGGACTCCATTCTCACCTTAGATGTAAAGAGTCCTGGAAAAATCCACGAGCCTTTTCTTGGCATCAAAGATGCCTGCGTGATGGTGTAATCATCTTACCCGTTTCTTCCTTGCTCCTTTCTGATAAACCCTTGCAGTAAGATCATTTCCTTAGTCTTACCCTATCTCAGTTTGCTGTAGACTTCATGGTCCAGCTAAAGGCTGTTCTGTATTGAAGCCTCCAGAGTCACCTGTGACCTTTCTCTTGCCACTGTCACTGCCTCTCTATAGAGTTCATGCACCGCTTTGGCATATAACTGTGTACCTAGCAGGGTTTCTTTTACATCTTTCCATCTCCAAATAACAAAATACTTTAGAATTAATTATTTACTTGCTGAATTAATGACTTTGTCATAGAGGAATTCAGAATATCAGAGAACAATTTTCTAACTAATCAAATTTTGCTTTCAGAGTGTATACATTAATTATTCTGATAATTTTTCTCTCCTAGAAAGGAATGCTTTATATCTCAGTACTCAGATGGGTTTTGTTTTGTTTTGTTTTTTGCCATCGAACTGTTTGATCTCTGAGTTACTTTCTGATAGTTGTATATAGGACAATAATATTTGAAGAGACAAAGGTAAGTGTCCTCTATATTATAGTCCTCTATGTAATTATTATGTATTATTGTACAAAGCCATTTTGGGGGGGAAACTATTTCTGCTATGATTTCTTATAAAAATGGGAATTTCACAAAAACAGTTCATGAAAAATGAGAGAAAATGACCATAGTTTTTTTGAAAGTTTTAACTTTCATTTAAAAATTTTAATATGATTTTCAGAGTCTGTGGTCATCCAAAGCACTGTAGGTTAAAATAGAGGTCAGAGGTAAAGGTATGGCTTAGACCCATAATGGTCCAAGAAACTCATTTAGTAAATTTATTCATCAGGCTTCTATTTCTGTTTTCATTGGCACCTATAATCAATTTGTAATTGTTTGAGTTGAATGATATTTGAGTTTTGTTGGTATAGTTGATAGCTATGACGTGAAGCCTTGAACAAGGTTAGCTGGTTGTCGCTAACCAACAGTAGTCATTTGTATCAGTAGTCAGTTTGTCACACAGGCCTCTGTTAGACTTCTGTCTCCTTCTGGCTCTGGCAACTACTGTCTTCAGATCTAACAGTGATCACATCTGTGCTGCTACATGCCACCGGTGTCCCCTGCTTCTGTTGGGTTCTGCTCTCTCACAACTTGAATGGTGCATCTTTCATAAACAAGCCCGCCTACTGGTGCCAGTGACGGAATAGGCCATGTATTCTCAGTAGGAATCCTGAAAGAGACAGCATACACACCTATATATCATATTGTTCAAATTCATTTTTTTAAAAAAGACTTTACTTACACCATTCTTTCTTTTAAAAATGAGGAGAATGTCAAGAAAACAGTCCATGGAAAATGAGAGAAAATGACCATGGTTACTTTGAAACTAGTCAGAGTCAGAGGAGGTTTGACTTACAGGCTGCAGAACCAAGCACTAGGTTGGCTTATCAGAGAGCCTGTACCTTATAGTCTGAAAGGAAGCAAGTGGTCAAGGGGGTAGAGAGTGAAGGATATCCTAGTCCCAAACACGAAATATGCTCAGAGGAAAGTTATAATAACTTAATCAGATCTGTGGTCTAGACACAGGCATTCTTTACCAAGGCAACCAATGACACCTCCATAACTGGCTATAAACACGAGATTGCAATACAGCCAAATGAACCCCTGTCCCCTACCCAACATGTTACTAAAACATCAAACTCTGAATTTTCAAAGGAGAAGACCAGAATTAGGAAGCTATAACTTCATTTTTTCAAATGTTATAGAAATGTTGTGATGGGAATAAATGGAATCCATTAGAATTTCAAGAAGAAAAATCAATTTCTAATTAAGCATGTATTATATCTTTCTAATATCTTCTTTAGCATGCCAGTATAGTCAAGCCTTAGTGGGCCATTTTATTTCACTATGGTGCTTATGATATAAAGCAGGAAAGATAGAATATTATAAATTTAAACATGATTAAAAATGTAATTTTTTTAGTTAAGGATACACCCATTAAAAGTTGGATTCAAAAGCAACTTTATGAGCTGACTGACATCTTTTTTGTACATGGGGCTAAACTGAAATAGAAGAGCTACAGTGGATAACAACTACTCATGAAGTAGAAATTCCTTGTGAGAGACAGTTTGCATAATATTGTCGGTAGGTCTCTCAAGAGATTCATCTGTGACCTGTAGGTCTCTCAACTTGTGAGCAAACTCTCTGTGTATAGTTCTCTCATGTTATCCATGGGGAACATGTTCTAAGACCCTCTGTAGACACTTGAAACCCTGGATAGTGAAACTCTGCAAATGATAGTGAAACCCCTCCATCTTTGCCGAGCCCACCATGCACTGTGGCTGCAACTTTTGCTGTCAGAGGTGTAGCTGCAAACGAGCATGACTTTCCTCCTTAGCCTGCATCCTACGTACCTCAGCCTTTGCTTTTCCTTTCTTTGGTAAGAGGAGAAGTTTCGCCAGAATCACTATTTGTACACCGCAGGCCATTATGAAGTAAAATAAAGGTCGATTGAAGAAAACCAGTGAGATACTTCAGTGGTTGATGCGATAGCTCAGGGAGCAGGTCCATGACTAACCTGTGATTGTGGTGGAAGCACAGGCATCATAGAATAGAGGGACAATCCCCATCTTAGGCGTCATCATCCCACTCAGAGTGACGCCAATTCAAAATTTATGGATTGCTTATGTCTGAAATTTCTCATTTAATGGTTTGAGTTTGCAGTTGACTATAGGAACAGAGACTATAGAAAGGAAAATCACAGGCAAAGAAAAGCTAGTTGGAAACAAACTTCCCTTGAACATGAGCACGAAACCAACTTAGTCTAGTAGAACGAACAAAGTTGTTCCTTTTTGTTCTTCTGTTCATTCATTCTTTACACCTTTGCAAATAAATTACACTTTAGCTCTTTAGTAATTTTCTTTTTCTTCATATAGTACTCCACTAAAATGGTGGAGAAAATGAAGTTTGCTTTGGACCAGTCCTCTTACCATTAACTTACCTACTGCTAAACAGTAGTTTCCTTGACCTCACTTGAAGCTCCTAGTACCAGCTCTTTCATCAATTCCAACTCTAGAGGACCTAAACCAACCACTGAAACTGTGTTAGAATGTTGATGCAGTGTGTCAAGAGGGAAAGGAACAATAGACCAAGATCTGTTGGAAGGCTTGAGTTCAAGTCTCAAAGGTCACTTATTTATCCTGAACTTGGACTCTTTAAAATCATTTTTACAGCCTCATGACTCTAAGCCACTATGTTCCCTATATTGTATTTTATGCTTCATATTCCTTGTAAATACACGATTTTAGCTTAACTGGGAGGGGTGTGTGTGTACATCCTTTAAAGGCCAAAGCTCTTTGATGTTAGGAGCTACACCTCCAAGATGGCTTTCCATGGAACCTGTACAGAGGTTGGTCTGGTTCCTAAGTGTAGTAATTGACCCACTTAGAGTTGATAAGAAGGAAAGAAGTTGGTTTTGTAAGTATTCCATTCCCTTGGAAACACAATGAGTTTCCAACCTTCCAGAAGCCAGTTCTGCCCCAAGTTTCACAGACTATGGGTGGGAAATCCGGCTCTCACAGCCCTGGTATGGACTGCAGATAAGTGCCTTCTCACCTCTGATCTTAGTCTTCACCTTGCCGGTTGTAGAGCAGACCTGTGAGGGAAAGAGTCTTGAGGTTACTGCTTCCTGTCTCCACAGCTTTGTCTTGTTTAGCTGCTAGGAAAGGCTTTGAAAAGCAAAGCACAAATTCATCACCAAAACAACCTGCCGGTCAGTAGACGCATGCCAGCCAAGGCAGGCTCTCACTGCTGAGTGCGTGCATGTGGGAGAGTGACTGTTTCTTGTGGGTGTAACCTAGGGAAACCACTCACAAGAAGGAAAATAGAATCAAATATTTGCAGAGGGAAAGAAAAGTCATTCCTTGCATGATTTAGAAAACAACATATCTTCAAACAGACACCTGCATAGGAAAGCTAAATGTATCTCTAATTCCTTCCAAGCCAGTGGTTCTCAACCTTGCTAATGTTGTGACCCTTTCATATAGTTCCTCACGTTGTGCTGATCCCCAACTATCAAATTATTTTGTTGCTACTTCGTAACTGTAATTTTCCTAGTTATGAATTGTAACATAAGTATCTGAGATGCAGGATATGTTATAGTTGACCCTCAAGGTGGTCATAACTCACAGGCTGAGAACCACTGTTCTAAGTCCAGGTATCTTCTTAAATTTTATAGTATTTGCTTTAATTATTTGAAATGACACAGATTCCCAGAAACTAAAAAAACAAAAACAAAAACAAAACAAAAACAAAAAAAACCAAAAAACAGAAAACAAATGAACAAACAAACAAAAAACTAAAATACACAGCCAAGCTGACCATTGTCATGGGCTTTGGTTCAGCTGTATCTTCTTGCTGTAGTGCGGTAGGGTGGAAGTGTGTCTCCTCACACATGCTCCAGTTTTTAAGGGAAATTAAAAGGAGCTGACGTATCCTCTGTACTAGAAACCACAGTGAACACAAATGGTCAATATCAGTTAGGATAACTGTAATCTTTCTTTCATAGCACAAATAAACCTATTTTACTTAGTGTGTCTGCAGAGGAGCTGTAGATTCCGAGGTCTTGTCAGATACCTTCTCACATGCAATAAATAGGTGGGACCGAAATCTAGAAAATGTATTAACATTTAAAAAGAGGTTTTATCTACTTGAATCCTAAGCTAGAAAGCTGTTAGCCACATTTGAGCACAAATAAGAAATTACTTCAACCTCAGTATCTCTCTTTAGGCATTAGCTAATCTAAGATTTATCCGTTGACTCAGAAGAGAGAAATGTGAACATCAACAGATAAATTGCCCATCTCTTTATCAGAGTGTTCAAACTCTTCCCAAAAAAAATTTGGCACAGTCACAAAATGAAGTATTTCCCCTTTCCTTGCTCTGAGTATCTAGCACAATGACAGCTAACAGAGCCTTGACACAGGGGCTGTGGAGTTCTCTTGAGAACATGCCCGGTTTGTAATGCTGAGGTCAGATGGGCTCAGGAGAAATCAGACAACCTCAACCCTGCTGAGGCTTGAACTCAGAGGCCCCTTGATGGGAAGAAGAAAAGCTACCTTTGAGTTATTCTATTTCTCCTTGTGAAGAAAAAAACCGTTTCAGAGAATGACTGCAGCCTCTTCCTCTGAAAGTTTCCATCCTGTGTCATGACCCCTGATGCTGAAAACATGTCTTTTTTATACCCAGATGTCCAAACTTGACTTAGGTTTTGGATCTGTTTATTCTGGTAGTGAAGTAGAAATGAGTAAAAAGAAAAATAGCTACTTGTTTCTTACTCTGTTGGCTGAGGAAGTCATTCTAAACGCTTCCTTTTCTCTTTAACCACACCTCAATCTCTGTCAAGTGGGAAAGCATTAGCCCATAAACACTTCTCACCTCATCCACTCCTTGTAAACTAGTTCAGTCTCTCTTACCTCTGACCCAGAAGAATGCATCTTGCCTACTGTCCATGCCTTCATTCTTGTATCTCCAAAGTACTGCTTCCACTTTGGTTAGAGTGATCTGCATAAATGAAAAGTTGTGTACATCTGCTTTTTGGCTTAAAAGCCTTCACTAGGTTTGTATCACTGGCAGGAGATCTTGGTAAGCAGCTGTCAATCAACGTAGGCATCATCCTGTATTTTCACAGTCTTCATGTCTAGGAAATCAACTGGTCCCAGAACCTGCAGACTGTTGTGTACTGGATCAAAACTAGCTATTTATATATTTTTCTCCCTTATTAGCTGTGAACTGCCCAAGGAATTCATGTCTAGGGAATCAGTCTTATCTCTCATGTGTGAGTGTTGGGAAGATGTCATCTGCTGAATCAGACAAGGATGACTAAATGAACATTGGAGTTTGGATGCCGGAGCTTGTCCTTTCCCCTCTAGCTCCTCCCTCTCTACCCGGATGTTCACAGTAATGTTGCTCAGAACAGGCAAACGATATTGAGTGTAGAAACAAAATGCGCTGTAGCTACACCATAAATAGTCATAAACTAACGTTCTCATACTTTATCGGAACACAGATGAAACTCGAAAGTTGCCAGATACAAATGGCATACATGCTGCGACTCCAAGGGTGTGAAATGTCCTGAGTGGGCAAATAGAGACAAGAAGTAGAGAAGTGGTTGCCAGGGGCTGGAGGGAGAGAATGATGGGAAATGATGGCTAATGAGCATGAAGTTTCCTTCTCGTGTAACAAAAATATTTTACAAACAGATGGCTGTGGTCCATTTGCAACTCCCATTGTATTAAAAAGTCCCTTAATCATATTTTTAAAAGAATAATTCTATGGTATGTGAATTACATTTCAGTAAAGTTAGTTCAACCCAAATATCAACATTAACCACATCTTAACTTATACCAGATATATCAGAATTTCTAGGAGGAAGAGGCTGTGGATATGTGTTTTCTTTTTAGGTTCTACATGTATAGAAATAAATATAGATGACAAAAGCTATTAGAGATTCAATTTTGTGTACTTACCTTCAACACAAAGCCAACAAATAAACAAAGAAACAAACAAAAAACAAAAGAAGAAAAAAAAAACATCGAACAGACACAAACACAAAGCAAAAACCAAAACAAAACACCTGTGTACTTGGATTCAATCCCAGGTTAAATGATAAATTTCATTTTTAACAACTTCTGAGTCTGACTGGCTCCTGGGTGTGGGTACAAATAACCCTTTAAAAATTAGAAATAGTGGATGAAAGTGATTGCTCCACAGTTAAAGGATAACCTCACAACAACAACAAAAACTATAAATAGATAGTTATTAGCATGTTGCCCCAGCAAAATTGATTTTACTATTTTAAAATTTCTTCATAGACAGCAATTTATTTACTTCTGAAAACTTAAGGTCATGTCTCAGAAAGGGGATTCCTACATCCTACATGTCTTTGAACTCTGAAGTTGACTCTCCATGCCTAAGCGGTCAGCTACTTAGGTGGTGTGGCCTTCGGTTTCAGTTCTGATTTTGTTCATCATTTGCTCAATGACTGTAGATGAACTATTCATGTTTCTAGACCTCGTTCAGTCTTTCTCTTTAAGCAAATATGTAGGAATGGTGTCCCACACGTTTAATCCCAGCACTCAGGAGGCAAAGGCAGGTAAATTAGTGAGTTTTAGGCCAGCCTGGTCTGTGTAGTGAGTTCGAAGATAGCCAGGGCTGTAGAGTGAATCCCTGTTTTTGTTCATTTTGTTTTGTTCGTTTAGAAAAAATATACAGCCAAAGACATGGTAGGCACCTGTTGCCAAGCCTGATCTATGTATGGGTGGAGGGAGAGAACCAACTCCTGCAACTTGACCTCTGACCTCCACTTGCACACGCGCGCACGCGCGCGCGCGCACACACGCACACACACACACACACACACACACACACACAGAGACACAGACACAGACACAGACACTTAAAATGTGATACTTTCTTTTTAAAAAGGAATACATTTCTATGTTCTGGAAAGGGTGGGGGAGCAGTATTAGCCTGGTCTCCCCTCCCTCAATGGAAGTGAGAGAATGATTTCATTTTTTTTGCCTTTAAAGTGAGGAAGTGAATTAGATGGTACCCAGAGCCTTGATCGTTTGTTGCATAAAGATACAACTCTGTGTGATCTGAGAGAATAAGCATGCAAGCTTCTTGGGATACTCTTATCTGGATTTGCTGTGGAAGAGGAATTTAAGCCAGCACTTGGAGCTTGGAGCTACCAATGTTGTTTCCTCTTTCCTTACCCCTTTATCCCGCTCTTGGTTTTGGTCAATAAGCAAAGCCAGAAAGTTTTGAAACTTCAAAAATACTTTTACAAAAAATCTGTTGCAGAGTTGAAAAATATCATTTGGACATCTGTGTCAGGCTTTCAAGCTGCCTCCAAGCTGATTCAGGAAGTCAATCCAAGGCCTGATTAACATCATAGGAATCTCAACTTGATTCAAAAAGTTCCTAGCGCCTAGCTGTTGTACTCAACGCTCACGGAAGGTCACAGTTTGCCTTCCAGGTGGAAGCAGGCCACCATCTTCCCATTCAGAAAAGGATGCCAATATTATTGAAATATAGGCTTGAAAACTTTCGACGTAGATGCAGTCATCATTCCAAGAAGAACTATTAATCTATCTTTATCTGCCAAGGGACTAACTTTGTTGGAGATCTGTTCAGTTGGCTAATTAATTCACTTTGATTTCAGGGCAATGGAATTATTATTCTTATGTTCCTAACTAAGTGTTTTTCCCCCTCAGAAAACAAGATTTTGGTGAAGCAGTCCCCGCTGCTTGTGGTAGATAACAATGAGGTCAGCCTCAGCTGCAGGTATTCCTACAACCTTCTTGCAAAGGAGTTCCGGGCATCCCTTTACAAGGGCGTGAACAGTGACGTGGAAGTCTGTGTCGGGAATGGGAATTTTACCTATCAGCCCCAGTTCCGCCCAAACGTGGGGTTCAACTGTGATGGGAATTTCGACAATGAAACAGTGACGTTCCGTCTCTGGAATCTGCATGTTAATCACACAGATATTTACTTCTGCAAAATCGAGGTCATGTATCCTCCGCCATACCTGGACAACGAGAAGAGCAACGGAACTATTATTCACATAAAAGGTAACGCGCCACTGCACTCCTGTAACCTGAAGGACGGCTGTGCAATGACGAAAGCAAGGTTGGGACAAGTGAAGCCGGGGCACTCACACGTGATCCGAGACTCTCGTAACCCTGAGATCTCGTGATCCTTTGACTCCAGCAACGATTCCAGCTTATTAGGAATGCCTTTACCTTTCCTCGCTGACATGCTATGGAAGGATGAGGGAAGAGTCTATGGGAATAGAACCTATGAGATTATTCTGGATCCAAGTACTTCATGCCCAGAATAAGTGTGCCACTAAAATTTGACCTAGTTTTTGGACCCTTCGGTTAAGATCAAGCATAAAATTGTGCATAGAGTGTTCTACAGTGAAACATAGTCTGACAGATCAGGATTCAGGAAGAATGGGTTGGATACCAAATTAGCGCTCTCTCTCTCTCTCTCTCTCTCTCTCTCTCTCTCTCTCTCTCTCTCTCTTTCTTTCTTTTTTTATTTTTGTGATCCGTGTTCTTCCACTACTAAGTTTCTTTCCATTTTCCAAAACATAAAAAGAATGCTGAACTAGAAATTTAGGGGGTGTGCAATCTGTGATCCCCAGTAAGTTATCCAACTTTTTAATAGCTCCAAACTCAATTTAATTAAGCAGTACTCATGAATCAGCAGCAGTCAGTACGTTATGTTTACGCTCTGTGTAACATTGGGAAGGAAAATAATAGGATTCTCAACTCAAATATAGCTATTGGCATTAACATAAATACTGAGGGAAGTCGAATAGATTTTTGTGTATGTGAAAAGGGTAGATAAGAAAATATATGCTCCATTTTATATTCAATTTTAGCACAATTACAATAAATGCATTTTCTCTAATGCCATAACAAAGGTATACTTGAGAAAACTCAAACACCAAACAAGAGAAGAATTATTATATTAACATGGCAGAGTCGCTTTTATGTTCCAGCAAGAAAAACAGAGGAAATTAATACACAAATTAAGATTTCTAATATCAGGCAAAATATTTTGATTGGAGTAAGTCAAAGGATAAAAAGAGGTAGACTATTTTGGAAGCCCAGAGTAAAACATTTCTTCACATAAATGATACATTACTTTAGTTAGTACTTTGTGTGTGTGCATACAACATGCATATAAATACAGTTAGGAGAAAAAGGTGTCATGGACTCTGTCCTTGGCAGCTTTCAACCCTGTTTGAAATTGTATCATAAACCTAAGTAGGTAAATTGGAAACTGCCTGTGCTCAACTTTGAGCTTCTGACTTAAAGATATGACTTGAGGAAGAAGAGCTGGATAATGTTTTCACACTTTGTCAGATAGCTCTAATGTGTAGCCAGGATTAAAATTTCACGGACTAGAGAGCTGTTGATATTCTTTTTATTTAGGTATCTTATTACAACTTTATTATAAGGACCCTGGAAATAAAAAATTCATGTATCCAAACTAATCAGACCCAAAGTCTGTCATCTCAACGAATTATGAAGTATTCTTCCTAGTTATAATTTTCCACGCGTTTCAGTAGAACTGCACGGGATAATCTGTTAGAGCTGGAGTCAGATATTTATATTTTATTTTTTTCCGGGCTAGTTTTCTGACTGGCAGATTAAGCTGATGGTGATTCTCCACTTGTATCATTTTACTTATTTCCAAGATAGAGTTTGGGGTATAAACTAGCTTCTGATGGGGGTAAGGGGCAAGGCGTCAGGTTAAAGTCACTGACCATTAAAGTGGCCATTAGCATCATGAGATGCTACAAGGTCCAGTGATGGCCACCAGTGCAGCACTGTAAAGCAGTGTTTTTTGACCTTCGACTCGTATAATGACAAAGTATGACCAGTGGTGGGGTTGAATAAGTCCCAAAGAGCAAGACTCGCTCACCTAAGCTGGTAGCATTTTGCATGTTTTAGTACTTTCAAATTCTTCTCTGATGTTCAGGGCAGAAATGTACTCAAATGCTGTTTCTGTGTCCTTTAACCCACTCTGTTGTGTTTTTCAGAGAAACATCTTTGTCATGCTCAGACGTCTCCTAAGCTGTTTTGGGCACTGGTCGTGGTTGCTGGAGTCCTGCTGTGTTATGGCTTGCTAGTGACAGTGACTCTTTGTATTATCTGGGTAAGAGGAACAACATTGCTTTCACATGACTTCTCTGCCCCTGCCCTCTTGACTATGTTGAGAGTCTGGCCTGTGTCTTTTCTACTGCAATGAAAGCTGGTGAAGTTTTTCAGTCTGTGCAACTTGTATGTAGTAGTGACCTGATGTGAGCTCTGTTTTCCACCCAGTGGCCAATCAGAATTAGGACTAAATGGGAAGATTAAGGTGGGCAATTATACAGAACTACCTTTCTTATTCTTAATTTTGCAACGTAACAATTGCATGTAAAGCAGCTTAGTGCATACATAGAGTATAAAGTCTAAGCCTCGTCAGGACTAGGCAACGGAAGCCAATGCTTTGTCTCAGGGTCAAAAACCAGGAGAGAGTAGCCTGCAGGAATTGTGCATTCAGACCAGAAGAAAGCAGGTCTGTTTGTGTCAGTCCTATTTCCTGTCTCTTCCGAAGCAGTTGCATTGTGTGAGGCCAGCTTGGATGCTGTCATTATGAAAGCGTTAGGGGAGAGAGACTGTTCAGAGCTTACTAGTCTCTGCAGATGTCTCAGCAAAAAGTTTATTTTTTTCTTCACATTTCTCAATGTTGAAGTTTTGATTCAAGCTTGAACACTTTTTGTTTGATTTTTCTGAGACAATGTCTTACCATGTGGACCAGATTGGCCTGGAACCTATTATGCAATCCAAACTAACCTCGACTCACAGAGAGCCTCCCGCTTCAGCCTCTTGAGGGCTGAAATTATAGGTGTGTACCACCATGTCTGGCTTTTGAACCTATTTAAAAAAGTTTTAATTGTATTTTATTCAGGTAAGTGTTTTGCCTGCATGGATGTCTGCACCATTTGTGTGTCTGGTACCCATTTGAAGCCAGAAGAGGGCATCGGATTTCCTGAAATTGGAGTTACAGATACTTGTAAGCCACCTTGTGGATGCTGGGAATTGAACCAGGCTCCCTGGAAGACAGCAGTGCTGTTGACCACTGAGCTATCTTTCCTATGCGCTCTTGAACACATTTTGATGAACATATTCACTGTTAAGATGGTACCACCATAGCAAGGATCCTTTTCTTAGAAACCAACTTGCGTATGAGGAGCAGAATGCCCTATGCATTGATTCTTCATACCTCTGATTGTTCACCAGAAGCTGGGTGAATATACAAGTAATTTTTTCAATGAGAAATGTATGCTGCACAGGAAGAAAAGACCCCTTTTCTTGCTATTCTCCTCTCATCTACTACTAAGGACACTTAGGATTTAGTGCTTATTGTGTTGCTAAACCGGTAACCACCATACAAACCAAATAAGGACCTAACTAAACCTGTTTGAAATATGATACCCATTTGAAGGCATATATTTAAAGGAACAACATATAGTCAGGGATTTCTGAAAGCCATGCCATGTGACGCCAACTTATTTACCATAGCGTTGGTGAGGGGACCGGACAGCTCTAGCTCTAAGTCATGAGTTGTATCATCTAGCTGTAGATTTAAATTGTTTATTTTCTTATGCAAATTTCCTCTATTATTCCTCACACATTCTTGTAGTTCACAGGCCTTGGGGGCAGGTGGACATTGGTCAGGCTACCTATTGAATAATCTATGACCTTTACACAGTGGGGAACACGGTGGTAGCTTGTTCACGGGAATTCTTTGTTTCATCTTGGGAATTCTGAAAGTTGTCCATTCAGGGCATGGTGACAGGGGTATGGGTACAGAAACTATTGCCCGAGGCCTAGCTCTGGTATTAGTTGAGAACTTTCATCCTTCTGGATTTTGGAGTCAGCATTCTTGCTATCCTCTGGCTATGCGGGGGTTGCCAATGATTTTAGAATCCTCAGGTTTGGCTTGGTTTTTCGAATCCTCAACCACTGACTTTCTTGCTTTCCAGATCTCTGAGAGAGAATGTGGGTTTTCTAATCTACAGACCAGGTGCAATAACCCTCTAGGTACCCTTCCAGGAAGGGGCTCCCTTGTCATATATTGACCCGGGTCAAAGGAATTTACTAGCTTCATGGGAAGTACTCTTGGAAACTGCCTTGGCTTTCAGTGGTCCCACAGGTACCACTTTAAAACGTATGGTAAATATATATCTAGGAAGCCACCACTTTAAAACTTATGGTAAATTTATATCAAGGAAGACAGCTTCCAAAATGAGGCCCCAATGGGCTGAGTGACTGAAATCATCCCAAAAGCAGCTTCTCACTTTCAGTGAGTTAAAACAATTCACCTTTTAAATCATGCACCAGAGATGTTTTGTGCTTTTCTTTGGCAGCCCCACAATTTCTGGTAAGATTTGTATTCTGTGCCTTGGGAAAACTGTCTTTGACTTATCTCACATGCTCACTGTGACTATAGACCTTAGTGCTGTACATCTGTGGCTTGGGGAGTCAAACCAGGTTATCTAACAAGAATGTCAGTTATTTGGACCTCCAATCCAGATCTTTGTACTCTCTGACCGAACAGGGGTATTAAAATAATTTATACCTCACAGAACAATGTAGCACCTTTACCGTGGGCTCATTTTTTCCTTTCTGCTATTTGGTCAAGAAGCATCTTGGTGAGCTAGGCATTTAGGGATCCCTAGGGCTTAACCACTTTCTGGGATCCTATTTTTGGCTGGTTAGCAGTGTGCCCTTGGTGAAAGTTAACTAGTTTCCAGAGCCTCCTGAGAATCCATGTGTGCTACTGTAGGTAGTTCCAGGCTGTGTGGGTTTCTGTCTCTGGGCTTGGCCTGATGTTGGCATTTGAGTAAAGATAAGCTTCTTTTGGTCAGGTTGCTGTCATTCTCCAGTCTCTGTTCACTCAGCTGAGCTGTGACACTGGCTTCCTTTTCTAGCTCACAGGAGGGTTGTTTTGTTTTGTTTTGTTCTTGATGTGCTCTTTGCCAGTGTGTACCACAATGCATAGATAATGTATATTTAGGTAGCATCTGCCTTTAAATCTACATTCTTGACCATTTTAGTACATTGCTTATGTGTGTCCTGTGTGTTGCTGTTTTGTCTAAGAAACAAGGCAGAGGTAGAAGGAAGGGCAAAGGGTAGAGTGGCCTTGAAGTCACTCATCTTTAACAGGCATTGGCTGGCAAGAGTCACAGAGGCACAGACTCAGGAGGTGGGTGCTCTATACATACACATTGTGAGTGCACATGAGCACTGTGGGTTCTGGGCTGGACCCCCAGCTATTTCCATCCCATGGGTTAAGAGTCAGGGTGATGCTAGTTAAATCCACTGTCTGATAACAGTGTTGGGGTAAGCACAGGAGCTGATTGTAACAGACTTTCTTTATTATCTTTGCCTGTAACCTGGAGAACCCCGGAGTCACAACACCCTTCTTATTGAGGCTTTTCTTTAAGCCATTGGAGTATCCCCAGGCAAGGTTAGCATTTGGGGGTTGGCAAAGGAGACCCTAAAGGTTAGCACCAGTACTGACAATGCTTGCCTGGGTAGCATCTCCAGCCATCTTTGCTTACTTCGAGGCCTCGGGCGTGTGGGTGTGGAAAGGAGACCAAACCTGTCATCATCCACTCATTATGTATTCAGGATCCCCTGTCACTCACACCTATTATACATACTTAGCACATCAGGCTTTTCTGCATACAAGTAGATGTTGGTTTTCATAACAGAGAATCCTGAGTCTACAATCCACATGACTGTCTGCTTTTGACAATTATGCAAACTTTACCATCACACTGATCTGGCAATGATGCCCCTAAACCACAGTCAAAATGTGGTCAAGATGCAAAGTGAGTTTTACTCTAGTTCCAGGATTAGTGTCACTCCTTTTTCTCTGCTCCTGGTAGGGTTTCTTCCAGAGGTTGCTCAGTCTTGGAAAACAGTGGTGGGTGATGCTATTGTTTTCGCAGAAATATATGCATATAGAAAATAGGAATACAGGTGTGCAGAACTATAAATACTGTCATTCATTTGGATTCTGATAACCAAAACTTATACTTGATCTTAGCCAAAAGGCTGAGAAATGATTGCTAACCTAAATTTATAATTACTTTTTTTTCAGATCCTGAAGGATCTGAAAGGGTTTTTGTTGTTGTTGTAGTTGGTTTGGTTTTTGTTGTTTAATTACAGAAAAACAGCTTTACTTAATGAATGATTTAAGTGGGGATGTTTAACCTACCCAAAGATGAAGGGCTTTCCGTTGTGTTTAGATATCAATGTGATCTAAAATATTCTCTTGGGCTTTGGATTAGATGACATGTTTGAGAGCTGGTGATCTGAAAAAGTACTCGCAAAGTCTTAGAAGCTCTCCTGTAACATCTCCTCTAAGTCCTTCCATATTGACCTTTTTCTCTTTTCTCTTTTTCCCCCGCAGACAAATAGCAGAAGGAACAGGCTCCTTCAAAGTGACTACATGAACATGACACCGCGGAGACTCGGGCCCACGCGCAAGCATTACCAACCCTATGCCCCAGCGAGAGACTTTGCAGCGTACCGCCCCTGACAGGGACCTCTATCCAGAAGCCCGCCGGCTGGTACCCGTCTACCTGCTCACCATCACTGCTCTGGATAGGAAAGGACAGCCTCATCTTCAGCCGGCCACCTTGGACCTCTACTGGGCCACCAATGCCCACTATTTTAAGAGTGTCTAGATCTAACATCACGATCATCTCGAGACTCTGCAATGAATGAAAGAAGCTTCTATGGCAGGATAAATTCTGTGTGGCTTGACCCGGACGCAAGCTTAATATATTTATTGACTTGACTGGGGAAGTTAGAGTAGAGAAATCAAAAAGTGAAAGAATTCATTCAGCCTTGGAAAGTCAATTTGCAGGCTCCTAGATGAGCCCCGCCCCTTTCTTATTTACCGGCATATTTCAGTCATGTGACCTGTGATAGCCAAAGACGTTTTGGGTGGAGAAGAAAGGATAGAAAAACCTTCTCTTTGGCTAAGTTGGTGTTTGGGGTGGAGGTAGGTTGGAGTATAGTACTTAACTATTTGAAAAATAATTAAAACACTTTTTTTTACTCATGAAATGAGCCATTTAGCTCCTAAACAGTGTTTTTTAGTTTAGAAGGATGTGGCCATATTTTTAATGAATTCTGACCATTTTAATCACATTGACCCATGGAATGGCCCCAAAGTACCCTCCAGGGCTTGTTTCCTCACTTCCTGTCATGGGAATTCAGTATTATTAATAGTCACAACATAATTTCAGAACTAAATAGCCCTCTCACACCAAGAAAAACGTGAGAGCAAGTAAGGTCACTTTAGGTAAAACACTCACACACACATATGTATGTATACATATATATACACACATATATACATACATTCATATCTACATATATGAATGCTATGAAGAATTATCTGTTTAGTAGCCTGTTATAGTCAAACCATTTAAGTTTCAACTTTCCACAGTTGGGCCACTTGTTGTTTTTGTGGATATCTGAAATTGTGTCTATATAGCTGTAGTCATGATACTGTGAACACAAAGGCTAGTGTTAGTATTTGTTAGGTGGCAGCTTCCTCTGAGGAAGGGAACGAGGTTGTTCTTGCCATGTATGAAAGAGGTAGATATTTTCCAGAAGGCACCATAGAGAGCCTCAGTACAAGTTCCTTTAGACTCTAAAGTTTAGAGGGATTTTGGATGTTCTAGGGCTCAGGACTCCAGAACTTTGTGGGCTCAGCTGCTTCATGGGGATTCATTGACATGAACAACTATTTTGGAGTGTGTCTTTAGGGACAACATCAAAGTTCTCAAGATCCTGCCTGACCTGATACTTTGTTTTCCTTCCAGTTTGGGTCAACTGGAATGTATATGGGGACCTTGAAGAATGACTGTACAGCTGTCTCCATCATTTGTATAGTGCTTTGAATTATTCTGAGATTTTAAAGGCAGAAAAACCTGGTTAAAAAATTCTCATTACTAGTTAAATGGCCTTGGGCAAGTCACTGTTCATCCAAGACTATGACTGTAAAATGGACATAATGAAACTTGCTGTGTTTCCTCCAGCCTCTGTCTCCTAAGGGTGGGGATTATAGGACTGCACAATCATGACCAGCGTGTAACATAAATCTAAACCAAGCTCACGAGAATCTCTCAGCTTCAATAATTTTCCAGCTCATTGGAATAGTTTATCTTGTAATCAAACACGAGGCATTTCCACTCCCCTCACTGTTTTGCGTATAAAGAGGTCTTTAAACTATTTTTTTTAATATGAGGGGTAGGAAGAGATAGGAATCTTTTAATTCTAGACAGAAGATATTGTGCTCTGGTAGATTAAAAAAAAAAACCAAAACATTGGCTTCTATTCTGTGCCTTTAATTAAACCAGATAAGGCCAAGATCAGCCCTACTGGTGTGATAAAATACTGGCACTTGTGATTGCAGTCAGCCTCTTGACATGTAGAGTTCTTGAATCTAAGTTATAAAATTATATTTGAAAATGACAAAGCTGGAGAATTTATAGAAAGGGCAATAGCAGATAGCAAACCCTTTTTCAAATGGAAAGATTTGATCTTTGGCAATCGATAACTTTGTTTTCTAACTGGAAAAGGAGGTTTACTGGCGATGACTCATACCTGAGATTTTTCTTGCCTCCTCTGAACAGAACCAAGGCATAGGTGTCAGAAGCCTTTCACTATTGGTATGAACCAACAGATAGTTTAAGAACACTGGTTTGGAGTAGAGCATTTGCAGTTTCAGATGTAGTGTGTATGAAGAAAACTATGTCATTTGCTGCTATTATTCTAAGAGCCTTAGAATTTAAGGTGTACCTGTAATTTTTAATTGTGAGCTCACCTATTTGGGACTGAGCATGCCAATTTTGAAGAGAGCTGGTGTGCCTTATAGCTACATCCAATGATAAAATTACCACACTAGCATGTGCCTGTTTTTAAACTCATGCTTTAATGTTTTCCTTAGGACAGGTGTGCACCCCCTTTGCAGTGAATCAGGAGAGATTTTGCTATTTGAAAGAGTGTATGACAAACATTTATACACCTTTGGGTTCCTCTCTCTCTCTCTCTCTCTCTCTCTCTCTCTCTCTCTCTCTCGTCTCAAGTGTGTGTGTGTCTCCTCCTCCCCCAACTCTCTGTCTCTGTCTCTTCCTCTCTCCCTCTCTGTGTCTCTGTGTCTCTGTCTCTCTTTCTGCAGATTTTCAAACATTGTTATTCCTTGGAAGAAATACGAACTGTGATTGGTTTGCTAGGCTTCAGTAGCAATGTTTTATTTCTTGGAGATTTCAGTCTGGGTTTATCCAATGTGTTCTCTGTGATATGACTTCGGGGAACAAATATAACTTGATTGAGCCTTCAATCATGTAGGTCTTCAATCATTTAGTCAACTAAGTGAGCCACTATTCTGCATGGATATTTTAATAGTCACGCTGATGGTCAAATGGATGTCTGTCTGGTGTCTCACCCTAGTTTTCTGTACTGCCATATGGGAACTATATGTGACTTGTATACTCATCTGAGTATGTTAAATTCAACTACACGAGATGGACCAGAGACCACCACGTTCATGTCCATATAGCCACCATTAACCCAAGTAAAACACAGTGGTATGGGTTCTTTCAGGACTTGTCAGTGAGTTTATGAAGCTTAAATCTCTCTTGCACTGTTATGTTTATGCAAATATCAAAAGCTTGTTTCTGTATCTGGGACATAACATATACCATTTTCTCTGTCTATGATGTTATTCCCTATATATCTACTTGGTTTATTCTTACTTCCTTGACATATTTGTCCAAATGTCACCTTCAACTGTAGTTAATTACCTCTACAACCTGTCTCTATTAATTGTTTTATTTTCTCTATCATTCTATAACTAGATGTTTTTCTTATTTATCGGTTTATTGTCTTTTTTTTCCTAATCTACACTGGATCTCCACAGGGATAGAACTCGATTTGCTTTGATTTTATTGCTGTCTCCCCAGTGCCTGGAATAATGCTTAGCATGCAATAAATATTTATTCACTGAATAGATGGATTTCACATGTGTTTATGAGTTAATCACAAATCTAAATGATCACACTCTGAGAAGAAAAGAATCATTTCTATTTTCCACTTCGTAGAGACAAAGGAGGTAAAGCAGTCACAGAGAAATTTGGTGGCGAGACATCTAATTTATACAAGTTCATTTACCGTTTAGAAATTTTTGTGCATCCTGAAAGGTAAATATAGTTAGAATCATCCTAAAATGTTATTCTAAAAACAATCAATTAGGAATAAGTTGATTTTCCATTTAAAGTTTTCAAATTCTCTCTTAATAGATTGGTGACACCCTTATTGTTTTTATTTTTGGATACTTTTTAAAAAAATTGTTATTGGGGATGGAGAGATGACTCAGTGGTTAAGAGCATGACACAGGTTATTCTTTTAGAGGTCCCAGGTTTGTTTCCCAGCACCCACATTCGATGCTCATGAAACTCATGTGGTTCAACAGACATATATTTAGGTAAAGCATATACACATAAATAAATAAATAAAAACAATGTATTTGTTGACAATTTCATGTATATGTTCAATGTATCTTGATAATACCAATACCCAGCTCCTGGTCACCAGGTCCCCTGGATAGTCCCCAACATCCCTCTTTCATTTTCATGCCCTCCCCCTTTTCTTTTCTTTTCTTTTCTTTTCTTTTCTTTTCTTTTCTTCTTTTCTTTTCAGTAATCTGAGGAATCCAGTTAGTGCCACTTGCTGGAATGTGCAAGTCTTGGTGACTTGACCTTGTACAGGTCTTGTACAGGTATCCACGGCTCCTGTAGTACAATGGCTGTGCAGTGGCTGTGTCATGTCTAGAAGACAGCACTTCACAGTGTGCCACACTCTCTGGCTCTTATATTCTTTCAGTCCCCTCTTCCATGATGTCTCCTGAACTTTGTGGGAAGGTGGCTTGCTATAGACCGCCCCTATTTGGGGTCGAACATACAGAAGTCATTCTCACCAATTTGAACAGTTTCTGCCCAGTGCAGAAAAGAGGCTTATTTAACCAAAGTTGAGAACAGCACTTACCTATGGATATTAATAGAAATATTTAGAAGGAAGTCTTACCTGTCCATTCAGTAAAAAATAGTAGTGGGTTCCCCACTATGACCTATGAGCCACAGACTTTTGACCAGGTTCACAGCATCAGGCATCAACTCCCTCCTATGGAGTATGGGTCAAATCTAATCAGAAAGTGGCTGGTTACCCCTGGTTACTTCCTGTCACTATTGCATCTCTGGATGTATCTTCTCTGTCAGGTTGATATTATAGCCTTCAGGGTCCAGTTCTAGGTGAGACTTTATATCC
Source organism: Rattus norvegicus (assembly GCF_021556685.1). Classification (NCBI taxonomy): domain Eukaryota; kingdom Metazoa; phylum Chordata; class Mammalia; order Rodentia; family Muridae; genus Rattus; species Rattus norvegicus. Next base: position 77,364,166 of record NC_141542.1, read on the forward strand.
CCAGCCCACCCCTCAGTGGTCCAAAAAGCACCTCTCAGCACTCTGAAAGTTAACCAGCCAGAGACAAATCCTCAGGTCAGTTCTACCTTGACTTCTCTGCTCCTTAATCAAAGTCTGTTGTATCTTCAGCTGTAGGGCTTTAGCATGTAGTTGAGGTGGGTAACCAGGAACAACAACAACGTAGTTGCTGTGTGGCCCTCAGCAGTCTCCCTGCCTAATAACTTGTAGGGTCATATTCCATGCTCGGCACTGAGATTTTTTGTTTAGAACCCATGTTTTCTGAGAGAAGTATTTTGTCAATGCTTTAAATCTATCTTTAGCTTCTGGTTTCTGAAAATATGGCTTTTGTAGTTAGAACCTACAGCTGAATTGCTGCTCTTTTCTATGGAGTGCCTTTTGTCTCAATGAAGTCTAGAAGTACCTTATTGGCTGTGATCTGAAAAGATCTCAAACGATGGTTGGGATAGAAAATGTCAGTATCTTTACCTGTCTTGCTTGTGGCCTAAGTGGGTGCTTGAAAAGCTTGCAGCAACTTCAGAATAAGAGAAGAACAAACACATCAGCAGAGAGAGGGGGATGGGAGAGCAAGAGAATCCTGTATGTGGTGTAGGCCCTTGAACCACTGATACCAGAGCTTGTCTGATACTTGATAATCCAGTAGCTGTTTCTATTTGACCTCAACTTTTCCTTTGAAGATGACCTGGGATATAAAAGGTGCACAGTGAATTCATTTCTTTCTTTTTTTTTTATTAACTTGAGTATTTCTTATATACATTTCAAGTGTTATTCCCTTTCCCGGTTTCCAGGCAAACATCCCCCTACCCCCTCCCCTTCCTTATGGGTGTTCCCCTCCCAACCCTCCCCCCATTGCCGCCCTCCCCCCATAGTCTAGTTCACTGGGGGTTCAGTCTTAGCAGGACCCAGGGCTTCCCCTTCCACTGGTGCTCTTACTAGGATATTCATTGCTACCTATGAGGTCAGAGTCCAGGGTCAGTCCATGTATAGTCTTTAGGTAGTGGCTTAGTCCCTGGAAGCTCTGGTTGCTTGACATTGTTGTACTTTTGGGGTCTCGAGCCCCTTCAAGCTCTTCCAGTTCTTTCTCTGATTCCTTCAACGGGGGACCTATTCTCAGTTCAGTGGTTTGCTGCTGGCATTCGCCTCTATATTTGCTGTATTCTGGCTGTGTCTCTCAGGAGCGATCTACATCCGGCTCCTGTCGGTCTGCACTTCTTTGCTTCATCCATCTTGTCTAATTGGGTGGCTGTATATGTATGGGCCACATGTGGGGCAGGCTCTGAATGGGTGTTCCTTCAGTCTCTGTTTTAATCTTTGCCTCTCCCTTCCCTGCCAAGGGTATTCTTGTTCCTCATTTAAAGAAGGAGTGAAGCATTCACATTTTGATCATCCGTCTTGAGTTTCGTTTGTTCTAGGGATCTAGGGTAATTCAAGCATTTGGGCTAATAGCCACTTATCAATGAGTGCATACCATGTATGTCTTTCTGTGATTGGGTTAGCTCACTCAGGATGATATTTTCCAGTTCCAACCATTTGCCTACGAATTTCATAAACTCGTTGTTTTTGATAGCTGAGTAATATTCCATTGTGTAGATGTACCACATTTTCTGTATCCATTTCTCTGTTGAAGGGCATCTGGGTTCTTTCCATTTTCTGGCTATTATAAATAAGGCTGCGATGAACATAGTGGAGCACGTGTCTCTTTTATATGTTGAGGCATCTTTTGGGTATATGCCCAAGAGAGGTATAGCTGGATCCTCAGGCAGTTCAATGTCCAATTTTCTGAGGAATCTCCAGACTGATTTCCAGAATGGTTTTACCAGTCTGCAATCCCACCAACAATGGAGGAGTGTTCCTCTTTCTCCACATCCTCGCCAGCATCTGCTGTCACCTGAGTTTTTGATGTTAGCCATTCTCACTGGTGTGAGGTGAAATCTCAGGGTTGTTTTGATTTGCATTTCCCTTATGACTAAAGATGTTGAACATTTCTTTAGGTGTTTCTCAGCCATTCGGCATTCCTCAGCTGTGAATTCTTTGTTTAGCTCTGAACCCCATTTTTTAATAGGGTTATTTGTTTCCCTGCGGTCTAACTTCTTGAGTTCTTTGTATATTTTGGATATAAGGCCTCTATCTGTTGTAGGATTGGTAAAGATCTTTTCCCAATCTGTTGGTTGCCGTTTTGTCCTAACCACAGTGTCCTTTGCCTTACAGAAGCTTTGCAGTTTTATGAGATCCCATTTGTCGATTCTTGATCTTAGAGCATAAGCCATTGGTGTTTTGTTCAGGAAATTTTTTCCAGTGCCCATGTGTTCCAGATGCTTCCCTAGTTTTTCTTCTATTAGTTTGAGTGTGTCTGGTTTGATGTGGAGGTCCTTGATCCACTTGGACTTAAGCTTTGTACAGGGTGATAAGGATGGATCGATCTGCATTCTTCTACATGTTGCCCTCCAGTTGAACCAGCACCATTTGCTGAAAATGCTATCTTTTTTCCATTGGATGGTTTTGGCTCCTTTGTCAAAAATCAAGTGACCATAGGTGTGTGGGTTCATTTCTGGGTCTTCAATTCTATTCCATTGGTCTATCTGTCTGTCTCTGTACCAATACCATGCAGTTTTTATCACTATTGCTCTGTAATACTGTTTGAGTTCAGGGATAGTGATTCCCCCTGAAGTCCTTTTATTGTTGAGGATAGCTTTAGCTATCCTGGGTTTTTTGTTATTCCAGATGAATTTGCAAATTGTTCTGTCTAACTCTTTGAAGAATTGGATTGGTATTTTGATGGGGATTGCATTGAATCTGTAGATTGCTTTTGGTAAAATGGCCATTTTTACTATATTAATCCTGCCAATCCATGAGCATGGGAGATCTTTCCATCTTCTGAGGTCTTCTTCAATTTCTTTCCTCAGTGTCTTGAAGTTCTTATTGTACAGATCTTTTACTTGCTTGGTTAAAGTCACACCGAGGTACTTTATATTATTTGGGTCTATTATGAAGGGTGTCGTTTCCCTAATTTCTTTCTCGGCTTGTTTCTCTTTTGTAAAGAGGAAGGCAACTGATTTATTTGAGTTAATTTTATACCCAGCCACTTTGCTGAAGTTGTTTATCAGCTTTAGTAGTTCTCTGGTGGAACTTTTGGGATCACTTAAATATACTATCATGTCACCTGCAAATAGTGATATTTTGACCTCTTCTTTTCCGATCTGTATCCCCTTGACCTCCTTTTGTTGTCTGATTGCTCTGGCTAGAACTTCAAGAACTATATTGAATAAGTAGGGAGAGAGTGGGCAGCCTTGTCTAGTCCCAGATTTTAGTGGGATTGCTTCAAGTTTCTCTCCATTTAGTTTAATGTTAGCAACTGGTTTGCTGTATATGGCTTTTACTGTGAATTCATTTCTAAACCGACTCTTTGTTTTGTTGAAATGAGACTCATTAAGTTTAGTAGATGTAATGAAAGCTTGGAAAAGATGAGCTCACATCCAGGCTACTACTCAAGAAAGTCTGGAATCAGCTAGTTTCATGGATGCCTCGACAAGGAAATCTGATCAACTGGAAACGTACCAGAATGAGTGATGTGAAAACCTCTACACAGATCTCGGTAAGTATGTGTTTGTTATACTAATGGAAAATTGCATAACCCATTTCTGTTAAAAAAGTTCAAGTACCTTCAAGCTCAACCTCAAGGTGAAGCACAAGGCAAATTTTATGATATCGCAGGACAGACCCCTCTCTCATGCCTTAACCACACAAATATGTGACTCTACAATCAACAACACTTTGTTGGGGTCTCAGCCCAGGGTTTCGTGTAGACAAGTACACAAACAACTGAGCTGCATACCCAGTCCAGTGTAGTTTCCTTTTCAGTGAGGAGAGAGATGTGTGTATCTATCTTGGTGTATGTATGTGTGTGTGCATAAGCACATGTGTGTGCATGTACATGCTGATGTTGGGTATTTTCCTCCATCTTTCTGCACTGCACTTTTGAGACAGACTTTCTCACTGAACGTAGAACCATGCCAGTGAGCTGCACTAAGCTCCTGCCTCCACTGTCATCCCAGCCCTAGTATATCAGGCTAGCCCCACAAAGCTTGTCTCTTTATGTGAGTGGTTGGGATGGATCTAAACTTAGATCCTTGCACTTGTGTGGCAAGTCCCTTACTGAGCCACCTCCTGAGACCCACATTCCTATTTAAGCAGTATCTTTGCCATCTCTCATTGTATCTGGAACAGAGATGATAGATAGTTGAGACAAATCAAAGAAATGCCTGGGTTCATTGCAACAGAGATCTGACCAACACAGTAAAATGCAGCTACTGAGAGTCTGGGAACCACCTCAGAAACTTGCTGGTTTTATGTTCTGTGTTCTCCACAACTGAGGCTTCATTGATGTGCTGGCAGTGGTACTCAGGATCTCGGTTCTTCGGGAACATATCTGAGGGACTGGACTTCCTCACTTTTCCCCATCTGACATCCTGAAAGTAGGGTGTGTGTGTATGTGTGGGGGGTTATGGTTCTTAAAACTGTAGACTCTTGTCCAGAGCAAATATGTAACACTAGCTTAAATGATTTTTGCTTATTTCAGGGTTGACATTGGACACAGTGCTTGAAACCACTTGCATTGAGAGTCTGTGTATCCAAGAATATGTCAGACTTTCTGAACTGACTTCATTCTTGGGGCAAAATCAAGGATCAGAATATGTGCTTCCCAACGGCCATGCCCTATTTCACTTACCCACTTAAACTCCCTGAAAGGATTGAAAGGGCTACAAACTCAAGGGGATATAAAGTTGTAAAGGGTAGCTTGGATCTCACTTGCACTTCATTATGCAAAGGTATCTCAGTAACAGACAATCCCCTTTGTCTCCAAAGGGCAAGTGTGAGCTGGGTGGAAATGTCAGTTGAGACAGAAGAGCAGCAAACAGCTCTGTTTTCCTATAGTTGTGGTTTTACATGGTGACGATGACACATGAAGATGAGGATGTGCAGCATGAACTCCAGTCATTATCTGAGTGAGCATCTCTGCCAACGCTGAAGGATATGTGTGGGTGTCACCTGCAAGCAGAGGGGGAGGGGGAGGGAAAGAGGGGGTAGGAAGGGAGGGAGAGAGAGAGAGGGAGATGAACAAGTGAGGTTTATTTATGAAATTCATATTTGATTTCCTTTCCCTTGATAATTCTTACATCTGAATTTAGTGCCTAGACTAAATTGATGTACATTTGGTGACTGAGGAAGAGGGTCAGAAAGGTGGGTTTGAATTAGTATCAGCAAAGTTAACCAGACTTTTACAGACATATTTTTTTCAATTTCTTGTGCACACACTGAGCATTTGATTCGTTGGATTCCAAAGTGAGGGTTTTTGTTAACATCTGGAAACCAGAGATATAGATTATATGAAGCCAGACTATCTGGAGGTTGTCATGGGGACAATCTCATTCTAAACGGGGTGCAATTTGTGTTTTATTTCTCTCTCCTGTCTTCCTCATCATCCAACAACACTTTGATGACCATCTTCCCAGCTCTGAAAAATGGACTGGGTATAGGAGAAATCATAAAGCAACACTGTTGTTCTTATCTCTGCATGGGCCAATCAGAGTATATTTTACAACCCTTTACCTCCATCCACTTATCTTAGGGCAGATACTTAGTCTTGACTGTAAGGACTTAGACATTGTGTATCTACTGTTAGCTTTTGGTTTCCTGCTTTACCTAAAATTTATTTCTCTGAGATGTTCTTGCTTAATTTCTCTAACATCTTTATGTTCTTAGACCAGAAATTGAATTTATTATTTTTTTGTAAAGGGACGTATAGTATATATATCAGTGTTGGTGACTGTATAGTTTCCTGTAGCTGTTTCAGTTTGTCACTATAGATATAAACAAGTGATTTATGATTCCTCTGATTGTTGCACCTTCACCCTGGTCATATGCACATGTAAAATCCATTCTTAAGCTCACAGCTGTACAATGTCAGACAGTGGCTAGACATGGCCTATAGGCTGCAGTTTGTGACCTCTGAGATAGAACCAAGCCACCATTTTTAAGCTTTGAGCTTGTCTTTGAATGCCAGCCACTATCTAGAAGGGATCAGTCTGGGTGTGTGTAAAGACCTCTCGGGAGTAGTGAGTGTCCAACTTTAGGGAAAAGGACATGGATCAGCAGAGAATGAGGGAGAGACTTCGCCCAAGAAAGAGCCAGCCTGGGGAGAAGAAACTAAAAGCAAGATGACAGAATTCTCTGGAAATTAGTACTAAAAGCCCAGTGATTACTGTTACATTTTCTTTGCTCTTTTCCCTCTCATCCAACCATCAAATCCTTGCAATCTCCAAGGAGACAAAATAAAATTTTATTCACAGTAGGCGGAAGGGGGGGGGGTTATGGCCTGTGTCCAAGGTAATGAAAAAGATTGATTGCCCTGCAAATCCTTCCACATATAACACACTCCACTCCAGTGTGGAGTGGGTGGAGCAGAGACTACAAGCAGCTGTCTCGGGACTGGCCTCCTTCCACTTTCCATGAGTTTTCCTCTCTAAATTTAGCTACTATTTATAGGTGACCGGGAGAACCCACCCTCACCTCCACCCCTGCTGCTGCCCACTGGAAGAGAAAACTAAAGCTTAGTGTTTCACAGGTAGGTGTTAAAGTTAGTTTTACACAGATCAAAACGACATTGACCCAACCTTTGTCATCCCTTATTGATGCTCCGCCCTATTTATCTACAGCTGCTGGTTACACCCAAGGTACAAATAGTTCCTTCTGGAAACAGCACAGCCTATAGGGGCACTCTGAGCCACACACCCATGTGTACCATCTGGGCATTTTAAAAATAGGGTCAAATGTAAGATTTAGCTTCTCTTGTGCAGCCAAGAATAGGACATTTCTACCAAAAAGTCAGATGCCTAAGGTTTAATATGCCAATGGTCTATAATATCAGGAATGACGCACCTCTCTCAGGATGGTGTATTCTGGCTTCGCACATTCGCTCAAGTTAGAGTCTGGGTGAGCAGCCTCAGGACCTCCAAGACTTTTCTTACATAGCATATAGGGCTACTAAGTAGGTCATTCACTCGGTTCCCTTCCCAAGGACTTCTAAAGAGGGGATAAGAAAGACTGAAGTCTGCTCAGCCTCCTCTTAGGAAGCTGTGACAGGAGAGAACTTATCTTCATGTGGGGCCTGCTGCGATCTTTCTGCCATTTGGTTACTGAGCTTTATAAGGAGAGGCATAGTCTCATTCTCTAAAGGAAGTGACCTAGGATGAAAACCACTGAGAACAAAACAGGAAGAGAGGTCCTGACTACTACAGGCACCTCTCTCCTGTTTTTTTGTTTTTTGTTTTTTGTTGTTGTTGTTTTTTTGTTTGTTTTTGTTTCTTTGTTTGTTTCTTTGCTTTAATCTTCTCTGCCCCTCAACTCTGTCGTCTTTCAGTGGGTTGTTTGCCGCGTGTGGTAAGGCAAGAATAAACTTCCAAGTTTGGAGCTCAGGGAGAAATTATGAGTTATTGTGCCCCATAGAAAACTAAGTTTGGGGCTGAACCTTGGCTTGGCCCTTGAACCTTCTTCTGGAACAATGGCAGATTGTCTTTGGTTTTTACTCACTACTATATGAAAGGACTAGATGAAGAGACTTCTGTGCAGATGCCTTGTACTTTTTTTAATCCCACATTGCAACTGTTTTATTTTTTTCATATTATAGCTCTTATATATGCATGCATATCTTTGGGATTTATCTGTTGGGATTATTTGAATAAGCCTATAATTTCTTGTACAGGTTATCTTCACTAGTTAAAAATTCTGAGTCACTTTTTCTTAAATAAATAGTGAATTACTTACAGATTTAGCCTAGAAATATTTATGTGGGTTTTCTGGTATGGATTTAATTTGAAAATCACCTTTACATAATAGCATGAAAAACAATTTCATTGTTTTTAAAAGTTCAACATTTCTTTAATTATAATACTTGATAGTACAAACCTAGCGATTACTGAATTCTTCAGATTATATTATATCTTGAGTGTAATACATAGGTGCTCAAAACCCCTTCTCTGAGTGAACAAACAGGTGGATAGATGAATGGAAAACCTTTTATCTGAAAAATACACAAAAACTGTTTTTGTCTTTTGATATATTAAATGAACTAGGTATTATGAAAAGGCTTGGGAAATTTGAAAACTATTGATAAAATACACAAGTTTTTAAAATGTCAAAGTGTAGTTTATTACCGATGCCTCTTAGGACATCGCTCAGACACTCAATTCAAAAACTGTGTCCTCTAACTTGGCAACAAACAGAACTCTGACTGCATTATTTCCCCACTGAATGCTTTCCAGGAAATCCAAAGAGTGAATAATGGTAGGTGTAAGCTAGAGTGATGGTAACCCTGTCATCCATGATTGGCTGACACTAGCATAGATACGTGACACAGTTCTAACCAATGAGGCAGTAAGTGTGCACCAAGGACCTCTGGGAAAGTTTCTCTTTGTTCTTAATAGAGAGAATTGGAAATAAAGAATATCCTTTTTTATCTTAGATTGTTTTGTTTTCAAGGGGCTTCTGGACTCTGAACAGAATTGGCTTGATAATAAGAGCTGGTTGAGGCCAGGAGAGGAGGGCAGGGAAAGCAGGCAAACTAGAAGAAACTGAGCTGAAGGCTGGAGCAACCCTGAAAGTATCTTTCTTCAGCTTCTTGACATGACTGACAACAAATAGCTTTATTATTTAAGACATTTTGGTTGGACTTTCTTATTACATGAAGAAGCTTAATTGTCCTAATTAACGTCCTAATATTGGCTGAAGATATATATATATATATAGTTTATATATATGTATATTATATATAATATAGTTATATATTATATCCTAATTAACTTCTGCATGTTGACTAATTACATATTATATAATGTATATTATATAATCTATGAGTTATATACGTTCATAAGTTACAATTGTTTGGAGAAATAAAGAACTCAACAGTACCTTACCCTCTTGACATGCTCAGTTATTAGTCTCTGACAACCTGAAGAAACTAGATGTTATCAGAACATTGATGACAATGTCCTTATCTCAGAACAGAAGACATTTGGCTTCTTTGAAACATTGGCTGCTGATATTCACTAAGTTGGAGAAAAGCAGAAGATTCAAGCAATCATTCAGACTTTCTCCTCTTAAACCCACCACCACCCCTACTTTCCTAAGTCAACATAATCCCTAACTGTCTTCTAATATATTTAGAACATATACCTCTCATCAAGGAAACTGCTTTTTTGCAACTGAAAAACCACAACCAATCAAAAGGCAGAATTGGGGAGCCTGGTACCAACTGACACATCTACAATACAACTCCTCTACTTGAGACTCAGGGATCAGGGGCTGAGCGGAAGAGGGGCTGGAAAGATTTAACAGCCAGAGGAGCAGAGAGTTTGCTGTGAGGTGGTCTCGAAGCCCTTGGTCCTGCCAAGACTGAACCCCCAGTGAACGTGATTGTTGGGGGGAGGGCGGTAATGGGGGGAGGATGGAGAGGGGAACACCCATATAGAAGGGGAGGGGAAGGGGTTAGGGGGATGTTGGCCCGGAAATCGGGAAAGGGAATAACAATCGAAATGTAAATAAGAAATACTCAAGTTAATAAAGATAAAAAAAAGAATGTCAGAAGCTACACCCATAATGTTTCACCATCCTGAACTGAACAAGGCCAACACCAAAAGGCATGCTGGTGTGGATAGGAGTGGTGCGTGAAACCCATGAGGCCTCAACCCTACACAAAGAACTACAGGCAGCTAAGGAATGCTGAGAGCAGGAGAAATAGTCTTCTCAGGGAGGAATGTATCAATGGTTTTCCAATACCAAATGGTCAGCCCTGAAAGTATGTATATACAAGTAACTGTACAGACTAAAGAGGTTGTATTTATGTATTTAGGAACACACACACACACACACACACACACACACACACACACACACACACACACAAATTAATGAAGAAAGAGACCATGTATTTGAAAGAGTAGGGAGGAATATATGTGAGGATTTGGATAGAGGAAAGGGAGGGGGAAATGCTGTAAATATACTATAAATTAAAAAAACAATTAAAATACTTTCTCCTCTTTCTCTTTTTGTACGAATTGGTGATGAGAATGTTCTAGAAGGAATCTGGGAGAGTTGAAGTTTTTGTTTTTGTTTTTGTTTTGTTTTTTTTTATCAACAGGGGATTGAACTATCACACTACTTCCCAGAGTCCTTTTAAAACACAAAGCACAGAATCAGGCTAAGAGTCTTCTATGCCAATGGTCTCTTTCTCCTGACACACTCCTTAATTCAAAATACAATTAATAAAGTAAATTTAAAAATTCAAAATATACTTACATTTAAAAACATACTTGAAATGCTATTACACGTTTAGATCAGTGGCTTATTTCTCTATGTGTAGTACCTCATCTTGCCATTTTTTAAGGTTTTACTTATTATCGTTGTGTGAGGGGTTTGTGTGTGTCATGGTACATGCGTAGATGTCAGAGGACAACTTTGTGGGGTTGATTCTCCTTTTCCACCTTTATGTGGACTTCAGGTTTTGAACTCAGGTCATCAGACTTCATGGCAAATACTTTAAGCCACTGATCCTGCTCTTCTGTGCCCTGTTTTTCTTCTAATGAAATCTTATCAGAAGACTATTGATAAACAGGTCCACTTCCCCCATATCCTAATAACATTTCCTTTCTACTACCTCTGCTGGGTGGTGGACTAGAGGAGAGGCTGATCCCTTATTAAAATAGGTTGCATAAAATTTATGCCTACAGGAGTAACAGTTCTTTGGAGTGAGCTTGGTCTTCTTGGGCAGCAGTTCAGTCCCATAGCAAACACCAAATACAATTCAGCAGCCACAGACCAGTCCACGAGGCAGGCAGACACCAGGCATTAACCAGCAGCTACAGTCCAGTCCTTTCAGCAAGCAATGTCAGGTATAACCTGGCTACTGTACTCAGTGTTGATGAAACTGCCAGGCTCACGAACTGTCCTGAGGTGAGGCTGCAGAAGAGGCAAGCTGCTGCAAGAGCCCTGAGAGCAGTTTTTGGGCAAGTTTCTCTCAATGGCGGCATTATCACAAGTTGAGCTCAACAGTGCTATGTAAGTTGAACCAATATATGAATGTCTTTAGCAAAAAATAACAAGGCAGAACAAACCAAGGGTCAGTGCTCACCTCCCACTGTCTGCAGGGTGGTATTTATACTCCTTCAGCAAGTGTCCTTTCATGTGTCTGCTATATCCAAACACCCTCTCACCTGTGTCTGCTTTGGGAAAACAGTCTTTCATGCGGGTGCTCTAGCAAGACATCTTTCACCTGTGTGCCCCAGCAAAACATTTGACATGACTTTCCAAAGAACTAGAAGTTTCCACTTCAAAGGTACCTATTTGATATTTGTGCTAAATGACTAGCTTAGAGTTCTCAGTCACACTACAGTCTTTGGCTGGTCATTATCACAACTGGGAGCCAGCATCATGCTATGGGTGGGTAGCTTGGTGTTCTTGTGGGACTACTCAAAGTGGAAGTGGAGTCTCTTACTCTTGCCTGCTCATGGCAAAAGTGGCTTTTAGCATCCTGGGCTGTCTCTTATAGTGGGTGTGTACCTACAATCATTGCATCTTGTTATGCTGTGTACAGTTGATATCACAGGGGGGCCTGCTCTTCTCTGAGGGGAAATGGAGGAACAGTGGTTCTGGGGGCAAAGGGATGTGTGTGGGGGGAAACAGAGAGGAGAGGACAGAAGGTATGCTGCAGTTGGGATGTATTGTATAAGGGAAGAATAAAGAAATAAAAGATACTGATGATGCAAGCCATGCCAACAACACAAACCCTCAGCCTCATGAAACAAAAGGACACAAGTGGACAATGGGAGTGCCTGGCTCACAGGTGCAGGATGCAGATACTGATGATATACACAACGAAGGACCCGGCAGATGAACTTGAAATCTTGGAAGACAAACTGAAGGGCAAGATGATGGACCACTAACATGGCCGCCTTTTTCTTAGAACACCTGACAGACTGTAGTGTGGCTGAGAACTGTAAGCTGGGGACCAGCAACAAGCGAGAGAGAGGGAGTGGCTCTACTTGGTCCAGCGCAATCTGAGCTTCTTTGAGCTCTGAAGTACCATCTGAACTGAAAGTTGGTTGTTGGGTCAAATTCATTGGATATCTTGACCTACACAGCTTGAAAGACAATCCGAAAGCCAAGTTACAGAAGCGGTTGCAGTGTGACTTGAGTTCAGTTCCATCACCTGATGGGGAAAAAGGCTGGGAGTTCACCTGCCAAACTCTCATGGGTGGGACTGATGGAGCATGAACACCTTAGTGTGTTTGTGTGGAGTGACATAAATATCACTCCCAGAACAATTTAGCCCAGAATTTGGCATTGACACAAATAAGGAGTAGTGGAAAGAGGTTTGCAAGCAGGTGGTTGACAGTACCTGTGAGGTGGTCAGATTGAAAGGGTAGATAGAAGTGATGGTTTGTCTTGGTTGTCAACTTGACTACATCTGGAATGAACTAAAACCCCAAAATGGAGGGCACCCCTGAGATTTCTGCTTAGTTTGAAGCAGGTGAATACACTTCTAGTCCTGACCTTGGAGGTAGGAAGACACAGGTTTTTGATCAATATTTTGATTCGGGAAGACATACATTTAATCTGGTCCACACCTTCCGCTGGAAGCCTATATAAACATGGATGAAGGAAGCTCTTACTCTTTGTCTGCTTGCTCTTTCCTTGTTAGCACATCCAATCCTTCACTGGCATTGGAACCTGTTTCTTCGGGATTCTAGAATATACAGAAGACTAGCTGAAACACCCGGCCTTGTGGGATTGAGCAACTACTAGATTCTTGGACTTTCCTCTCACAGCTAGTTATTGTTGGATTAGACTGCAGCCTGTAAGTCATTCCAATAAATTTCCTTTTTATATTGATGTATAATGGGCTATGTACGTAATTATATATATGTACATATATATATGATTATATATGGATTCAGAGATTAATTCAATAAATTCTATAACTCTAGAAAACCCTGACAGATTTAGTCAAGAGCATGATGAAAAATCTAGAAGTATGTACCATTTCCAGCGTGATTACGGGTCTCTACAGAATAAAGGACGACATCTTCCTCAGAGAGCCCTTCATCCTGGAACCAAAATGGAATCTCATGTCATGGAGTGACTCTGACACCTGAGGGGGAGGACAGCTTGAAGAAGAGTGTAGATAGGCTCTGGAAATTCAGGAAGAGCTGCACTTCCAAAGTCTTCCAATGTCTTAGCACTTTACCATCCAGACTGCTGCAGGGTTTCTATGGAGACCACACTCCCTGTCCTTTTCATCTGAGCTGTGATTAATCCAGTTATGTTAAGGAGGCCTGGTGAAAACCTCAATTCCCTTCAGCTATGCACTGATGCCAAGTGGTACTTGTGTACCGGTAGCCTTGTTAATGTGACAGTACCTTGTTTCTGGGACACTCTACCAATTGTGTGCAGCACAATAGCCTTGTGCTGCAAACTGTCACCAAACACTCCTAGGACAATGAGTTCCCAGTTAATTACACCAATCACAGCTTCAGTGTATAAATCCATTATGCATGTCTTATGCATAACTGTTCTAAAGGATATATTTTGTGTATTATATGTAAGTGTATATTGTGATATAATGTAAATAATAAGTTCCTTGTCAACATAAGCGCCAGACACAGAGAGAGAGAGAACACGAGAACCAGAAACCTAATAAAACCACATTTTAAAATCTGCATTTAAAATTATTTATAGAGTATAATCAATATTCTAACAGTATCCAAAACTATAGAGTAAAAACTAAATATCTTCCTTTTATCTTCCTTTTCCATATCCTCTTGTCTGCAATTTTACTATTTACAATTACTGTTTTAAAAATAGCTCCTATTTACCTCTGTAATTCTTAATATGTCTATATTCTTATTTCTTGATTTGTTGAACTTGACAGAATGGATTGATTCTCTACTATGGAAAGTGTCTACTAACTTTCTCACTTCTAGTTTCTGGAAAGGTTTTAAGCACAAGAGGAACCTGGTCAGAAGTGTGTTTTGGGAGGACTCTTTGCTAGCATGTGAAAAAAGGTTTGGCAGGCACTGCAGAAACAAGGCAAGAATGCATGTTGGAGGACTGGGTGATTGGGAAGGTACTTGGTTGAGAGAAAGGCTGGCACACTCAAAGTTAGAGGGACGCAGTCACTCCTGAGTCCTGACTGCTGTGTTGATAGGTGGTGCTTCCCACTGCAAGGTCAGGATGCACAAGGAGAGAGCTGGTTTAGATTGAAGAGGGATGATGAATTTCACTTTGTTACTGATAATGTTTATGGGACTCATCTACACATGCCTTATGGGGCAGTGGGACACTGAGTTGGGGTATACAGAGAAAGAAGGACTAGGGAGGTGTAGATCTGTGAGTCAGTGTAGCTTATTAATTTACTCCGCCCATCCCTCCTTCTGTTCCTTTTTCCCTCAAGCACCCACTGATTGCCTTGGATGAGCTTCATGCTGGGCAGGAAATGATAAGAGAATGATAAGTTTCTTCACCTCATGGAGCTTTGAAGCTGATGGAGATGTTAGCAGGCAGGCACAAACTCATGGATGCATATGTAATTATAGACTGTGGTAGGTGTTACCAAAAAAAGTTAGCTTTATGTGAGAGAGTAACAGTATGAACCAAATTTAGACCAAGGTGGTGGGTGGGAAACATATGGACAGAACAGCTTCTCTATGCCCAGACCTACCAATGCACAGGAGGCAGGGAGGCTATGAGCAGAGGGCGACAGCAAGAAAGAGAGTGGGCAGGCTCGATCTTTGGAATACTCCGGGTAAAGAAAAATCCCTGGAGACCCAGTAAATAGACAAAGACATAAGACCACAAACTCTTAATATGTCTCTTCTCCTACATCAACAATAAAATGTTCATGCAGAGTGAGAAGGCTGGCACAATAACAATGACATCACAGGCATCCAGCCATACGTTAATGCTGATGGGGGCCACAGGGTTAAGGAAGGTACAGTGCCCTGCTTCTTGAACTGGGGGTTGGTTCCTACATATTTTCTGAACTATATACATTTGGTTTGTACTTTTTTGCCTGGCTAACAATTTTTTAAAAGGCTTAAGGTATACTTATGCCATACATTTTGTTTTTATTGCTTTTATTCGAGTATAAATAATATGTTGCCTTGCATGGAAATGTCATTCTAAAACTCCTTTGTATACTAGAAAAAAAAAGGATGTCCACAAGTAGATAGAAGAACTTGAAAATAAAACTTTAAACACATTTTTTGTATCTACGACTATAACATAGTTCTTTATCTCAATGGGGATTTTTTTCTTCCTCTCAGGAGGCCAGAAAATAGTCTCTAGAGAAATGAGTTTTAGATTATTTGAAGGTAAATCTGCTCCGTAATGCCACGCAAACATTATTATTATTATTGTTTGTTTTCATTTCCTGTGTTTGTTGAAACCATTTTAATAATATGTTTTGTCCACATGTGCTTTCCTTCTATGGAAAGCTTTCTCTAACTAAAAAAGGTACTTATGTTTTTGGTTTGTTTGCTTTAAAACACAGAACACACTATTAGCTTCCTTTTGTAATAACAAGTGAGTTGATATTTAACAGTTAGAGGCAAAACTAACATAGAGGTCATTTTATTTTCTGGCAAGTTTGCAGTTTGTTCTGGAACCTCCTTGTCTTCCATTTACTCCTTTTAGTGCAGCCCACATCTGTCTAAGTTACATCTAATGGCCTTAATGGTATTTAGTAGGTTTTTTACCTGGTTTTGGTTCACTCTGCCGTGACAAATGACCGTGAATAGATACCTATTCCTCACTCTCCTGCAAGCTGGAGAGTCCAAGATACCTGTGGGGCAAGGGCTTGCTCTCTGGACACCTTGCTGTGTCCTCATGTGACAAAGGATAGAGAGAGAGAAAACACCGCTCATCACATCGATGGCTAGGGTTCAGTGCAGGAACTTTTGACAAAATGCAAAGACGTAGTACGCAGCACCGACCATGCACTCAGAGAAGTTGCTGTTTACAGAACCATTGACAGCTCTACATTTTGGTAGGCCTGTAAAATATTGCTTGTAATCACTACGTATTTTCATATAATAGCATCACTACCTACAAATCTGTCGTTCTGCCTCCTAGTACCAAATAGAATTAAAGTCACCTATAACTTCAGTGTTTGGTGACAAAATTTCATCATATTTATTTCTTTCCAGCTATGAAAGGGCCATTATCACAGACCTTTTTTTTGACAATTTAAAAAATTAACATAAAACTAAAGCTATTTATTTTTAAAATTAATTTATTTATTCTTCTCATATATTACATCCCAACTACAGTTTTTCCTCCCTCCTCTTCTCCCAGTCCCTCCCCAAACCTTCCCTCTTCCCCAGATCCATTTATCCTCCATTTCTCTTCTGAAAAGAGAAGTAAATTGTATTGTTAGTTTTATAAGAATAGAAATACTTGCAATTCTACTGTTTTGTCGGTTAGGTGTTGATCTAGATGTGGTCACACTGAGATGTGGCCTTCGGATCCCCTATAGAGAAAGCAAGGCAGTGTTCCTGCAGCTGCCAAAGTATTTGCTTCTGACGGCCCATAAATGAGTTCTCTGTGTGGACGATCTTCTGCTGAAGGCAGGTGCCTCCCTGAAAGTCATGCTTCTTCCTGGAATGGTGTCTGTCCGATGGCTGGTTAATTTAGAGGTGCCTCCAGGGAGGTGCCAACCATCCCTGATGCATAACTTCCAGTAAGTATCAACTTCTGTCTGAACTAAAACCACATCAGTGGACTCCTCTCCTGCTCACTTCCACTTCCCCTTCCACCCCTCCCTACAGAGAATGTTCTTCTGTAAAAACGCTAACATATGTCAGAATTTAGGATTGTGGTCTCTAGGTAATAACCATACAATGGCATTGACCATTTGTGCTCCAACACACACAGACACAGACACACACACACACACACACACACACACACACAGGCACACACACACAAACACGCGTGCGCATGCTCACGCACACAGTTGTGTGCACATGCATGCATACGTACATGCACATGCACATTGGAATTATTAATAATGTTTACCACTGTATAATGTCCCAAAATATCAAACAGAACTCTTTAGAATACTGTACTATTTTCTGAAACCACAAATTGAAGCTTAAAGGATGTAAAAAGTCAAGTGCTATAAACTGGATGTAAAGCAAAGGACTATGGAAGACTTCTTTTTTTTTTGCAAAGCAGCACCTTCTGTTGTTTTGTTGGTGTAAAGTACATGGAGGTACAAAAAGCAGTAGTCAGAGCTTGTATTACGTTCTCTTTGCATGTTCAAAAAAGGGCCAGTGGCTTCCTGTAGGGATGGTTGCTCATACCTATAAATAATGCTAAAAAGTTGTAAGGGATTTTCTTTATTTTTAAAGACCTGTTTAATTTTTAATCATATATGTTTGAAGGTAAATCTGCCCCATCATGCCATGCAAACATTTTTTTTGGTTCTAATTCCCTGTGTTTGTTGAAGCTATTTAAATATTATATATAAATTTATATATATTTACATTATATATTTATATATGATTATACATATTTATATTATATATTTATATATAATTATATTTACATATAAAATGGCCTTTGGTGGGTTGACCATGCTCCAACAGATGGCCCATGCTCATGAAAATATGGGCAGCACAGACTGGGATGGATGGCTATTTAAAAAAAAAAAGGCCATGAATTTGGGAGGAGGTTGAGGGTGGAAAGTGAATCTGGAAAGGGTTAGAGGTAGTAAGGGGCAATGAATATGATCGAATTACGTTGTGTTTGTGTGCGAAGTGTTCAAGGAAATAATAAAAATATTGCATTTTTAGAATAAGAGGAGAAAAAGGAGCCGAGCACACTCAGCGCTGCTTTTCAGTGAGAACGTGATGTGGCCAGCTCCGCTGTGAGCTCCCGCACCACCACATCCACTGTGGTGGACCGCACCTTAAACTATGTGCCTCGCAACCCCGTTCTTCTTAAACTGTTGTCAGAGTATTGTATCCCAGCAACAGGGAAAGAGACAAAGACAGCTACAAATCCGCAGTGTTTCTTCCTATGAAGTCTGACTACAGAGTGGGGTAACTTAGAAGATAAGTCATGTGACCACCAGGGTCACCGTCCCTTCCTTGTGAGGAAACAGTTTCTGCAGTGGTTCTTTGTGTCTGTGCGTATGCGGGGAGCACGAGTTGATGTCTGCTGTCTTCTGTCACCTTCTACCTTGTATTTTGAGACAGCATTTCTCACTGAAGCTACACTTTGCTGACTCAGACTGGCTGGCCAAGGGATCCTCCTATTTCCACATATTCACCGCTGGCTGGAACTACAGGCACACTGGGATTACAGACACACTGGATTGCAGGCACACTGGGATCACAGGCATATAGGGACTACAGGCACACTAGGACTATAGGCATGCTGGGGCTACAGGAATACACACACACACACACACACACACACACACACACACACATTATGCTTGAGCAGCAAGCACTTTATTAACTGAGCCATCTCCAAAGCCCCTCTACAGTAATTTTTAAGGAACAGAGCAGAGTGGCACAGGTCTTTAATCCCAGAGAGATAGAGTCAGAGGCAGGCAGATCTCTGTGAGTTCAAGGCCAGCCTGGTTTACAAAGTGAGTTCCAGAACAGCCAGAGGAATATAGTGAGACTCTCTGTATTGAAAACAAACAAACAAACAAAAAACAAACAAACAAACAGTAAATATTTGTTTCTTATTGAGTAGTAATCTAAAAATGAAGGTACTAATTAGAGACAGTACTGAAAACAAGAGGGAAGGGGCTAGCAGCTTGGAAAGGAAGGAGACAGTGTACTAGGACTCAAATGCCTTTAGGACTGTTTCCAACTCTGTCTGGTGTCTGCTTCCTTCTAGAAACTTACCCCGTTCTCATCTTCCCCTTTCTCAATAGTATTCACAGTGTTTGGAAGGTTCACGACTGTTGGGATCACATCCTTTTGGGAGGATGATCAAAGAGGAATACGCGTGTGATTCTCCTAGATTCAGCCTGAAGAATATCAGGAATTATTCTGAGCTGCTTAGCTTGGATGTGCCAGTGGCCAGTGGGAAGAAAGCTTGCTGTAGGGAGAGCCAAGAATGAGCGTGGTTTCTGGAAATGCCAGCTTGGCTGGGCTGCCATCTTTTGCTTGTCCAACAAAAGTCTGGGAAATTCTCGTTTTAAGAAAACAGATTTGGATTATAATTTTGCCTCACTCATTGGCAAAGTTTTAAGATTGCCACTTTACATACATGAGGTTTTTTAATACTAGATATTTTATACCAGATTCAAGTGTTCATATTCTTTTTGAGCCCAGCCCCTTTGGGAATTTTAAAAGTCATGAAATTGCTTCCCAGGAAGAAAGCACATATACGTACACTCTTTCCTCTTTCTTCATTTGATTTATTGTAGTTCACAGGCCTGTGGATACATACCCTTGAGTAAACCAATATAGAAGACTCAATTTAAGAAAGAAAATTAGATGTTAGTGTGTGTGAAATTGGACATATTAGCATGTCAAGAGATCTTCTGTTACTTGCTATAGGAATGTGTTTTTTCCCCTTTAACCAATTACATCCTGACCACAGTTTGCCCTCTGTCCTCTCCTCCCAGCCTCCTTGCCCTATCCTTTTCCTTTCAGAAAAGGGCAGGCCTCCCAGGGATAGCAATGAAATATATCAAATCAAGTTGCAATAAGACTAGGTAGGCACTTCCCCTCATAATAAGGCTGGGTAAGGTGACACAAAAGCATGCAAAAGAGTCAGAGACAGCTCCGGCTACCACTATTAGGAGTCCCACAAGAAGGCCAAGCTGTGCAACCATAGCACATCATAGAGGGTCCAGGTCAGTCCCAGGCAGGCTTCCTGATTGTCAGCTTAGTCTCTGTGAGTCTCTATGAGCCCTGGCTAGTTGATTCTGTGGGTTTTCTTGTTGTATCCTGTCCTAGCTCCTATAATCCTTCCTTCCCCTCTTCTGCAAAATTCCCCCAAACTCCACCCAATGTTTGGCTAGGAATGCGTGTTTTAAAAAGCAATCTTCTAGCATTTTCAGCAAATGGTGCTGGTTCAACTGGAGGGCAACATGTAGAAGAATGCAGATCGATCCATGCTTATCACCCTGTACAAAGCTTAAGTCCAAGTGGATCAAGGACCTCCACATCAAACCAGACACACTCAAACTAATAGAAGAAAAACTAGGGAAGCATCTGGAACACATGGGCACTGGAAAAAATTTCCTGAACAAAACACCAATGGCTTATGCTCTAAGATCAAGAATCGACAAATGGGATCTCATAAAACTGCAAAGCTTCTGTAAGGCAAAGGACACGGTGGTTAGGACAAAAGGGCAACCAACAGATTGGGAAAAGATCTTTACCAATCCTACAACAGATAGAGGCCTTATATCCAAAATATACAAAGAACTCAAGAAGTTAGACCGCAGGGAAACAAATAACCCTATTAAAAAATGGGGTTCAGAGCTAAACAAAGAATTCACAGCTGAGGAATGCCGAATGGCTGAGAAACACCTAAAGAAATGTTCAACATCTTTAGTCATAAGGGAAATGCAAATCAAAACAACCCTGAGATTTCACCTCACACCAGTGAGAATGGCTAAGATCAAAAACTCAGGTGACAGCAGATGCTGGCGAGGATGTGGAGAAAGAGGAACACTCCTCCATTGTTGGTGGGATTGCAGACTGGTAAAACCATTCTGGAAATCAGTCTGGAGGTTCCTCAGAAAATTGGACATTGAACTGCCTGAGGATCCAGCTATACCTCTCTTGGGCATATACCCAAAAGATGCCTCAACATATAAAAGAGACACGTGCTCCACTATGTTCATCGCAGCCTTATTTATAATAGCCAGAAAATGGAAAGAACCCAGATGCCCTTCAACAGAGGAATGGATACAGAAAATGTGGTACATCTACACAATGGAATATTACTCAGCTATCAAAAACAACGAGTTTATGAAATTCGTAGGCAAATGGTTGGAACTGGAAAATATCATCCTGAGTGAGCTAACCCAATCACAGAAAGACATACATGGTATGCACTCATTGATAAGTGGCTATTAGCCCAAATGCTTGAATTACCCTAGATCCCTAGAACAAACGAAACTCAAGACGGATGATCAAAATGTGAATGCTTCACTCCTTCTTTAAATGAGGAACAAGAATACCCTTGGCAGGGAAGGGAGAGGCAAAGATTAAAACAGAGACTGAAGGAACACCCATTCAGAGCCTGCCCCACATGTGGCCCATACATATACAGCCACCCAATTAGACAAGATGGATGAAGCAAAGAAGTGCAGACCGACAGGAGCCGGATGTAGATCGCTCCTGAGAGACACAGCCAGAATACAGCAAATATAGAGGCGAATGCCAGCAGCAAACCACTGAACTGAGAATAGGTCCCCTATTGAAGGAATCAGAGAAAGAACTGGAAGAGCTTGAAGGGGCTCGAGACCCCAAAAGTACAACAATGCCAAGCAACCAGAGCTTCCAGGGACTAAGCCACTACCTAAAGACTATACATGGACTGACCCTGGACTCTGACCCCATAGGTAGCAATGAATATCCTAGTAAGAGCACCAGTGGAAGGGGAAGCCCTGGGTCCTGCTAAGACTGAACCCCCAGTGAACTAGTCTATGGGGGGAGGGCGGCAATGGGGGGAGGGTTGGGAGGGGAACACCCATAAGGAAGGGGAGGGGGGAGGGGGATGTTTGCCCGGAAACCGGGAAAGGGAATAACACTCGAAATGTATATAAGAAATACTCAAGTTAATAAAAAAAAAATTAAAAAAAAAAGCAATCTTCAATGTTCAACACCTTTAGTTATAAGGGAAATGCAAATCAAAACAACCCTGAGATTCTACCTCACACCAGTCAGAATGGCTAAGATCAAAAACACAGGTGACAGTAGATGCTGGCAAGGATGTGGAGAAAGAGGAACACTCCTCCACTCTTGGTGGGATTGCAGACTGGTACAACCATTCTGGAAATCAGTCTGGAGGTTCCTCAGAAAATTTGACATTGCACTACCTGAGGACCCAGCTATACTTCTCTTGGGCATATACCCAAAAGATGCCCCAACATATAACAAAGACACATGCTCCACTATGTTCATAGCAGCCTTATTTATAATAGCCAGAAGCTGGAAAGAACCCAGATGCCCTTCAACAGAGGAATGGATGCAGAAATGTGGTATATCTACACAATGGAATACTACTCAGCTATCAAAAACAATGACTTCATGAAATTCATAGGCAAATGGTTGGAACTGGAAAATATCATCCTGAGTGAGGTAACCCAATCACAGAAAAACACACATGGTATGCACTCATTGGTAAGTGGATATTAGCCCAAATGCTCAAATTACCCTAGATGCACAGAACAGATGAAACTCAAGGATGACGAAAATGGGGATGCTTCACTCCTTCTTTAAAAGGGAAACAAGAATACCCTTAGGAGAGAATAGGGAGGCCAAGTTTAGAGGCAGAAGAAACACCTATTTAGAGCCTGCCCCACATGTAGCCCATACATATACAGCCACCAAACTAGATAAGATGGATGAAGCAAAGAGGTGCTGGCTGATAGGAACTGGATGTATATCTCTCCTGAGAGACACAGCCAGAATATGGCAAATACATAGGCGAATGCCAGCAGGAAACCACTGAACTGAGAACGGGGCCCCGTTGAAGGAATCAGAGAAAGGACTGAAAGAGCTGAAGGGGGCTTGAGACCCCATATGAACAACAATGCCAACCAACCAGAGCTTCCAGGGCCTAAGCCACTACCCAAAGACTATACATGGACTGACTCTGGGCTCGAAGTTCATAGGTAGCAATGAATAGCCTAGTAGGGGCACCAGTGGAAGGGGAAGCCCTGTTCCTGCCAAGACTGAACCCCCCAGTGAATGGGATTGTTGGGGGGAGGGCGGTAATTGGGGGAGGATGGGAAGAGGAACACCCATATAGAAGGGGAGGGGGATGGGTTAGGGGGATGTTGGCCTGGAAACCGGGAAAGGGAATAACATTTGAAATGTAAGTAAGAGATACCCAATTTAATAAAGATGGAAAAAAATAAAATGGAAATTAACTGGCAAAAAAAGCAATCTTCATATTGAATCAATCCATGGAAAGGTATACAAGTTTTAAGTCACTTTCATTCACATTTTCTTTTCAGTCGACAGCTTTGTATTCCCAGGTATTCTATGTCAGACATATTGTGGACAAAATACTTGGATATTTGTTTTGGCCTTGAAATTATCTGAGTAGAAGATAGAAGAGTCTCGTTTTAGACTGAAATAGAAGAGGATAGCATGTGGGACAAAAACTTGGGTCCCAGAACTAATTTAAGGTTACTGTCTGCTTCCTTTCATTCCTGAATGGCAGCAGTTGTATATTTAAAAGAAAAGGGAGCTTTGGCTGCATTCAGAAAGAGTGATTTCTTTAAACTATGGAACCAGGACGTCATGCTTTCCCTGCACTCTAGGACAGTATGAGGAAGAGAGGCTTGCTGTCTTAGGGTGTGTATGACTAAGGGTATGCCCCACCACCTTAGTTAACAACTCATTTCTTCTACGAGGGACTGAGGATTCCTCACCTCCACGTCCAGACTTCTAAAGACAGCAGTTCTGTGTTGAGGTTCAGTCTTTTGTTGTGTATTGTAATGCTAAGTGTGGCCCCCCAAGATCTGATTCCCAAGTGACACTATGAGACCTTGCCCCCAAATCATTTCTGATTGGTAAATTAAGATACTGACTGCCAATAGCTAGGCAGAAGAAGGCAGGGTTTACGGTTCCTAGGCTTGGAGTGTTGGAGGAGGACTCACGGAAGAGAAAAAGGTTAATGGAGAAGTCACTATGGGTTAGGTGAACCATGAAACTGTAGCCCTGAGGGCTGGCCAATTGGAGTTAAGAGCAGCCCAGATGAAAAACATAGTAAGTAATAACTCAGAGATATCAACAGGAAAGAAAATTCTAATAGCATAGGGGGTACTTATCTGCCCAGTTATAGTGCTCATTAAGGCTTATTGTGAATAAAAGGTTGTGTGTTTCCTTTATCTGGGAACTAAATGGTCAAAGGTGGGGTAGAAACCCTGGCTTTGGGATTAGAAATGTCAACAACAGTATATATAGGTAGGGCTGGTGAGATAGATGGCTCAATGGGTAAAAGTTCTTGCTATGGAAGCCTGATGACCAGGGTTCTACCCTAGAATCCACAGTGTAGAAGGAAGGAACTGACCCCTGAAAGTTGTTGCTGACTTCTGCACACTTGTCTTGAGTCACATGACTTCTATTATTTGCACAGGAAAAGCACGTCTCTCAGGAGTTTCCTTTTTAAATCCTTTGATGAAGTAATTATCCTCGCCACACTGTAAAACTCTTGCTGGAATCATAGTTAACTATGCCCCACACATCTCTACCATATTGCTTCAAATCTTTTCATCTCTGCCCATCACTTTTTCTTGCCTTTGTTGAGGTGAACATGGAGTTTCAACCTGACAAGTCCTCCTCTCAAGGCCCTTGAGGGTCCCTCATCTCCCATAGGGCTTCTGGGTAGACCCCTCACAAGCACACTTGATGCTTGCATGGTTAGATTTGATTAAGGCTCTCGGTCTCACTCCCTTCCCATGGTACTCGATATCAAGTAGTCTTAGGTCTAGTGCCTCCTAGTCGATTAGATGGTCATTTTATGTCTCTCCTTGACTTTGGCTTTATAACTTGATGTGTCCCGTGGAATTTGAGTGCATGCAATGCCGAGAGGGGCTTTAAATGTGTTTCTGTGGTTTGAATCTGCCTGTTTCCCTAGTCATCATGAGAAGCCTGTGCCAGGCACATTTCAGTCCAAAGATAGACATGTAGACGAGAAAGAAACCGAAACCCCTCATAGAGACTGAAGCAGATGGCCACCTGACCCTTAGGAAGACCCTTAAGAAAAATAATGAGTGGTTTGTAAGTCAGGGAAACCTTATAGCTAGTTATACATTGTTTTAATCAATAGTTGGCTAACATGCTCGTGCAGCCTGTAAGTGTGAAGTATTTGTGTCCTGTGGGAATGGGGGACGGTGGTTAACTCGGTCCCTCTTTTAATTCTTAGATTTCACACATATCTCATATGGTTCTGAGGCATTGAGCAACTCAGCATCTACATCTGACTTAATAACCCTTCCTTGAACTGGTTTGCCTCTTCCTAGTTTTGCATTTCTGGGTCACTGTTATTGGTCCTTGAACTCCACTTCCCAATAAAAATTCATATTAAAATCCTTGTGTTATACTTTGCTCTCTGGAACCCAAGCAAGGACATTCTGCATTTTCTTCTAATTTTCATTGACTACAGGTTTACTACATATATTGTTCAGACACTGGAGGTCTCAATGTGTTCATTGTCTCTGATCTGTCACACTTTTGCTAGCCACTGGACAGTAGTCAAATTAGCTCATTCTTTTTTTAAACTCTGGGTGCTTTCATGGAAGTGTTTTTCAACCTTCCTAATGCTGTAACCCTTAAATATAGTTCCTCAAGTTGGGGTGACTCCCTCAACCATAAAATTATTTTTGTTATTATTTCATAGCTGTAATTTTGCTTTTGCTGTGAAGTTTCATGTACATATCTAATACACAGGATATCTGATATAAGATCCTGTGAAAGGATTGTTCAACCTCCTCCCACCAAAAGGGGTCACGACCCACAGATTGAGAACCACTGTTCTAGAGTGAATGAAAGGAATGGTCTGCATACGCAGAAGGGGAAGGAGCAAATGGTGAACTGACTGAGCTTGGAATTTTGTTTCCCCTTACTGTTCATCTGACTCTATGACCTCCTCTGTTGGCACAAATACAGCTCTTGTTATAGCCCAGCTCCATCCAGCCTCTCCTTCCTTAACAATTGGCAAGCATAACATTAAATACACACTTGGAGGCTTTCCCAAGAACTAACTGGGGAAACGGTGGAGGCTTAGAGTTGCTGGACGATCATTATCAAATATGTGGCTATTAGTTGAGCTAATAAACAGCGTCATTTTTCCCATTACTTGGCCTTGGGCATAGCATCTTAACTATGTTACCTCATCAAGATAACCCGCATACTGTCTACTTTCATTGCCTTTTAGACGAGGAAATTGAGGTCCATGCAAGTAAAGTTGGTTAAGGCCATGTGGATGGGAAATGGCAAAGACAACTTAGTTTGTCCTGATTCAAAGTGCATTCTCTTTTCAGGAATACACATTTCTCTTTATGAGTTAGAGGGTGTCTTAGGGCTTCTACTCCTACAGTGAAACATCATGACTAAAAAAGCAAGTTGGGGAGGAAAAGGTTTATTTGGCTTAGACTTCCACACTACTGTCCATCACAAAAGGAAGTCAGAAAAGGAACTCAAAGGAGAAGGAGCCTGGAGGCAGGAGCTGATGCAGAGCCAGGGAGGTGTGCAGGTTACTGGCTTGCTCCTCATGGCTTGCTCAGCCTGATTCCTTATAGAACCCAGGACCACCAGCCCAGGGATAACACCACCACCATGGACTAGACCCTCCCACATTGATCACTAATTAAGAAAAGGTTTTACAGCTGGATCTCATGGAAGCATTGTCTCAAATGAGGCTCCTTTCTCTCTGATGACTCTAGCTTGTGTCAGGTTGATATAAAACCACCAGTGCAGATGCTAAGCCAACCTGACAACCTAACTTAGACCTTCTCTAAGTCTTCGAGGTTTTGTAACAAGGCATGGAAGCAAAGGGAATGAATTAATGAATTAAGTGTATGAGGCATTTCTTTCCACCTGTTTTTCTTTTCTTCATGTTTTTTTAGGGCAAAGGGGTCTAGAAACTGAAAAGAGACATGCAAGGTAACTGTTTTAGCAAACAAAGGAACACAGTGGTTTTCACATTCAAATCAAGCCCAAGGTTGTTTTTCTGACTCTAGACAGGCCTTTGTAGAAGGTAGTCATTTTACAAATTGGGGGAAGCTTGTGCCTGGCAGCTGAGGCTGGAGTGGAGCAGATGAACCATGAAGTCTTGTCGGAGTATGGTGGTCACACTGAGGAAGGTGTAGGTGATACTTAGAGAGACAACTGTTGTAGTTAGAAGTGCCCTGGTAGCCTCTGGGTGTTCAAGAAAGATTGTAGGTGCTGAATATGATACATAAAGAAAAAATAAGGGCAAGGGAGTCAATTTGGCTCAAGAACTTATGATCTGAGTCATAGAGGTGAGAAAACATTTGACAGAAGGGAAGAGGGTGTGTGTGTGTGTCTGTGTGTGTTAGGAAGGTATGAGGCATAAAGATAGCACATCTGTGAGTTTGAGGGAGTATTGGGAGCTTTTTCATACCCTAAGCAAGAAAATGATTGAAAGGTAGGCCTGGAATGTGCCAAGTGAAAGGCTGTGCTCCACTTTCCTGCCTTACCATGCATACCAGTGATGGCTGAGTCCTATATCACAGACTGCCTACACTTAAAACTTTTGTATAACTTGAAAATATGTTATGAACAAACTATTATTTTTTTAAAGAATCCGCAGTAGCAGGATTGGTGACACACACCTGTAAAGATTATCTTAGCACTTGGGAAGGTGAGGCAAGGAATTTGTGAATTTAAACTTCCTCACCAAAAAGCAAGCAAGCAAACAAACCCAGATAAAAGACATAAAACAATCTACAGTAAAGAGAATTATGATTAAGATACTTTATGGCACCAATAGAGTTGACTGTTGAATTATTTTTATGCAAGTCTGACCTATAGTTTGGTAAAGTGGCCTGTCCATGCAGTATAGTTCATATTTCTAATGGCTTGCTTAGATTCTTGAAAATAGTTTTGAAAGGACCAGGGTTGACACAGGACACTCCAAGACCAAGTTTTCAGCACAAAGGAAATTTATTTGCCCCAGAGGAATAAAGGACAGAGAATGAGAGACAGAGATAGGAGACAGAGGACCAAAGATAAGGGGAAAGAAGGGGAAGGTATATTTGCTCCTCTGGATAGAGGGGGGGCAGACATGGACACTAGGCAAATGGCAGTTTATAAAAGGAAAAGGGAAACCCCGTGTTAGGATGAGCTGCTTTGTTTGATTAGGCTTGCTAATCAGGTGAGCCAAAAGAGGGCTTTTGGTTGCTGGCCTCCAATACTTTGATAGTTGGACCTCGATGGTCAGCCTCAGGAGAAGAAAATGACCGAATAAGGGAATAAACGTTGGTGTCTAGCTTTAAGAATGTAGTGTAATGGTTTTTAGCAAGGGAAATGAGAGGTAAAAGCTAAAACCTGTCAGTGCCATGTTTGCTGTGCTCAGGCTTGCGTTTGCCATCTTTTGACCTGCTAGAGCCCTTCACGTTTCTTTCCCAGTTTCCATATTCTATATTCTATTATATTCGGCTGGATCAATTGTGGACCTTTGCTTCAATAAAACATTTTTGAAGCATTCATTATTCTGTTTGTTAACAGGAATTCAATGTAGCCAAAATTACAGAATACACATTAAGAATTAAGTATCATGATTTAGAAATATAGAAACCAAGAGGGAAGGGGCAAGAGATAAGGTGTATTTAAGATGGTATTATAGAAGAAAAGAAGCATAAAAGAAGATGGGGTAAAAAAAATTAAAGAAACATTATCAGTGACTGTGGTTGTTTGAATAGGTATGGCTCCCATAGATTCATGTGACTGAGTGCTTGACCATAGGGAGTGGTGTAGTATTGTTAATTAATAAATTAATAAAAGTCAATGGTGAGTTCACTACCTGCCCCAATGGTTTATGTTTCTAAATGAAAGACACATACAGCCTTTATATTTTGGTATGTCTTAAACAGCTCAGTAGCTAGGCCACTGCCTAACCTCTACACAGTTAAACCAGCTCCTACCAATAATCCCAAATTATTACTTACTAAACTCTATATTTGATCTTGACTGCCCTGAACCCAGTCAAATTAAAAAGGTTCTTTTCTCTCAGATATAAGTTGAGCACAATTATAACAATTATGTAAATTATAAGGAAAGATAAACATTTATAATGTCTAGTCCATCTTATCTGTTAATTTAGATGAAGTATTTTATCATCTATCTTAACTTAAAGAGTTTACAACTCTCCATTTAAATTATGCTTGATTTTAATTTGTAATATCATCTGAAAACCATCTTTTAAAATCTAGAATATCTTCCTTAATGTTAAATAATTTAAGTTCAATTAAGAGACTATAATGAATATTCAACTCTGTCAGAGATCTGAAAAGGAGTTAAGTATTACCTGAATATGTCAGAAACATAAAAACATAGCTTTCAAAACTTGTATCAGACAGTTGACTGCTTGGACAGTCCCAAGTATACCTCATAATTTTGCAACATCTGTCTTCAGCCTTTTGGCTCAGGAACATCTGACAGACCTTAAGTTGTCTTACGGAAGAATTATAAAGAACCAGCCTACCCTGTCTTGGCAGAGCTTAGTAATTGGGTGCCCGACATCCATGTGTCCTTTTTAGAAAATAATTGTCTGTAGAATGAAATTAGGATATTTCTTACCCACAATTGTTGCTAGCTTGCCACAATTGAAGCAACTCCAATCGGAGGTAATAATGTTCAATATCTTCCTTGAAGCAGATTGGGGATATTGTCAGGAGCAGACATGTCTCCTAGTCAAAAGATCTATTAATAACGAAATGATTTAAATGTCATATTTTGTGGATCTCTGATGTTTTTGAAGACTATCTATATATATAGTATATCTGAACTGTTAAACCTTGACTATTCTTAGCTATTTACTATTTGAATAATATTGAAAACATTTTATTGTAATTAAATCAGAATCTAATATTACCATGAATTTGTTATCTGACCTTTAACTTACGTTATTTAATCATCCTGTTTAAATAGCAGCTATTAGAAGGACTGGGTCTAAGCCTTGTAGTCTTAAATGAGTTACTTAGGCACAATGTCTAAGAGTAAGAATATTAATTTTAAATTTTGTATCAATGTACAAAGATTTATATCAATGAAAACCTCAAACCTGTACCAATGTATAAATTCTGTACATATAATTTATGTAAGAAAATAAAACTTCAAAAACAAAAAAGAAAAGAAAACTTCAATTCTGCATCAAAATGTAAAGATTTCTACCAATGTAAGATTATGGCTATAAAATGCTTTGTTTAAAAGTAAATGCAGTAATCCATTCTCATATATATAATTTCTTATAACATTATTTTATCCTCCTTTTTCCTTTTCAACCCCTTTCCTTTTACCTAAGAAAGAAAGGATAAAGAAGAGGAAAAAATAAGATAGAATTCCCTGAGTCTAAACTCTCTAATTACTTTCCTCCCTATTCAAAATTATGACAACTTCCAAATTATCCCAAGATACAAGCTATCTATAATTTATAAAATAACCATAAGCAGACACCAAACCCAAGAAATTGGGATGGTGACTCTCCATAGAGAGCTTCTTTCTGCTGAATTGGGGCACTGAATATATTTTTTAAGGGGCGGGGAGGAGTAGAAAATTAGAAAAATTGGTTAGACTTAAGAAAACTACCTTTGGGCACTACCAAGAACAGCAGCAGCAGTGGAGAGGAGTTAACCAGAGCTAGAGTGTGTACAGAAGGCAGAGCTGGAGGAGTGACCCAAGACCTTTGGAGGAGCCCAGAAGATCATGTGAATCCAAGACGTCAGAACAAGATACCGTGAAGTCGAAGTTACCTAGATACCCTAAGATGTTAGAGATGCCAGAGCTGTGGGATAGTTGCTGAGAAAGGCTGCTAACGGGGAGTAGAACCAGACCAAGAGAAAGAGCTGTGTTGCAGTCAACAAAGATGAAAGGACCTGGAGATGCAAAGTCTGGAGTTTGCCCAGCTGATTTTGGTCTTGTTTTGGTCCAGAATTTCCTCACTAAGACATTTTGGAATGGTAATGTATATCCTGTGATGTTGGAAGCATGTGATCTGCTTTTTGATTTTGATTTTATATGGAATTACAGTTAAGAGATTACATGAATCTCATAAGAGACTTTGAACTCTGGACTTTTAAACATTTTTGAGATTGTGATAGATTATGGGGACTTTTGAAGTTGAATAGGTTTGGCTTCCATAGATTCATGTGTTGGGATGCTTGGCCACAGGAAGTGGCATTAATAGGAGGAGTAGCCAGTTTGGAGTAGGTATGGTCTTGTGGGAGAAATGTGTCACTGTGGGGTAGGCTTTAAGGTCTCCTTTGCTTAGCCTCTTCCCAAGGTGAAATGAGATCCTCCTCCTGGCTGCTTTCAGATCAAGATGTAGAACTCTTGGCTCCTCCAGCACCAGATCTATCTGCATGATGCCATGTTTCCTATCATGATGATAATGGACTGAACCTCTGAAACTGTAAGCCATCCCCAACTAAATGTTTGCCTTTGTAAGAGTTGCCTTGGTTATTCATTCTCTCTCTCTCTCTCTCTCTCTCTCTCTCTCTCTCTCTCTCTCTCTCTCAAAATTTTTTGATTATATATTCCTTTACTTACCTTCCTGGTTTTCTGTCCATAAGACCCCATTCCCTCTCCTCCCCCTCCCCCATATGGGTAATCCCCTTATACATCCCCCTATGGTCCTCCCCCATATTCCCTGCACTGGGAGTCCAACATTGGCAAGACCAAGGGCTTTCCCTTCCACTGGTGCCCCAACAAGGCTACTCTTTGCTACATATGCAGTTGGAGCTCTGGGTCGGTCCATGTATAGTCTTTCAGTAGTGGTTTAGTCCCTAGAAGCTCTGGTTGGTTGGCATTATTGTTTTTATGGGATTGCAAGCTTCGTCAACTCTTTTAATACTTCCTCTAATTCCCCCTAAGGGGGTCCTATTCTCAGTTCAGAGATTTGCTGCTAGCATTGACCTCTGTATTGGACGTGCTCTGGATATGTCTCTCAGGAGAGAGCTATATCCAGTCCCTTTCCACATGCATTTTTTGATCTTAGCCATTCTGACTGATGTGAGGTGGAATCTCAGGGTTGTTTTGATTTGCATTTCCCTGGTGACTAAGGATATTGAACATTTCTTTAGGTGCTTCTTTTCCATTCAATAATCCTCAGCTGAGAATGTTTTGTTTAGCTCTGTACCCCATTTTTAATAGGGTGATTTGGCTCTCTGGAGTCTAACTTCTTGAGTTCTTTGTATATTTTGGATATAAGCCCTCTACCAGTTGTAGGATTGGTAAAGATCTTTTCCCAATCTGTTGGTTGCCATTTTGTCCTAAAAATGTCTTTTGCTTTACAAAAGCTTTGCAATTTTATGAGGTCCCATTTGTCCATTCTTGACCTTAGAGCATAAGCCATTGATGTTTTGTTCAGGAAATTTTCCCCAGTGCCCATATGTTCGAGACTCTTCCCCACTTTTTCTTCTATTAGTTTGAGTATATCTGGTTTGATGTGGAGGTCCTTGATCCACTTGGCTTAAGCTTTGTACATGGAGATAAGAATGGATTTATTTGCATTCTTCTACATACTGACCTCCAGTTGAACCAGCACCATTTGTTGAAAATGCTATCTTTCTTCCATTGGATGGTTTTAGCTCCTTTGTCAAAGATCAAGTGACTATAGGTGTGTGGGTTCATTTCTGGGTCTTCAATTCTGTTCCACTGATCTACCTGCCTGTCTCTGTACCAATACCATACAGTTTTTATGACTGTTGCTCTGTAGTACTGCTTGAAGTCAGGGATGGTGATTCCCCCAGAAGTTCTTTTTTTGTTGAGTATAGTTTTCGCTCTCCTGGGTTTTTCATTATTCCAAATGAATTTGCAAATTGCTCTTTCTATCTCTATAAAGAATTGAGTAGGAATTTTGATGGGGATTGCATTGAACCTGTAAGTTGCTTTTGGCAAAATGGCCATTTTTACTCTATTAATCCTGCCAATCCATGAGCATGGGAGATCTTTCCATCTTCTGAGATCTTCCTCAATTTCTTTCTTCAGAGATTTGAAGTTCTTGTCATACAGATCTTTCACTTGCTCAGTTAAAGTCACACCAAGATATTTTATGTTATTTGGGACTATTGTGAATGGTGTCATTTCCTTAATTTCTTTTTCAGCCTTTGAGTAGAGGAAGGCTACTGATTGATTTGTTTGAGTTAATTTTATACCCTGACACTTTGCTGAAGTTGTTTATCAGGTTAAGTAGTTCTCTGGTGGAACTTTTGGGGTCGCTTAAGTACACTATCATATCATCTGCAAATAGTGATATTTTGATTTCTTCTCTTCCAATTTGTATCCCTTTGTCCTCTTTTTGATGTCTGATTGCTCTGGTTAGGACTTCGAGTACTATATTGAATAAGTAGGGAGAGAGTGGGCAGCCTTATCTAGTCCCTGATTTTAGTGGGATTGCTTCAAGTTTCTCTCCATTTAGTTTGATGTTAGCTACTGGTTTGCTGTATATTGCTTTTACTATGTTTAGATATGGGCTTTGAATTCCTGATCTTTCCAGGACTTTTATCATGAAGGGGTGCTGAATTTTGTCAAATACTTTCTCAGCATCTAATGAAATGACCATGTGGTACTTATCTTTGAATTTGTTTATATAGTGGATTACATTGATGGATTTTCATATATTAAACCATCCCAGCATCCCTGGGATGAAGCCTACTTGATCATGATGGATGATCGTTTTGATGTGTTCTTGGATTTGGTTTGCAAGAAGTTTATTGAGTATTTTTGCATCAATATTCATAAGGGAAATTGGTCTGAAGTTCTCTTTCTTTGTTGGGTCTTTGTGTGGTTTCGTATAAGAGTAATTGTGGCTTCATAGAAAGAATTTGGTAGTGCTCAGTTTCAATTTTGTGGAATAGTTTGGACAGTATTGGTATGAGGTCTTCTATGAAGGTCTGATAGACTTCTGTACTGAAACCATCTGGACCTGGGCTTTTTTTGGTTGGGAGACTTTTTAATAACTGCTTCTATTTCTTTAGGAGTAGTGGGGTTGTTTAGATGATTTATTTGTCC
The DNA here is from genome assembly GCF_021556685.1 of Rattus norvegicus. NCBI lineage: Eukaryota > Metazoa > Chordata > Mammalia > Rodentia > Muridae > Rattus > Rattus norvegicus. The sequence continues at coordinate 77,398,203 of NC_141542.1, forward strand.
CTGATTTAACTTTGGTACTTGGTATCTATCTAGAAAATTGTCCATTTCCTCCAGATTTTCCAGTTTTGTTGAATATAGGCTTTTGTTGTAGGATCTGATGATTTTTTTAATTTCTTCAGATTCTGTTGTTATGTCTCCCTTTTCATTTTTGATTTTCTTAATTTGGATACTCTCTCTGTGACCTCTGGTTAGTCTGGCTAAGGGTTTATCTATCTTGTTGATTTTCACAAAGAACAAGCTCCTGCTTTTGTTGATTCTTTGTATAGTCCTTTTCGTTTCTACTTGGTTGATTTCAGCTCTGAGTTTGATTATTTCCTGCCTTCTACTCCTCCTTGATTTATTTATTTCCTTTTGTTCTAGAGCTTTAAGGTGTGCTGTCAAGCTGCTGACATATGCTCTCTCCTGTTTCTTTATGCAGGCACTCAGAGCTATTAATTTTCCTCTTAGTACCACTTTCATTGTGTCCCATAAATTTGGGAATATTGTTTCTTCATTTTCATTAAATTCTAAGAAGTCTTTAATTTCTTTCTTTATTTCTTCCTTGACCAAGTTGTCATTGAGTAGAGCATTGTTCAACTTCCATGTATATGTGGTCTTTCTGTCATTATTGTTGTTATTGAAGACCAGTCTTAGTGCGTGGTGATCTGATAGGATGCATGGAATTATTTCTATCTTCCTGTATCTGTTGAGGCCTGTTTTGTGACTGATTATATGGTCAATTTTGTAGAAGATTCCATGAGGTGCTGAGAAGAAGTTATATCCCTTTGTTTTAGGATGGAATATTCTGTAAATATCTGTTAAATCCAATTGGTTCATAACTTCTGTTAGTTTCTCTACATCTCTGTTTAATTTCTGTTTCCATGATCTGTCCAGTGATGAGAGTGGGGTGTTGAAATCTCCTACTATTATCGTATATGGTGCAATGTGTGCTTTGAGTTTTAGTAAGGTTTCTTTTATGAATGTAGGTGCCCTTGCATTTGGAGCATAGATATTTAGGATTGAGAGTTCATCTTTGTGGATTTTTCCTTTGATGAGTATAAAGTGTCCTTCCTTATCTTTTTTAATGACTCTTGTTTGAAAGTCAATTTTATTTGATATTAGAATGGTAACTCCAGCTTGTTTCTTCAGGCCATTTGCTTGGAAAATTGTTTTCCAGCCATTTTCTCTGAGGTAGTGTCTGTCTTTGTCTCTGAGGTGTGTTTCCTGCATGCAGCAAAATGTTGGGTCCTCTTTATGTATCCAGTCTCTTAGTCTATGTCTTTTTATTGGGGAATTGAGTCCGTTGATATTGAGAGATATTAAGGAATAGTGATTGTAACTTCCTGTTATCTTCATTGTTAGAGGTGGAATTATGTTTCTTTGTCTCTCTTTTGGTTTCATTGCAAGGAAATTATATTCTTGCTTTCTTTACAGTGCAATTTCTCTCCTTGTATTGGAGTTTTCCAACTATTATCCTTTGTAGGGCTGGATTTGTAGAAAGATAGTGTGTAAATTTGGTTTTGTCATGGAATATCTTGGTTTCTCCATCTATGTTAATTGAAAGTTTCACTGGATACAGTAACTTGGGCTGGCATTTGTGTTCTCTTAGGGTCTGTATGACATCTGTCCAGGATCTCCTGGCTTTCATAGTCTCTGGTGAGAAGTCTGGTGTAATTCTTATTGGTCTGCCTTTATATGTCACTTGACATTTTTCCCTACTGTTTTTAATATTCTTTCTTTGCTTTGTGCATTATTATGTGGCAGGAGGAATTTCCCTTCTGGTCCAATCTATTTGAAGTTCTATAGGCTTCTTGTATGTTTATGGGCATCTCTTTCTTTAGATTAGGGAAGTTTGTATAATTTTGTTGAATATATTTACTGGCCCCTAAGTTGGGAGTCTTAACTTTCTTCTGTACCTATTATCCTTAGGTTTGATCTTCTCATTGTGTCCTGGATTTCCTGTATGTTTTGGGCCAGTAGCTTTTTCTGTTTTACATTATCTTTGATAGTTGTGTCGATGTTTTCTATGGTATCTTCTGCCCCTGAGATTCTCTCTTCTATCTCTTGTATTCTGTTGGTGATGCTTGTGTCTATGGCTCCTTGTCTCTTCCTTTGGTTTTCTATATCCAGGGTTGTCTCCCTTTGTGCTTTCTTTATTGTTTCCATTTCCATTTTCAATTCATCCACCTGTTTAGTTGTGTTTTCCTGTAATTCTTTCAGTGATTTTTGTGTTTCCTCTCTAAGGGCTTCTACTTGTTTACTTGTGCTTTCCTGCATTTCTCTAAGGGAGTTCTTTATGTCTTTCTTAAAGTACTCCATCATTATCAAAAAATGTGATTTCAATCTAAATCTTGCTTTTCTGGTGTGTTTGGATATCCAGTATTTTCTTTGGTGGGAGTACTGGGCTCTGATGATGCCATGTAGTCTTGGTTTCTGTTGATTAGGTTCCTGCGCTTGCCTCTAGCCATTGGGCTGTCTCTGGTGCTTGCTTGTCTTGCTGTTTCTGGAAATGACTTGGCCCTGCTGTAGGCCTCTGTGTCAGCACTCCTGTAGAACTGTTTTCCTGTTTTCTTCCAGCCTTTCCTGAGAACAGGTGCTCTGCTCTCAGTTGTGGCAGCACTCCTGGAGACTGTTTTCCAGCTCTAGGCGCAGACAGGAATCAAAGGGTCCTGCCCCTGATTGCTTGCTCGTGTAGGTCCTTGCACCCAGTGGGCACAGATGGCACTATGCAATTCCCTCTTGGGCCTGGACTGTGGGCAGAGGATATTCTACTCTGACTTCTCAGGAGTAGCCACACTTCTGAGGTTCCAGCTCTCTCCTCCTCAGGATTTGGGTACAGGGAGCTGTTTTGCTGGATCAGTTCCATCATGGGTGCAGACCAGAACCACGGGTACTGGTGGCTGTCTGTTTCTATATCCCTCTGTCTGGAGGCACTGTGCAGTTTCCCCTTGGACCAGGGATGTGGGCCGAGGTGTGCAGAGGTGGCAGTCTGTCCTGCGGCCTCGGGACTTCTGCACTCCTGGGTGGTTCGCTCTCTCGGTTATTGTGTCTCTTCCCAGCAATAAAACCCAAACTAAGACAGCAACATCCCTGTCAGATTGTCATATTAACATATTGATATTTCTAAGAAATCTGGTAATAAAAAGATAATTTAACTCTGTGAGACCAATGTTCTCCCAGTGTTCAGCAATTTGCTATGATACTCTCTATCCTTGTTCATAAATGTCAACTTGAGGTAGCCTAGAGTTGTTGGAGTGGAGAAGGCTCAATTGAAGAACTTCCTAGCTTAACCTGGCTTCGGGCATTTCTGGCAGATTTGTCTTGATTAGTAATTGATGCAGGAAGGGCCAGATCACTGTGGGTACCACTATCCCCAGGCAAATAGTCTAGGAATTTCTAAGAAAGTTAGCTGTTAGCAATCAGGCAGCTCCATGGCCAGCCCAAGAGCGCCCAGCAACAGAAGCACACATCATTACTAGCTGCGGAGAGTCTATATCCCATATCCTCCTGTGAATATTACAACATCCTCTGATAAAAAGTCCCATTCCTCCTCCCCATCCTCTTTTTCCCCTACCTCTACTAGAGGCAGCCTTTGTACCCCAGGCCCCATCTCTGAATAAAGCTCCCACATAAGACCTGTTGAAGACCCAGTACTAGCTACATGTGTATCTGTAGGCGATGAACTAGAGAGTAAGCCATCAAGCAGCATTTATAAGGTTAGCTTTGTGTTCTTGCTTAAATGTTCTTTCCCAATCTTTCCCCATGATGGATTATGATGTGGAAATATAGGCTAAAATAAATAGCCCCCATGTTGCTTTTGGATAGAGTGTTTTATTACAGCAACAGAAAAGTAACTAAAATACTTTTCCCCAGATTTTTAATTTTAGGTAACATTTATTAAGAACTCAGAGAACTGATGATGTCCTATGACACAATTTGAAATGTTAGTCCTAACTCTCTTGGCTCCACCATTGACATTCTACTCACAGCTGCTAACACTTGTGTCCAAACTGAAGCTATGGATCAAATAATAATAATAATAACTTTAAATTGTGCAGAGCATTTTAGTCATGAAATGCCATTACATGGGCATTCTCAGTCTATCTTCATGACAGGGCTCAAAGGCAGATGTTTGTCCCAGTTCATAGATGTGATTGCTGAGGTGCAGAGTTCAACTGGTTGTTATGTCAACACAGAGGAGAGAGATTCGAATCCTACTCTTCTGCTTCCTAATGGAAAGCCTGTGTTAAGCATGCTCTCAGAAGAGGATCTGTATAGTTCTTTGTGCTTGAGTGGATATGCATATGCTACTTGGAGGGGGAAGATAGAAGGAAGGACTTGGGTGTGATAAAGAAGCTGCCTGTTCTTTTTACATCTGAGTCTAGTACAGAGAACTATGCCTTCTTTAGACTTAAAATGGGAAGCTAGAACACTATGGAAGGTCAGCGCTCAGACAACAGAGACTAATTTCAGTATCTGCAGTTGACCCTGGAAAAATATAGCTTATTTTGCTTACTAACTTGGATTCCATGATGATTCCATTTTTATCTTGATGTAAATCATTCAGCAAAAAACAGTAACAAAAACCCCCAAAATAAAAACAACTCACTTTTGTCACTGGGATGAAGAAAGGCAGAGTGCTCCAGGCCTGTGGCTGCTAACTCCATCACAGGCAAAAGAAACAGGACAAGGATTTCTAAATAGTTAAGATCAGAGGCTTTAAATAGAGTGGTCTTGCATACAAATTAAACATTTCACCAAAATAAAGAGCTTGTTTTTGTTTGTTTTTTTTTAACATGGGGAAGGTGGAGAGAGAGAGACAGACAGGCACAGAGACAGAGATAAGAGAGACAGCCCAAGAGAGATAGAGAGAAAGAGAGGAAGCATGATTAATTTAGATTAAAAGATCTTGGTAACTCAAGAAACATAATTTTAGCCCAATTTTAGAGATTTTTTTATATTGTGAATAAAGAAACAACCATAAAAAGGAAAAGATTTATGAATAATATTGAGAAAAGGTTTAGGTCATAGTGTACCCAGAAGTGATGATACTTATTTCCTGCATCAAGTAAGACAATCTTAGATTTTTTTCATAGAGATATATCTTTTTACATAGCAGTATTTTGTAAGAGACATTTTCAGGCTCCATTCTATTCTATATTTCTCCAAAGGACCTTAGTGTTTCCTGCATCTTCAAAAATACCATAAATACAGGAAGCACAAATCTAGGGGCTGTGCCTAGATACAGGTGGCAATATATACTAGTGTAATGAGTTGGACAATAACTGAAAGGTCAATAAAGCATGTGGTTGAATTTGAAAGTATTGTTTAAATCAGACTCCTAACATTAGAGACACTCTCATGTGCTTTGGGGTGGTCTCTTACCGTCATCTAATACAAGGAGGGGACATGGACAAGTAGCTTATTGCCATGAACATGCTCAGATGTTCCAAACAGAGAAGTCTAGTAGCTGGAATCCCCAGAGCTTTACTGATACTCAATTCTCTTAAAATGTTATTTAGCAAAGAGTAAAATAGTTCAATTTTAGTAATAAATTACAACAGACACCTAGGGCTGGCTACCCAGGCCTCTTTGTCTTTCTATCTTTAATCAAGCATTCCCATAATTCTCAGCAGTATGTTTAATTTCTAGGAATAATATATACATAAAAAGTATTCCAGGGGTTGGGGATTTAGCTCAGTGGTAGAGCACTTGCCTAGCAAGCTCAAGGCCCTGGGTTCGGTCCTCAGCTCCAAAAAAAAGAAAAAAAAGTATTCTAGAAGGAAGTTGAAGGGTCAGAGGCTTCATTATATTTACTCTCAAAGTGTTTTTTCTTATAAATGTGTAATATACAATGAATTACCACAAATAATGTATCCATAATTTGTATGTGTATACATGGCTCAAACTAAATTAATTCCATGTATACCAATATGTACCTGTCCTAATATAAGAAATAGACTTTAACTTGTAGCATTGATCCTTCCTCTATTAAATTCCTCTTCTTCCTTACCAGAGCAAAAATATTGATTGTGCTTTAATAATTCTCTTCCTTTCCTGCACATAATTTTACATGTTTTAACTTTTATTGGATAAAAGAGTCATTGTATTCTTTCTTTGACAACTTAGTTTCTCATTCAGTGGGGAGTGTTGACAATAGGACTTCCCATCTTGGTCCTGATATACGAGTGAATGATTTGGCATTCAGCGTTAAATGGGAGGTTTACTCCAGGCTTTTTATTTAGCAGGCTTCTACCTGTAAAGAGTGTTCACTTGTTCATTTGCTGAAGATTCCTTTTAAAATTGCAAGTGAACATTGAATTGGCAAATATTGGCAAACATTTTCCCTTCATCTTTCAGAGCTAATCTCAAGGCTTCTCTGATTCTCAATGCTGACTGCTGTTTTGAGAGGTACGACACCGTATGTCTTAGTTCGCTGTAGGGAGCATAGTTGACTGATGGACCCTACTGTTACTCTACTGGATCCAAGCGCTAGGTTCACACTAAGGTCAACCTTCTCATGGGCTATTCCTAGTCAGTGACTAAGCAGGGTGAGATTGCACTTGCAGGGCTATTTCCACAGTGAAGGACAAGTCAAGACCTCAATGCTGGCAGGCTTAGTATTTTTATGGTCAAGTATGGATTGAGGATTGCTTGCAAATCTGGGCTTTCACGGGAAATCTCAGTCTCCTAAAAATTTGATGTTTTTTAAAACATGATTTACTGATGGCATAAGCCTTTCAAATACGGAAAATAAATGAGAAAGACTTTAGTAATGGAATAATTGATCATCAATAAAGAAATAGACATTGGGAGGGTGCCATTTTCCATTTTACAGTTAAAGAATACAGTATTTGGCTTATTTCAAAATGTTTTGGTGGGGTTGGTTTCCAAGTCTCCAAAAGGGAGATAACACAAAGTAAATGGGCATTTAAAACATCTGTTTTTCTGTCATCTATTTATCTATCTATCCATCCAATGTATCTAACGTGTGTCTGTGTAAGTGTATATGCATGGGAATGTGCTCCTTCATGCTTTTCTGGAGGTCAGAGGGTAAGGGAGTTCTCACCTTCTACTACGTAGCTTCTAGGGGTTGATCTCAGGTCCTCAGGCTTTGGCAGTAAACAACTTCACCCACTGGTTCATCAGCTGGGCTTTTCTTGAAATGAAATAGACTCTTGTGAATGACTGCAGTAAGAGAGAAATGAATGGAAACAGTGGAGCCAGTAGGGAAGGAGCGGGTGATGAGCTGGAGAGTTTATACAGCCACATCCCATGATGGGAGAAAAAAATCTGCGTCAATTATTACTGGATCGTGTCATATTTTAAGATTTCAATTCTTCTTCTTCTTCTTCTTCTTCTTCTTCTTCTTCTTCTTCTTCTTCTTCTTCTTCTTCTTCTTCTTCTTCTTCTTCTCCTTCTTCTTCTCCTTCTCCTCCTCCTCCTCCCCCCTCCTCTTCCTCCTCCCCTTCCTCCTCCTCCTCTTCCTCATCCTCCTCATCCTCCTTCAGTTACACAGTGCCATCTCTGTCAGCTGATGCACTGCCTGATTCAGGATTGTTTCAGTTTTTATTCTCTTCATGTGCTTTTACCATCTCTGTGTGTTTCCTTAATTCTGCTCACACTGCTCTGGTAGTCCTATTAAAATTCCTTCATGGTTTTCTTCTGGAGTAAGAAGTGGATTCTGGGTCCCCCTGACTGACATACTAAATTAGGATGTGGTGGGATATGACCTGCTCATCTACAGAAAGGTTAAAATACACAGAGCTAAAGTCAGATGCTCTGTATGAAAACAACACAAGAAATAACTATGATGAAGAAATGGTTAACATCAAAGTTCCAAAAAAATAGTTTAAAGAAAACTTATATCCATAAAAAATAGGCTCCTAGCTCAATTCCAGAATGCACTGTTAAATGATGTATTATGATTGCTTAGTTCTGGAGAAGTGATTTTCACAAATATGCCAGCAGAGATTTCATTCAGAGAAAGCAGTAACTTTTTTCACATTGTTTAAAGAGATAGATATTTGTTGGACTATGACCTCTATGAAATGTGGGAATACTTTGACAGAAATATTGTGCTCTAGTAGAGAAACAAATGCCAACTGAAATTTATGTAGGGTTTTTTTGAGTGAAGATTTACATTCTTATGTGGGGGAGGTGTTGCAAATTAATGGTGAATGTCAGCTTGGAACCAAGTCTCTTGGGCATTCTCAATTGCTTTGGTTTTAGTCATGTTTAAAAATGTCTCCAAGACACTGGGATACATGGGATGCATATTTAACATCTACACATTTGATAAATTGTTAAAGAAAAGATAATGTTCTGAGTTATAAAATCATGATTTCAGATTATCTCAGTCACTTGGAATTTTTAACTTAAAAGGAGCCAGGAAATGCAGTAGATAAAGGCGTAATGGTTGGAAGGGAGGGAACAAAGTGACATTATTCATAGATAACATGATTGCATATGGAGAAAGTCCAGAAGAATCTACAAACTATATTGCTATGTGAACTTGTCAGGCTCTCTAGATAATTGGCAATTACAAATTTACATACAAAATTAGTCATATTTACATACTGGCAATAAATAGAGGATAAAATAAAAGAGGTTTTGTAATAACATAAAAACCATTTTATATCTAGGAATAAATGTAATAAAAATACATGTATGCCTTTTGTTCTAAATTAAACATTAGGAAAATTAAACCACACCTAAGCAAGTAGAAGAAGGAACCAGGATAATTAATCAGAAGACTCAGAATGATAAAGATATCAGTGATACTGAAATTTATGTAGGAGTCCAACAGAATTCTGGTCAAGACACATGGGATTATTTTGTGGAAAGTGCAACATAATTCTGTAGTACTTATGGAAACACAAACAACCGAAAGTTATAAAGGAGAGTAAAATTAACCAAAGGAACAGAATCCACGGGCACTCAATTCAATATAGAAATCCACTCAATCCAATGTAGAAAGGAAAGACTTCTCAATAAATGGTATAGAGTCTACAGGATATACAAACAGAAAAACAGAAACAACAAAATAAAAACACATCTTGGTTCTTGTCTCATGCTCCCAAATCTAACTCTAGATGATTCACCAATCTCAATTTGAAAAGTAAAACAGGAAGATTGTGGGAATAATAAACCACTTTGTGACTGAATCTAAGGGCTGCCCCACTAGACAGAATTAATATCTGGTACAACATGCTGGTCAAAAGCACATGGTAGGCTGGCTGTGATGCACGCCTTTAATCCCAGCACTTGGGAGACAAAGGCAGGAGGAGCTCTGTGAACTGAAAGGTAGTGAGTTCCGGGACAGTCAGAGCTTCACAGAGAGACCCTGTCTCAAAACAAAAACAAAGAAACCTCATGGCATGGGAAATGAAAGGCCCGAATAGGGAGCTTTCTACCATTGTTTCGTTCAATGGACATATTGTTGAACTGTCTGGTAAATATTTATGTCTATGTCCTTGGGTTAGTGTTGCTTTCAACTGTGGTCAGAGAAGCTTCCCACTGTAGAACTGAGTGCAGAGACATAACTGGTCAAAGCACAGAGAATAAGTGACTGCCGCGTGCTCAGCCCTAAGTGGGACGACTGCATCATACCACACTCCAAGGCGCAGCAAAGACCCTGGAAGAAGGGCCGGAACAAATATGTTGGGGAGTCTATGACACAAAAATGCTAAGCTTAAGGCATCTTAGAAAAGCACTTCTTAAATAGATGGTTGTCTGGAGAAGAAAAGACAAAAGAAGAAAGCATTTGAAGTATTTTAGTCTATTTTCCACTTTTAAAAAAACTGGTTTATTTAGCTCTCAGTTTCTGAAGGTCAAATACCAAGATTGGGGCATCTTCTCTATTGACTTGCGGTAAAAGCCCCTACATCACACCATGGCAGAAGCCCATGGAACACAGAGATGCTGTCGCAGGAAGCCATGGTGTGACTTAGGGGTCAGGCTGCTCTTTTGTTACAACTCTTAGGAACTACCTGGAATCCTACCAGAATTCTGTAATCTTTTCTGAAGTCAATGACCCCCCCCCCCGTGACCCAATTACTGCAGACCTACCCCCTACAAGTGCCTTCTAAGAAGCTTCTAACACACAGACCTTTGGGAGACCCACTCAAATCATATTCAAGCCACATTGTCTAGTTTTGTTCTATTAGCATCAGGACCCATTTGGAAATTTCAGTTCTAGGCATCATGTTGTAAGAGTGGCCACTGACCAGTTGGCATATGCTGACAGGCAACCACAGAGCCACATGCATGAAGTCATCATAAGTCTGGAGTCTTCCTCATTTAAAATAACCAGTGATGACTTCTCTCTCAGCTCACAGTCCGGTGTGACAGGTTGAGTTGTCAGTGACCCTTCATGGGTTGGAATGGTTCCCTTATTTAGCTTCTGCCCATGCCAGGCTTTTCTTGGAGTTCCTCCACTGAATCTTCTACATTACCAGACCAGTGAAAGAGAGCAAAGAGGACATCATGGGACACCATCGTGGGACACAAAAAGCTTCATTTTACCCTCCCTTTGTTTTCCAGAAGATTTCATGTAAACCTAATCTAGAGCTCCTATGAAAAGCCCATAGCATTTCTGTGTGCCCAGGTAGACAGATGGGAAAGCAGCTATGCAGTTCATTCTCAAATAATGGTGGGTTGAAAGTCATATAGCCAATAAGAGAAGGAGTGAGACACAGTCAAACAGGAAAAGTCATAGGTCACCCTGGACATTCGAAAGGGGACACATGATTGATTCCTTAAACGTGTAGGTGCTACTGTGTGGAAGAAAGCTTTTACTTGGGCTGGAGAGATGGCTCAGTGGTTAAGAGCACTGACTGCTCTTCCAGAGGTCCTGAGTTCAAATCCTAGCAACCACATGGTGGCTCACAACCATCTGTAATGGGATCCGATCCCCTCTTCTGCTGTGTCTGAGGTGTGTCTGGTGTGTACTTATATATACTTATAAAACTTTTTTTTTAAAAAGGCTTCTACTTATTCTGGGTAGCTTTATGCCAGAGCTAAGAGAACAGCTGATATAATTTTGAAACAAATTTCAGTCTGCTTAGCGTAAGAAAGAGCTGTTCATCTGTTAGCGCTGTCAGTAGAGCTGTTCTTCTCACAGAAGGTTAATTTGTGAGTACCAGTGAAGAAGGAAGCCCTCTCTCTGTGCTAAATTATCAAACCCTTTTAATCTAATTTGGGGCAGTGTTTTACATATTCATGCTTTGCTGCAAAGGAAGCTAAGTCTTAGAGAGGTCACGCTACTTGAGCGATGACACACAGATACTAAAAGGTAGAGACAGGATGTGAATTCTGCTTTTTCTGACAACACACACAAAGCCTCTGCCTTTAAACTGGCTGCCATGTTGCTTTCAAGGGCTTCTGCGTTAGGCAGTGTGGAAGAATGCTCAGTGTGGATATTGAGCTGGACTGAGATACAAGCTGTTTAGTGGCAGGACCGTGTAAAGAAACTTCTGGGAATGCCAGGAAGCCCTACCAAGCAACTAGTGATTTTGTGCTGGAAGATTCGAGGAAAGCAAAGGATGGAAACTTCTCAGTCCTAAAATCTGCCCTGCATGTGTGGCTGCTGTCACGTGAACATGAGCAAAGCATATACACTTGACCATGATGCCTTTATGAAACTTCCCCCAAAGCTTTTAGGGGAACAAGATGACCTATGGTGCTATTTTATGTGCATGATCATGACTTGGCTTCTGCTGGAGCACCTTGTTGTGAGGTGTTGGTTGGGTGCTCAACGTCTCCCCCTGCAGGGTGTAGAAATGTGAGGCCTCTGTCTGAGCTGCCTGGTGTAAACTGTTCACATTCAGTTGCAGAGAAGCAGGCTGGAAGCCATAGTAATTTTGTCAGGTAACCATGGAGACATTGTGTTGCCCTTGAAATCATAGCCTACGAGACTGGATGCTCAAAGCGCTGGAAGCCCATCATAATTCCCCACCCAGCTCACATTTGTAAAACTGGATGAACAAGCCAAATGCCATGGCGTCCGTCCCAGTATCTACATCAATGAAGAGACTCAACTAGACAGAACATAGTACTAGCGTCTGAAAGCAGGCATCTTTTTCTCCTGATTCAAGTGGCCATTTGGGGACTGCTTCATGCCAAGAATTAAACCCAGCTTGATTATAGCCTGCCGAAGGTGGTTCGGGGGTCACCAGACCACAGCAGCAACAATATGTTATTTAAATGTAAAACAAAATGGAGTTCACCTAAAAAGAGAAGAGAGAGTAACTATGCTTAGACCACAGACTTGAACAGATTGCCACGTGTTGGCCAGAAAATGGCTTTCTGATTTGTGGTTGTTGAAGCCATGAGAAATGGGGCTGCAGTTTTCATTTTCTGACAACACAAAGCCAAAGAACCCACTGGAAAGTAAATAAAACCAGAAATGAATGGTATGGGTTTTTATATAAAACATAAACATTTGTGGAGGAAACAGAATCTTAACAGGTATAAAAGATACTGAAATGAGGCCTCACAAGGCTCTTGGACCAGCCATCCATAAAGGCAGAAGGAATAATTTTAACAAGTAAAAGGGTGAAGTTATTTGTGCAACAGACTCTGATGACGGGGTTCAAAATTCTTTTCCAAGGGCCTAAGTTAACAGTGGGATAGAACTGTGCAAAGGCTGTGCCAAAATCCTCAGTGATCCTTTAGTGATCTGCCTTGGCTGTTCTCCAGAAAGATGAGTTCCTAGGCTTCTCTGGCCACAGAAGGTCTTAAAAGGTGCCTAGAAATATTCCTTTAGTTATCACCCCAACAATACTTGAGATGGAGGTGGTTGCAGATGTGATTGTGAGAAACATAGGTGGGTTGACATATGCGGACTCTGGGCAAGTGATGGGCCAAGAGTTGTTCACCACATAGGGTGCAACCCATCTGGAAAGGGAAGTGTAGAGAGAATCAGAAACTGTGGTAGATGTCCTGTATGTATCAGTTCATTTAAGGAAACCAGGATTGAGAGAAAGTATATCTCTTTTCAGCATTTTCAATTTGATGCTTATTTAAAGAATTTGACTTAGCAGTGGTTCTCAACCTTCCCAATGCTGAGACTCTAATGCACGTTGTGGTAACCCCCAACTACAGAATTATTTTCATTGCTACTTCATAACCATAATTTGGCTACTGTTATGAATCATAATGTAAATATTTTTGGAGATAGAGGTTTGACAAAGGGGTCTCTACCCACAGATTGAGAAATATTGCCTTAGGGCAAAAGTGTCCCATTCCAGCAGCCAAATTACATGAGCACCATGTTATGTCCAGAGTCCCAAGAATGTTAAGTGTATCCTTAAATGGTTTCTTTTTTTTTCTTTTGCTCACAGTTACGAAACACAAATTTTAAGACCATGTCCCCATGAAAAGAGTTCATCCTTTGAAGTTCTTTCTACATCTGAGAAATCTAAACATGCCAAAGGCCATTATAAACTGACTCTGCTGTCCTGGAGAGGGCACATGGGTGACAGGCAGGGAAGTGTGGGGCAAGATCAGAGACCTCCTTCTGTTTTTCTCACTGCCCTCACCACAGGCTGCATCCAGTTTTCCAAACAGAAATAAAGCAAACAAGCAGAAACCCACCTGGCTTTCTGGGTCAAAGGGCAGTTGACTTTGGGGCTAACCATTGTGCTTCCCCATTGGGATAGGTGGGAATGGGACAAATCCATGACTGTACCTGAATCTAATTCAAGGACACATCCCAATAAGGATCATAAGCATGAGGCCCGTGAAGGTCCATGTATGAGACTTCCAAGTCACGAGTCTTGTTTATTTATCTTTAAAGTTTTTACCATGGCACAGGATATCTATTTTGGGCTAATTTTATAGAAAGTAGTAAAAAGATCTATTCTTCTGGATTCGGACCAACAAAAGGCTGGAAAATGGCAACCAATGTGCAGGACTTCCTTCCCACCAATTTGGAAAGTTAAAAACCTTATCAGACATTTGTTTTGTCTTCACAACAAGAAACAATTGGAACATTCCCCTCCCCCCCTTCGTTACGTGGCTGATTAGACAGCTGCTTTAAGTCAACACTCTTATTTTGATTATTTGCTGTTTAACATTTGGCCAGGATAATACTATCAGTTCTAAGTGCTAAGAAGAAGTTCGAATCAACTAAAATATTTTGGTTGTGTTTTCCTCGGGAGCCTTTCCTCTGCTTGTCTTTTAATCTCCTGAAAGTAAGCGGGCCAAATCTTAGCTCATCCATTTTGGCAGAATAAAATAATTAATGGTTTAAAACACTTGGCACGAGTAAGACTTCAGAGACCTCGCTACAACATCAGCTCAGGATGTTGCTTATGTACTTTCTATAGGATGCATGGCTTCTTCCTGTGGACGAATTTCCTTCATTTGGAATTCCCCCGAGGCCTCTGGCCGATTTCCCTCTTCCTTTAGGTCTGTTTGTGTTTAAGAAATGATGCCAGGGAGAAAGATAACCATCTTTCCATGCTTTGTGGCCATATGCATTCTCCTGTGACTCTGGTTCGCACTTCCTAAGTGATGCGGTGGGTTTAAGCGCATCTTTGGAACTGCATAGTGATTGGCCAGGAGTCTTAAAAGGGCTTCAAGAGAGGCTGAGTCACCAGTGAGGGAAGAGCAGCTGGAAGCTAGGTATTGCATCATCTGGCCTTCCTCCACCGAACAAAGAGAATTATTTTGTAATGTAGCTGCAGATGCTCGGACTCCAAGTGACTTAATGCATTTGTCGAAACGGAGTGTTTCAATCTGTCCTGGGATAGAGTGGAGAGAAAAATAGATGAATATTAAAGATAAATTAGCAATTTGGATACACTCCGAGGATTATTTTTCCTGGGAGGTTTCCATTTTATATAACAGCACAGGTTCAGCCTTTGTGCTAAAAGGAAAGATCTAGTGCTATAAAAATGGCTGTGCTGTGAGACTTTAAATTTGTGTTGAATAATATGGCATGGGCGTTGAAACTGGTATTCTTAAGGGTTATAAATTTTATTTTTTTAGGAAAGCAAGCATCAACATGGATTTCAAAAATAGAAGAAACTATTGCCATTTATTTATTACTACCATGTTAAAACTCCCTTCGAAAATCTGGTTTCATGCAGGGCAGCTAGTACAGATGACAAACATATGGGTGTTGTCATGTTTAATCTAAAAATAATGGCAAGTATACATTGCTGAGTATTTTATGTCCATGGATGAGTTGCCCAAGAAATAACTCTCAGATTTAATAGTGGGAAAGTGGAGGGTCTCCATGAGCTTGCCAGAACTTGGATGTATAGCCTAGCCTTTTCCTCCACTTAGTAGGAAAGTAGCTTGAGGGATAGAGAAACATGCCGAGTGTCTAAGCATGCTGAGCAATGAAAAAGCAGAGAAGGTTATCCAGTCTGACATCTTATTTTGGTTCAGAATCTTGGGGGAATTTCCTTGTGTCTCTCATCCTTGCTCCACAGACCAAAATAAGCATGGGTACCAGGAAGAGCTGGTTCAAATGTTTACTTTTGCTTACAGTCTTGGAAGTCACGACCAACATTATTCCTTCCATGTGATTATTAACATATCACCCCACCTGCCTCCACCTTTCTTTAGCTTCATTTCCTACCAGAGCAACTCCCTGAGAACACACACATTGCATTAGAGTTGGTGATTCAATGAATCAATCAGGATTCATTTATTAACTTCTCATAAAATATCTTGTGTTAGATAGTACAAAGGCCTCATGATCCTTTTCAGCATAGAGCCTGGACTTTACACTCTTCAACAGAGTTCTGCTTGAGCCAGGCCAGTACCCAGGTGGAGAATGAGAAATTCTACCTGGAATATCTGCCCCATATTTCTCTAGCAGTCTCCATCCTTCAATCACAGCTCAAAGTTCAGTTCTTTCAAAAAAACCTTTGTAGGTGTCTTAGGGTTTCTGTTGTTGTGATAAACTACTATGACCAAAGCAGCTTGGAGAGGAAAGGGTTTATTTCATTTTACAGCTTGTAGACCATCATCCAAGGAAGTCAGGGCAGGAACTCAAGGCGGGAACCCGAGGTAGGAACTGATGCATGATTCCAGGAAGGAATGCCACTCACAGGCTTGCCTTTTATAGCTTGCTCAGCCTGATTCCTTATAGTACCTAAGTCCATTGGCTCAGGATGGCACTGCCCAGGATGTGCTGGGCCCTCTAACCTCAATAGTCAATGAAGAGAATGCAACACAGGTTTACCCAAGGGCCAGTCTGGTGTGGATGTTTTCTCAATTGAGGTTTTTTCTCCCTTCCCAAATCCCTGACTCTAGCTTGTATCAAGTTAACATAAAACCAGACAGAACAATTAACCCTTCTTCAACTTTACACACAAGCCCATCACTATTAAACCATAACTTTCCATTCTTGCCGTTCCCAAAATGTTATGCTAATACTGACAATAAAAATTATAATTTTTAAAAGACCCACAATCTTTAAAAGTGCAAACACTGTAGAAGTTCAGTCTTTTTAAAATATCCAAAGTCTCTCTAGAAATCCACAATCTTTGTAAAGTTCCAAAGTTTCTCAAAAATTCCAACGTCACATTAAAAGTTCAAAATCTCTCACTGTGGGCTTCTGTAAAATAAAATAAAAAAGAGCTAAATATCTTTTTACTCCAGGAGGGAAGAACTCAGACACAATTGCATTAAAACCAAAGCAAAACCAAAGCCTAACAGTGTCAGACTTCCAGGAGGCACAGTCTTCTGGGCTTCAATGGTCTTGCTACAACACAGGTACTGTGTCTGGCTGGCTTGGTCTGGCTCTACTCCTAATCTTCTGTCCTCATAGGCAGGTAGGTGAGAATCTGAAGTCAGTCTACCTCATGCAAAGATCAGGGGGTATGGGAAGGGGATAGCAAATGAGAACAAAATGTAATGACACATATCTATAAAAATACCATAATGTGCTGGCTAGTTTTATGCCAGCTTGGGGCAGCCTAGAGTCATTTGGGAAAGGGAATCTCAGTTGAGAACATTCCCCTACTAGATTAGCCCATTGGCAAGCATATGTTGCATTTTCTTGATTGATTATTGAGATGGGAGAGCCCAGCTCACTGTGGGCAGTGCTGTTTTGAGCTAGTGGTACTAGGTGCTATAAGAGAGCAGGCTGAGCAAGCCTTAAAAGGAAAGCCAGTGAGTAGCACTCTTTGATCTCTGTTTTGGTCCTTGCCTCCAAGTTCCTGCCTTGAGTTCCTGCCCTGACTTCTGTGGATGATGAACTACAAACTGTAAGATGTTTTAGCTCATGTCCTACCTGACAATTGACTTTGGGCCAAAGTATGAGGGTATCCAAAGCCAATCACTCCACATTCTCCCTGTTACTCTTTATGAAGGGCTGATCATAAGTTTTATGAATCACAGGCCGGGAAAGTGAGCAGTACCTTTGACTGTGTTACGTAAGTACATTGTGTTTCGTAAGGCTACTTCTTATAAAAACATTTTAATACTTGAATTAGCAAAATTTTACATAGGCAAAATTAATTTTGGAAGGAGAAAGCAGTGGCTAAGTTTCTGATGGCTTCATTTAAACTGAGAAAAAGTTGTTAGTGTTTCCAGTGCAACAAAGAAATATTGCACATTGTGTTCTAAACAGTGGAAAAGTCTAGCTTATGCCTTTGGAAGATGGAGATATTTTGTGTTGGTCATTGTCTTTGGTTGCCATGAGGAGCCAGAGAAGCCCATGTAAGATCTTTGTCTAAAAACACAGACAGCCATATTCTCTAGTCTGTAGAGGGAAGCTTCTAGATTTTCTAATAAAACAATGGGGAATTGACTCCTAAGAGAACCAGATGTCTCTAGAAAGGAAAAGAACACCTCAAATTCATTGTCAGTCTTGATTAACATGAAGGTGAGATCAGAAATTGGAAATATTAATTACAATACTGTGAAGTAATAAGAAACTGTTGAGAGGCTGGTGATTTGGCTCAGCAGGGACACATCCTTGCGGTACAAGTTTGGAAGTCTGAGTTCAATCCCCGAGACCCCCACAAGAAAGCTGTGAGAGGTGGTGTGATCTCAGCTCTTCTGTAGGGGGATGGGAGGAAGAGACATGAGAATTACCTGTGTTGTGAAGGGCCCACTACCCTGAAGTATGAAGCAAGGTAGAAACAAGAAGAAAGATACTAACTCAGCAAGGTAGAAGGAGAGAATTCACTCCTGAATGTAGTCCTCCGACCTCTGTAGGTATGGTGTGGTACATTGCGTATGTATTCATACACATGCATGTTACATACACACAGAGAGAGACAGAGACACACACAGAGAGACAGAGAGAGACAAAGTCAGACAGACACACACACACAGAGACAGAGAGAGACGAAGTCAGACAGACACACACACAGAGAGAGAGAGAGAGAGAGAGAGAGAGAGAGAGAGAGAGAGAGAGAGAGAGAGAGGAGAGAGTAAGAGACCGTTGAGGTGACCTTGTGACTTGAGTGCTTGTGTTCAAGGGTACATTGGTGGACTGTTCAGCAAGGGAGGGTGGGGTGGGACGCCACAGAAACTTCCACAGGCAGCTGATTTTAATCAACTGTGACAAAATCGTGTTGTGCTAATATTAGCCCACGCCTTCTTCCACAATGGCTGGCTGTTATCTGGTACAAACAGAACAGTTAGAATACAAGCAGCGAGAGATGGCTGTGTTGCCAAACGGTGGCCAGCAGGATGTGGGCAGAGGTCACTTGTAAACTTTGGAAAGTAACTTCAAAAGGAGGGAACGCACATTGGTTCTTCCTGCCTCCCTTCCTCAGATGGCACAACAGTTGTTACCCATAATAGGTTAAATAGAGAGATCGTCTATGATTTTTTCAGTGTCCAAATCTGTTATATTTATTCTATTTTCCTTTTTATTGATAAAAGCATTTTCTCTCCTCACATAATGCACCCCATTGCAGTTTCCCTCTCTCTATTCCTCCTGGTTCCTCCCCACCTTGCCTCCCATCCAGACCCCCCCCCCTGCTTTCTGTCTCTCATTAGAAAATGAATAGGCCTCTAAGGGATAATAATAAAATATAATAAGGTAAGATAAGATAAAACAGAAGCTTAATCATCAGAGTAGGACAAAAGAAACCATCAAAAAGAAAAGAGCCCAAGAAAAGGCACAAGAAGCAGATGCAGAATCAGAAACTCATTGACTCACAAATTCAGGAATCCAATAAAAACACTAAACTGGAAGCTATAAGATAATGTCAACAGCTGGGGATTTAGCTCAGTGGTAGAGCACTTACCTAGGAAGCGCAAGGCCCTGGGTTCGGTCCCCAGCTCCGAAAAAAAGAACCAAAAAAAAAAAAATAATGTCAACAAAATCCTGCAGTGTAGAAAGATACAAGGAAAAATATAAACAATATAAAATAAAAAATAAGATTAAGAAAAGGAAGGCATTGCGAGACAGACCACTGCTAAGCAAGCAGCCTGCCCTCAAGGGTCGTTTGTTTCCTCAGTGAGAGTCCCTTGAAGAAAAATTTCCATTTGCAAGTGGTTATCAATTGAAGATAGCTTCTGGGTTAGGCATGTGCACACCTCTGTCAGCCCTAGGACCCCACGTGGTGCAGACCCATGCAGGCCCTGTGCATGCTGCCTCGGTCTCTGTGAGTTCGTCTGTGCTTGGATCCTCTTGCTTTAGAGGGCCCTGTTTTCTCAGTGTCCTCCATCCCCCCTGACTCTTGTACTCTTTCTTCCTCTTATTCCACAGAGTGACCTGAGTCCCAAGGGGAAAGATTTGATGGAGACATCCCACTTGGGGCTGAGGGTTTCTAGGTCTCTCAGTCTCTGCGCAATGTCTTGCTGTGGATCTCAGTCTCTGGTCCCATGCACTGCAGGAGGAAGCATCTCTGACGATGGCTGAGGAAGACACTGATCTATGAGCGAGGCAGAATGTCATTAGGAACAGTTTTGGTGCTACTTTTCTTTCTGGATCATAGTATTTGATTTAATCCTAAGTCCCTGGGCTATCTAGCAGGGTGGTATTTTCTCTTCCATTCTGTTAGTCAGTATTTTTTTTTGTTGGGGAGTTGAGACCATTGATGTTGAAAGCTATCAGTGAATGGTGTTTGTTAATTTGTGTTACTTTGTTTTCGTGATGTGTGTTTGTGTATGTGTGTGTTTGTTTTGATTTGGTTGTCTGGGATTATTTATTCCTTGTATTAACCTTGGAGTGTGGTTAACCTCTATAGGCTGATGTTTTCCTTCTAGCACCTTCTCTAAGGCTGAATTTCTGAAAAGGTACTGCTTAAATTTGGTTTAATGATAGAATGTCTTTTTTTTTTTAATCTTTTTTTCCATCTATTGTGATGGAAGGTTTTGCTGGGTATGGTAGTCTTGGTTGGCATCTGTGGTCTCTTAAAAGTCTGTAGAACATCTCTACAGATCCTTCTGACTTAATTTAAGAGTTTCCATTGAGAAGTCAAGTGCTATTCTAATAGGGCTGCCTTTATAAGCAACCTGGTCTTTTTCCCCTTGTAGCTTTTAATATCTTTCTTTGTTCTGTACATTTAGTGTTCTGATTTTATGTGTTGAGGGGAATTTCTGCTCCAGTTTATTGGGTGTTCTCTATGTTTCTTCTGGCTTGATAAGTATCCCCTTCTTTAGGTTAGGGAAATTTTCTTCTATTATTTTGTTGAAAATATTTTCTGTGCCTTTAACCTGAATTTCTTATCAATTTTCTAATCTCATTATCCTTAGATTTGGTCTTTTCATAGTGTCCCAGATTTCCTGGATGGTTTGTGTCAGACGTTTTTTAGATTTAGCATTTTACTTGACTGTGTTATCTACTATGCTATCAACGCCTCAGACTCTCTTTTGCATCTCTTGTATTCTGTTGATGACACTTGCCTCTGAGGTTCCGGTTCAAGTTCCTAAATTTTTCATTTACAGATTCCCCTCAATTGAGGTTTTCTTTATTGATTATATTTCTACTTTCAGGTCTGAACAGTTTTATTCATTTTCCTTCCACTGTTTGTCTTTTTATAGGTTTCTTTAAGGGATTTATTCATTTTAAGGGATTTTTAAAACAGGATCTCTGTTATGTTCATTAAGGCTATTTTAAGGTCCTTTTATTGTGCTTCAGCTTTTCAGAGTCTACTGTGACAGAGTTGCTGGGTTTTAGTGGAGACATATTGTTGTGGCTATCACCGATTGTGTTTTTATAATGGTGTTTAGACATCTGGGTTTGAAAAGATCTTAGTTCTAGGTGCTGATTTCTGGTCCTGTCTTTGTTAGGTGTGTGCTTTGTTCATTGGTTTCTGTTGTCTTCTCAGGTTCTTTAGAGGGTGTGGTGTCTGTGTGTTGCCTGGTATGGA
The DNA here is from genome assembly GCF_021556685.1 of Rattus norvegicus. Classification (NCBI taxonomy): domain Eukaryota; kingdom Metazoa; phylum Chordata; class Mammalia; order Rodentia; family Muridae; genus Rattus; species Rattus norvegicus. Next base: position 77,419,481 of record NC_141542.1, read on the forward strand.
ATTCTGGGATCCTGATAGGTGTAGTTACTGGGGATTCTAGGTAAAATGTGTTTCTAGGTATTAAGAGCTGGCACTTAGGAATGGGGATGGCCTGGGGGCATTGAGGGGGTCCACAGGAGGGAGGAAAGCAGGGTATTCCATCCTAGAAATGGGGGCAGAAAGTGAAGAGAGGTCACAACAGGTTGTCTGCTACAAAGATGGGATAAGAGTTGGGGATTGGATATAGAGGAGAGGAGAGGAGAGGAAAGAGTGAAGCACTGAACTCTGCTTTCCTGCCTTCTGGCCTGCTTGATTCTCAGGCAGGCTTGGCTAGTGGATTCCCAGGAAATGACTGCTGGTGTGGGGCAGGGATGATGGGATGAGCTGGGGAAAGGAAAATTGGAGGAGAAAGTTTACATGATCCATTGGAGGTGGGGTCGGAGAGGAAGAGGTCACAGTAGGTGGTCTGTTACTGAACTGGAGAAGACTGAGGAATTGGCTTTGAAAGAGAGGAAAGAGGTGAAGAGCTGCAGTTATGACTGCTCTTCTGACTGAAGTGTGAGTAAGGTATTCTTAATAGTCTAGTTGATAGCTATACTTCAAAACAGCAATTAGAAATAGGATCAATGATCTAGTGAATCCATTCCTAGATTTTGACAAGGAAGCTGAATATTTAAGCCAGGGGGAATGTTTACTTTCTGATCTCTCTGTTGGGAACAGCAGGCGTTTAGCTCAGCCAGAAGTGAGATTACACATCTATAATTGTTCAAAGCACAGTTGAAATCAGACCAGTGTTCTACTTCCAGAGCAACAACTCTACTGTGTGGCCTCAGTTCCTGGTCATCAGTATCAGCTAATTGTTGATAAATTGAAGACAACAATAACCTCTAATGACAGATTTGTGAGGTTCTTGTGGAATAATTTGCATTAAGCACCTGCCTGAGATCAGAGTAAATGGCAAGCCTTATTAAAAGATAGGTCACAATGTAGCTCTAGAGCCAAAGAATAAAAATGAGCAAAGATAAATAAGGACAGATACTCCAAGGGTGACAGTCTTGGTCACCAATGGGGCGACACTGCCCTGGAGTACTTCTTCCTTGAGGGGTAAGTCATAAAAGTCAGAGGCTTATAAAACAATTAGAGTATGTGTGAGCAAACTGTGACTCAATAGGGCAAGTGTTCAAAGATCATGCCCACTTTCCCAGAAACAAAACTGAAACTGGAGATTTCTGTCATGAGTCAGAAACCTTCAAAGCCTTCTCATGACGTGGACAAAGGCAAAGGTTGGTTGTTTTGTTCATCAATTCCTTTATTGACCCCAAAGCCAAACAGATTAAAAGTAACAAAAAAACTTTAAGTGGAAAATTAGATGTTTAATGCCTCTTAAAGGCATTGCTTAATTAGTTTTTATCAAACATATTGTGTATATACTTATTAAATTAACTATCTTCAGAAAAACTAGCTATTTTGCTTCTTACTGTTGTAGTAATGGAGGATAAACTACTTCGTAACAAATTAATATCTGAGTCTCACTTTTCCACACTTTTGGTGCTGAAATATCTGAAGCATTTATGGTTTTCTTATCACTAGTGGATAGGGAAAGAAAATAGAGGTGACTTAGAAGTAAATGAAATTTGTACAGACCAAATAAAAATTTTGCCAATATAATAACCCTTAATAACACCTACTGGGCTACTTTACCCACTTTTAGCCTGGTGTGTGTGAGCTCCAATGGACACATCCACAACCCAAGTCCTACATCTGGATGGGATGGGAAGTTTTTAAGACCCAGAATATGTGTAAGTCTGATGTGAGATTTTGTCTCCTAGAAATGACAGAGAAGCTACACCCAGGATACCTCTACAATATGGCTTCCTAAGCAAGACTTGAATAAGTACACCAACAAAGGTGCCAATATGAAAGGGGAAAATCTTACAGGGTTCTGCTACTGACAAAGAACTACAAGCAACTAGTAACTGCTGAGAGAGAGAATCTGGGGAGAGGAAAGGAAGGAGGGAGGAAGGGAGAGAGAGAGAGAGAGAGAGAGAGAGAGAGAGAGAGAGAGAGAGAGAGAGAGAGAGAAAGAGAGAGAGAGAAAGGGTAATAAGCTTCTCACAGGAATGAGTCCCCTAACTGTATATCTAATACCAAATGGTCAGCTTTGAAACCATATACACATAAGCCAGACTCAACCGGTTGCATTTATGCATTTATGCATATATTTGGAACAATCATCATCAAAGAAAAAGAGGTCATCAATTAGAGAGGGAGTGAGAAGAGACATAGGAAGGGGCATGGGAGGGGTTGGAGGGAGAACATGGAGTTGGGGGAATAATGTAAATATATTTTAATTGAAACAAAGGTGTTTATTGGAAAATATGGTTACAAACTAGTTCTCTATAAATCTGATAAAATAAACAAATCCTTTGTGAGTTTGATAAGATGAGAGGGATTTAGGCAAAGGTATATAATATTTAGAATGGAAAAGAAAACATAGCCACAGAAATGTAAGAGATTAGAAGAATTGCAACATAATAGCACATATAAGCCTATAAAGCCTATACTAACAAATTTGAAAACAATTTTCAGAAAAGTTTGATTTCTCAAGTTAGCCCCGAATTACTTGGCAATTTTGATTAGACTAATTGCTGAGAACTGGGGGAAGAATCACTGTGCTTGCTAAAGCTGTAATCCTAATATCAATGGACCCCAGTCTCTGGGGTAGGAGCCTGAAGGTTTCTGTGCTCATCAACAGCCCCAGTTGCTTCCATCACTAAAGCCATGGGGATGGTGCTGCAGTGGTCAAGAATGGTGATCCCAAACCTGTCACTTCAGAAAAGGCTGTTGAACCTGGTGGACACTTTATAGCTAAACTCTGTTTAGCCCTTACTTTCTCTCTATAAAACTATCTCAGACAGTGAGAGTCATTGCTATGATGTCAGCACAATGTTAACAGTGAACTTCATAGAGGACAAAGCAAACCCAAACTTGCAGACAAACTTACCACTGATTAGCCTTAGAGTTATTTAAGATCTCACTTAGGACTCAGCAATGGGCAGCAACGTGTGATCTCATAGACTTTATTCCATGTTTGCAAGGTTAATTTAAATATGAGATTCTACCAACACTGCTAACTAATTGAAAAATATAAAAGCAGGTTAATAGATCATTATAAAAAGCATTTGACAACATTGAGCCCTCAAAAATTATAAACACAAAAGCTATGCAGTAAGATTATCTGTGATAAAGTCTGCTTTCTGAAAGTGAATAGTAAGTAAAACTACAAGTAGTCTGCTGAGATTTCCAATTAATAAGAAAATACATGGGACGTCAGTACCTAAACTTGCTTAATAATATCCGAGTCTGAGCAAATGGAACAACACAAGAAAATTAGTTATTAATAGCCCAAGAAGAGACACTTTCTGCATAGCTCAGCAAGTACTTAAAAATGGTCAAGAAGAAACAAAAAAAATCTGTAGAACACCTAGGAATAAATATAACAACAGCAGCACAGAAACTCGGATAATACCTGCAAAAGTCTTTGACCCACACAAAATGAGGTCTGAAAATAAATTAATCTTTTGTCCCTCAAATAATATGCAAATATGATGCAACTCCACAAGGCTGTGAGCTATGTGAAACACTTCCTCACAAAAGATGGAATTCTTTGAAAGTAGTTCACAAAAAAATGAGAAGCAGTTACAATTATTACTGAGTAGCACTCTAAGTACTTTGCATTCATTATCTTACTGGCCATGTGACGTGTGTGTGTGTGTGTGTGTGTGTGTGTGTGTGTGTGTGTGTGTGTGTGTGTGTGTAGGGGTTAGTGTCTGTGGATCCTACATGCCACTGTGTGCATGTGGAAGTCAGAGGACAACCTTGATTGTTGGTCCTTGTTTTTAACCTTGTTTGAGATGAGGTCTTCAGAGTCTCCTGTCTCTACCACCCATCTAGCCAAAGGAGCTCTGGGACTGACTCTTGTGTTACTGTATGCAGCTTTGTGCATGTTCTGGAGATCTGAACTTGAGACTTTGTGTGCACATAGCAAGCACTTTACCCACAGGGCCATCTCCCCAGACCCCTTGTATGTTTTGTAACTGTGTGATTTTGCTTGTTGTGATAAAAGTGGGGAAACTGGTGGTCTGGTTCTTTGGAAGGCAGATCTTGGGACTGGAAGAGATTGCAGCAAACTGAACTGTCTTTTCAAAGTAGCATGCATAAGTGAATGTAAAAATAAGCCAACTCTTAGTTTGGAAATAAATGCATGGCTTGTGACCAAACTCCTTAAAGTCAAGATTATATTTAATAGTCAGAGGCCATGGTGGGGGGTAGCTCCTGACTCTAAAGAAATAACTCTTTGTTTTAAAAATATTTTGCACTGAATGTCATCAAATAAATGTACTTAACTATTTTTAAGTGTTAGACATACAGGTCATTTCTAAGATAGGCATGCATCAAGTATCTTAGGGGAGGGTTGTCATAAAATTATGGTTTTTTTCAAAGGTTATCTGTAATTCTAGCTACTCAGGAGGCTGAAGCAGTAGGATGGAGAAGCTGAGTAAGGATGGAGAAGCTGAGTAAGGGTGGAGAAGCACTCATGAAGGCTGTTTCTCAAGAGAGTTATCATGTATATCTATGAAGAATTATTTCTATTACTTTTGGTGCCATCAAACTTTCTAGGGTCATATTATTTTAATAATGAAGAAACATGGAAACAATAAGATTGAAACTCAAATTTATTTCAAGTTCAAATAACATATAAACAGTAGAAGATAGGGGCAGGCAGACATACTAGTTAAAGCTGCATCACAGATCTCTACCGTAAGAAGCATAATTTGCAGACAAGAAAATTATAAGTGTTCTAAAATTATGAGTGGTTTAGGTCCAAGCTCAGGGAAATACTGGTTTGGTATGTAGCAATACTGAGAGGGTAAACTCATTTAATTATTGCTATGGTGAAAGTAAAATCATTACTTATTAGGTCAAGTCTAGAACAGTCCACCCTACCCATCATTTACTTCATTAATTTCAATATGAATTCATTAATGTTCATAACCATTATCTTACTCATGAAGATCTTCATATATTGAACAATAGGCCAGACAAAGCATCATCTCTGTAGGGCTGATTCCGAGTCTGTAAAATGTGGCGTCACTTACATTCTGTACAAGATACATCTGAGGTAACATAAAGTGGGAGTGAAATTCTAGGCGCCAGGAAAACACTTCTAGAGCCTGATGTGGCCCAGAGCCCAGCTCAGAGGTAACCCCTCACAGCAAATGGTGAGAATGAATTGGCACTATAGCCTGCTCGCTGCCAATTATAAATCATAGCTCAGAGAGCAGTGTTTTTATCTGAGAAAGAAGATATACCACTCGTCAATATTTTTCATTTAAGTTTTGTGTGAGTCTTTGTTGGTCTCTGAGTCAGGGTGGCCCATTTACGTTCATTAGCTCTGTCATGAGATAAATGAGACTTTTGCCTAGCAGTAGCCATAACGGTGTGTTGTTGTTGTTTGCTAGTTGTTGAGCCAACCCTCACCTGTATATGTGGTGGCAAGATGAGCAACTCGAGTGGTTGCTGGGCTCTTGATAATAACTGTGGGGTGAGCGCTTTTCTGGGAGCACTTGGTGATGGTAACTATGATTCTCAGTGACCAGTGATTTTTCTGGCTGCTTGGAATAGCAACGAGATTCTCCAAACAGAAGGATGCTGCAAATGAGATTTTCTCTGCAGAGTATCTTTGGAGTGAGCTCGAAACTTAGTGGAATGGAAATTCCCAGGAATCAGTGCAGGTAACCACAGCTAAGATTCCTATCAATGCTTGTAGACAGGATTTTTGGGGGGGCTGAAAGTTTTGTGGGAGGGTTGGTGCCTCTATCTCATCACTGGTGTTTCTGTCGAGCTATAGGACGTGGCCTCTTCAGGTTTCATATCCCCAATGTCACAGCTAGGATCTCCCTGTTGATTCTTGGACATCTCCCTTATCTCTGATTGGGCAATGAGCTGTGGCAGGAAATAGGAGGTGGGAGTTCCGGTAGGGAGAGAGGAACTCTGAGAGATACAATTGGGCATAGGAGGGGATTCACCATGAACTCTGAGGAGACAGAAGCATAAAATTGAGAAGAAGTAACAGCCATGTGACACTCATAGAATAGAATAAATGGGTTAATCAAGTTATGACCTAATCAGCGAGCAAGTCCAAGCTAATGGCCTAGGCGTTTATTCATATAATTAAGTCTCAGAGTCGTTATTTTGGGAACTGGGACACAGTGGAGAAGCCCATGGTTACAGCATAAAAACAACTCACATACAGGAGAAGGTCAGAGGGAACCATCCATAATAGAAACAAATGTTTATGGATGGATACATGGATTTGAAAACTGTGGCATATTCATATAAAACAATATTGTTTATTCATATTATTACAACATAGATGAGTCTTAGAAACATACTTAATGAAAAAGATCCAGTCCCCAAAAAACGAAATATTATATGATTTTGGTTCTACAAAAGGTGAATAGGTGAATCCACAGAGTCAGAAAGACTAGATGTTGCCCAGGGTGGGCAGCTTAAAGAAGAAACACAGGCCACTGATAAGAACATCATCAAACAAACAGGCAGACAAAACCCTCTCTGAATGAAGCAGTAATAAACAATGTTCAACACCAAAAATGCATTGAAATCACTAAGTTAAGAACTTTTAAACAGTGAACCTGTGAATGTGTAGTATATTGTAATAAAGCTTTTAATTAGAAACAATGAAGCAGTCCACTTGGCAGGTGCTTCAGGTGGGATACTGAAGAGGGATTCGAGCTACCATGAAACTGCCCATCATGGCTGCAATTGGAGTGGTGTGCAGGGTGAGACATTTAGTCCTAAAGAAATGGTTTTATAGCATGCAGGTAGTCAAAATGACTACAGGTTGGGTCTTCCTTTTTGGAATATTAGAGACTTTAACTTTGTCCTGTTACATTAATTACTTAATGCTATTCAAATTGCCCCACCTGTGGCAGTAAACATTCTTCACCACCTTCCAAAATGTTCAGGGTTTTTGAATGAAAGATTCTTAAATGAAAGACACAAACACACAGAAACACAGACACAGAGACACAGACACACACACACACACACACACACACACACACACACACACCCTTTTATTTTAATATGCCTTAAACAGCACAATTGTTGGGTCACTCTCAAACTTTCATGTCCCTAATGCCTCCCCCTCTCATAGTACTGAATTATTATTTACTAAAATCTACCTTCCATCTTCGTTGCCCAGATCCAATTGGGGGAGGGGGCCTGGCACTGCTCTTCCCAGGTCCTACTTGGCTGGTTCTGCAGCTCTCAAGCCTGTATCCTCTCCCTTTCCTGGCATAGCAATTCTATTTTTTTAAGCTTTATTATTCATTTTAATTGTTAATATATTTTATCTCTCAAATAATGTATGTGGCTGAATTTATAGTTATTTTTTTGTTAATGATGTCAAGTTCTGAATATTCTATGTTCTATTCCACTTATAACAATAAATAACAGTTAAGCTGAATATATTTGAGTTGGTTTGAATTATTTACAGTGATGTGATGTTCTCTTTGATTCTATGGTTCTAGCACTCACCTACCATCCCTTTATAAGTATTTATTTTATTTCCCTCTTCTTGGGATCACCCAGTCCCTTACTATAAACCTAACCTCTTTGGTTACATGAATTTTAATTTGTATATAATTTACTTAACAGTTAACATCCACATATATATAAATACACACCATATCTCTTGTTCATGATCAAGATTATCATCTCACTTTGGATTGGCATAGCAATTCTAAATCCTTTCTTGATCCTCTGATTCCCTTGCCCAGGAAATCTAAGGTCCAACCTCCAACTCCCTGCCCATCCATTGGCCACTGCCAACTTTATTTACCAATGAAAACCAACTGGGGGCAAGAACCCTTAGCCGGTCACATACTCCTGCAATTTGGGAACCCATAGTGCAAGCATTAAACCAAACCCACAACATTGTCTTCCCAACCTAGAAAGTAGAAAGGAAATGCCAATGAGTGAACTTGGTGCAGTTTATAGTTTACCTGGAACTCACCCCCATCATTATTTTAAAGCATAAAACCATAAATTTCACATGAAAATTCTAAACTCTAACTATGAAAAATCCTTGGCAAGTGTTTTGTTTCTTTGCAACACATCTGAAAACAGACAGCAACCTGGCCTGTGTGCTCAGGACATGGTAGAGCCCGTGCTTTGGAGATCATCTCCTTTGATAAATTTTGAGCCTTAGCAAACTTAGTACTGACTTTAGAAGCCATTAACCCTGGCTCTCTCTGTTTCTCTACGTTTTGTACTTGATCCTTGTCAAAGTATGATTTGTTGTGGACTCAGGCACCTTTATTGACAAACATCATCCAAGCAATTTCCCTGTAGGCTGTGTCCCAGCTGGAAAAACACACACCTTAGGAGGCTCAGCAGCTCACTAGTTTTCGATGAGACTGTGAGAACCATGGCAAAGGACTTGAGGTCATATGAGATACACAGGGGAAAATTCAGTGCAGATCTCATCACCTGTTCTTCTTACTTTAAAAACAAAACAAACAAAACAAAAAACCAAAACATTGGGCTAGAACAGGTCAGATGCTCCAAGGGAAACAGGAGACTATGACTCAGGACCATACCTTGCAACTCTCCTGCTTGTGGCTCATGTGACTTGCATGTGCTACTCTAGCTCATAAAAAGGAAGATCTACCACTTGTCAATACTTTTTATTTATTTTTTATTTTTTTATTAACTTGAGTATTTCTTATATACATTTCGAGTGTTATTCTCTTTCCTGGTTTCCGGGCAAACATCCCCCTCCCCCCTCCCCTTCCTTATGGGTGTTCCCCTCCCAACCCTCCCCCCATTGCCGCCCTCCCCCCCATAGTCTAGTTCACTGGGGGTTCAGTCTTAGCAGGACCCAGGGCTTCCCCTTCCACTGGGGCTCTTACTAGGATATTCATTGCTACCTATGAGGTCAGAGTCCAGGGTCAGTCCATGTATAGTCTTTAGGTAGTGGCTTAGTCCCTGGAAGCTCTGGTTGCTTGGCATTGTTGTACATATGGGGTCTCGAGCCCCTTCAAGCTCTTCCAGTTCTTTCTCTGATTCCTTCAATAGGGGACCTATTCTCAGTTCAGTGGTTTGCTGCTGGCATTCGCCTCTGTATTTGCTGTATTCTGGCTGTGTCTCTCAGGAGCGATCTACATCCGGCTCCTGTCGGTCTGCACTTGTCAATATTTTTTAATTTAAGTTTTGTCCGAGCGTTAGTTGGTCTCTGAGTCAGGGTGGCCCATTTACGTTCGTTAGCTCTGTCATGAGATAGATCAGACTCTTGCCTAGCGGTAGCCATCACGGTTGGTTTGTTGTTGTTGTTGTTTGCTAGTTGATGAGCCAACCCTCACCTGTATGTGAGGTGGTAAGACGAGCAACTCGAGTGGTTGCTGGGCTCTTGATAATAACTGTGGGGTGAGCGCTTTTCTGGGAGCACTTGGTGATGGTAACTATGATTCCCATTGGCCAATGATTCTTATGGCTGCTTGGAATAGCAACGAGATTCTCCAAACAGAAGGATGCTGCAAATGAGATTTTCTATAGAGAGTACATTTGGGGATTTTCAGGGCTGAACACGTGTTTCATGTATATCTAAATTCAGTTCAGACAACCACCACAGACTTCTGGCCTGTGACAAAGGAGGGAAGTTCAGACTCATGTTCCCATCAGGTGGCAAGTCTTCAGCAAGAGAATCTCAGCATGAAAGAGTTGTGCAAAGGGCTCTGTGGGCAAATGCAGGCAAACTACCCAGCTTGGTTGGTGCTCTGATGGTGACTCACTGCTGTCTTTGGGATCCTAACTGTCCTCTAGCCTTCCCTGTGGATGCTCAAGGACTTGACAAGTTGCCTTATCTCAGTTGATTCCAGGTTGAACTTGGTGAAAAGGAATCTAATTTTCCAGTTTAAAGAGCACAGAAATGCTGGCCTACACAGGTGACCTGTTTTGTTTTGTTCCCACCCAGGTTCATCTGCTTACAGCTATTTTTTCTATAATGGAAGTCCGTGTCTCAGCTCATTTTCTTTCTATGCTGGGAAGCACAGACGTGACAATTGTTCCTACTGAGTGTATCCAGCATTGATTGACATTCAACCAATAGGTGAAGCAAAGCTTCACACTAAGTCACCAGGCCCACACGTGGATCCAGTTCACCAGGATTGATAACCACTTCAGTTTGGGTTGTCTTTGAAGGAAGTTTTTGATGAGACTGTGAGAACCATGGTAAATGGCTTGAGGTCATATGAGATACAGAGGGGAAGTTTCAGGAGATCTCATCACCTGCATAATTGTGTTCTTCCTTTTTTAAACAACAACAAACAACAACAAAAACTAAAAAAAAAAACCAAAACATTAGGCTAGAACAGCTCAGATGCTCCAAGGGAAACAGGGGACTATGACTCAGGACCATACTTTACACACTCTCCTGCTTGTGGCTCAGGTGACTTGAATGTGCTGCTTTAGCTCATAAAAAAAACATCCTTTTCAGAGAGCAGAATGTGGGTGGTGGCCTACAACAACTGCATGAGCCCGTGGGCAAGCATGGATTTGAGACTACTTTGAGATCTCAGGAAGTGGAAACCTAAGGACTCACGAAGTATTTGTTTCTTCTTCAACCAGAGCTACACAATCAATAGTCAGCATCCAAGTAGTTTTAAACACGTGGATTATGGACTTAAGAGTTGAATCTTCTGAAGGCCTCTGACACTGTGAAACTAGTCAGTTGAAATTGCAGTTCACAGAGAGAGGGGTCCAAGGATGAGGAGGGGTGTGAACACTGAGAAATCAGGTCAGGGCAGGAGGTGGCATCTAAAACCTGAAGAGCCTCAGGTGCTTTTTAAAAAGGAATTTGGACAACATCTTGTTGACAACAGGACACACTGCAAGATTTCCCACCCAGGTACAGCGAGGACAGAATTGCTATTTTTAAGGTTTGCAGCAATGAGTCATGAGAAGGATAAGCAGGAGACCAATTAGGGCTGATCATTGGCTTTAGTGTAATCATGGCTAATAGTACCATCCCGGCTTCAGGACTACTACTTTAAGGACTTGTCTCTGAGCAGGGCCTCAGAAGGCTCGGTAGTTAGCACTGTTTGCCTGTTGCCTGTTTGCTTACTAGAAGATATGCCTACAGTCAGATTTGGGTCTCAAATTTCAGAGAGACAAGCTTAGATGATGGTTATGCATTTTTCAAGATAAAAGAGGTGAGGGAGAGGAATAAAGAATAGAGAATGTGTTGCCTGAAACAGAAGAATCAAGAGATCATTGTGCAAGCCTTTAATGCCAGCACCAGGGAGGCAGAAGCAGGTGAATCCCATTGAGTTCAAGGCCAGCTTGGTCTACAAAGCAAGCTCCAAGACAGCCAGAACTGCACAGAGAAACCCTGTCTTAAATCTTCTACCCACTCCCCAAAAGGATAATTTGCAAACTTGTTTTGTAAGAACTGCTGTAAGAATAGTGCCAGAATTTTGAAGCTGTGTAATTTCTTCAGTGATTATATTTATCTTGAAATGCATTGTAAAAAAGCTTAGATATTAAATAAACAAACCATCTCCTAGTGATCTCATGCATATATATCATGCCAAAGAGGCAAAGTGTTATTGAACCTTATGAAGCAAGCGGGTCAGCAATCTTGTTTGACCTTGTGTCTGGAACAGAAGCCAATCCTAACTTTACATCCCAGAGAACTTCACATTTTCTGTGAAAAATGTTCACTCCATGAGGGTGGTGGAGAAGATCAGGGCTGGAAGCCAGTTTACCCAGTCCCTGTCTGGAGCACATGGGCAGATGTGAAAGTGGGAGCGTTATTCATACCACACATTGGTTTCCTTGTGAACATGCTAATGCAAATTTGCAACCATGGCAACAAAAAAAGCACTATTAAAACACAAAGTCTCTATGTCATTTCACTTCACACACACACACACACACACACACACACACACACACACACACACACACATACACAAGCCCCCAAACCCAAACAAATGCAAACCCTCTGATTTCTTCCTAATAAGTAAAGTTAGCATTTATTCTTGTTTATCCATTTCATTAGGAATATCTCATTAAAAGATTCCAATTCTTCTATAACCCTTTGTTGTCCAAAGAAAATCATTCTAGAAAAGTGATCTGAGTTTGAAGAAGATGGCAATCCAAACAAGAAATGAAGAGATGGCTTTAGAGGTTCCTCATTTTGGCACCGAATGAAGAATAGGGGCAGAGTGTTAGAGCTGCCAGAGGGGGGAAAAGAGGGGAGAGAAGAAAGAATTCCTGTGAGGATGTCAGGACTCTCTGTAGTCCAGGGCTGAGACTGAGAAGTGGGGGGTGATCATAGAGGTATGAGGTCAGATCCTGGTTTTTATCATTTATTTTTATATTTTGTTACTTAATGGATTTTGTTCCATTCATTTTGATTTTTTAAAAATCTATTTAGTTTAATATATTTCCTGAGCTCTTTAAAATTGATGTTTTTACCCAGTTAACCTACCTTGTTAAGGAGAAAGATTTACAAAGAGGAAAGGATATATAGAATACCTTAGAAGCTCTGATTACATTTTGAGTTCTGCTTGAGAGGTGAGGAAATGTTCTCTAGGCTTACAGACCCCAGCACCACCCCTGTAGCCAGGGGCACATGGAAGGGGGACATTCCTCAACCTCAGTGAGGCAGAACAACTTCATGCTCTCTTCCTCTGAGGGCTTTGATGAGTTCTTGGTTGTAGGTAATTTGGTTATATACCTTAGTAAAATCTTCTTATTTTTTCTATGGTTTGGCTTGAGTGAGTATTTGGGATTTGTGGGTTTATAACTTTCATCAAATTAAGAAAATAATCTAAGCTATTTCTTGAAATATTTCTTTGCTCCCCCTCCTCACTTCCCCTCAAGATTTTTGCTTCTCCGATGACCTGTGTATTGGACCACTCGAAGATCTGAGGTGCTCTGTCCCCTCCTCCCGCTCCCCAATCCTGGTTTCATAGAGATGGGTTCTATTGCTGTACGTTCAAGCTACTCAGTGTATTTAGGTCTAACCCACTGTTCACCATAAATTAAAGGAAATTACTTAATCAAAGGAAGCTCTAGTTCGGTCGTTTTAAATATATTTCACTAGCATGTTTACTGTTCCCTTCACGGTCTTGAACATGTAGTATATGACAATAATAACTGTCCTTGTCTACAATTCTAAACTCTTTGTCATATGGGGCTAAGTTTCATTGTTATATATTTTCTACTTATTTAAATATTAGTAATCTTGGATTACTTTTCCTTTTTCCTTGCTGTCCGGAGGTTATTTTCCTATTCTCATAAATAGTTTAGTGTTGGTTCTAGTATGCGGAGTTCTGGAAACAGTGTGGTGCTTCTGGGCTGCATATGAAAGCTTTGTGAGTTAAATTTAGACCAGCATTTACTTTGGGACTAGTTTTTCCCTCTCCCTACAGATTCTGTATTTGGCGAGCTATGAGAACAGGAGGTTTTCCACTCTGGCAGATGGGCACATGAGCCATTTCCCACCTATGTAGGGTTACTTCCTCTAACCTTACATTAGCCTCAGGTGGGTTTCCTCCCTCTAAATCCTATCAGACACTGGCTGAAGATTTAACCAGACTCCTTCATACTTTCCAGGTGTCTGTGCAGCTGGGTCCTCTCCGACAGTCTGTCCTGAGAACTGTCTTCTTGTCCTGTAACTCCTGCCCCATCTCCTCAACTCAAGGACACCTCCTCTCTGTGTCTTGGAAGAAACCTCTCAGACAGAAGGCTGGGGCAAATTAAAGAGCTTAGATCACTTGATTCACTCTTGAGGTGTCAAACAACCATCATATGTATCTTTTTCCACCCAACTTTTTTATTGATTCTTGTGAGTTTCTCATCATGTACCCCAGTCCTGCTCATCTCCCCATCCCCCGGTATCTGCCCTCTGCCCTTGCAACCTTCCCCACCCACCCCAAAGTAAAATAAAAACCAATCAACCAAACAACCAAACAAAAACCCCAAAACAAAAACAAAACAAGCATAGACAACATCTCATGGTAAAGTTGTAGTGTGTCAGTGTGTCCCATAGTCTACCCCTCTGTCCACATGCCTTCACTTGTAAAGGTTCATTGCAATGAATCATTGGTTCAAGGCCTCTGGCTTCTGCTCCACCATCAGCACTGGATCCTCAGTACTGGGACTCCTCCCATTTATCCTGCTGTTGTCTGAGAGATTCTGTAGTTTCAGATCAGCAGGACCGGCTTTCACATGCTCTAACTATTCACAGATAATGTAGATTTTGGGGTGGGCCAACTCAAAGTTCTGGATCTAGGCCTGGGTGATAGCAGAGCTGGTCAGCCATCCGGTTCTCCAGCACTGGGACCGCAAGGGCGAGCTAACCATCATATATCTTGCCCGTTTATTTTTATGTTTTTCAAGGAGAATCAACTAGGTCTGTGTCATGCCTTTGTCTGAAGTGAAATTCTGCAGCATTATGGTTTTTGGATGTGATTGACAGATAATATTTTTGGCAAACGTAAATTACATCTGGACAGACCAATTAAAGCTTTCTGAATATTTTAAAATGCCCTCATAAAATTTACATCATTTTCAAGTGTCGAAACATAATTCTCATAATCTTACACTCACTGTTTTTACATAAATATGTGGGAAAGCAAGTCAATGTTTTATTTCTCATTAATGAGGTAACTGGAAGCATGCTAAGGTTAATTATGAAGGTGAGACAAAAGAAGGCAAATGATCTAGTAGAGGTAGGGATAGAGGGAGAAAGGGAGAGGAGGGAAAAGAGAGGAGAGAGAATGAATACTGGGATACATTTAATAATTTTAAAATAAAACTGACTAATGTTCCAGAGGGCAGTAAAGTCATTTAGCCCTTGGGCACATCTTCAATGAACAAATATAATTTTTATCTTTCCATACAAAATGTATTTGGACCATATCACATTCATTTTCTGCAAGTTAACATCTAAAGCCTTATGGGTTTAAATATATCTGATTTTTAATTTATTGTTAGTAAGTAAAACAGTAGTTATTTTCTCCCAGAGTTGGATGCCCCTGTGTTTTGTTAAGGTATCAGAGTAGCTGCCACAACTCATCTTTTGCTTTACTGACAGGATGTGGAAAAGTTTTCTTAGCTGGGAACTCCTTGTGAGTCATTGAGATCTGCACTCACCTAGTTGGCTATCTGCATTTGCTCATTTCATGAAAATAATCTTTAAAGAGTGGTTGTTTCTAACCGTGGCTATTTGTACATTGGAATCACCTTGGGGTGCTTTTGGGAACTAGGAAAGCCAAGGCCACTTACCAAACCAACTAAATTGGGCTCTTCAAGGGTGTAGCCTGGACATCATTAGCTCTTTAAAAAGGCCCACAGTTATTCTAATGTCCAGTCAGGGCTGAAAGCCACTGGTCTAGACAGGGCTGCTCAGAGGCCTTTCAATAATAATGCCCTGTGACTTGGAACACAGGCAAATCACTCTGCAATGAAGAAAGTAGACATAAATACATGCTCTGCTGACTGCGAAGCATTCCCAGTGACTTGAAAATGATTCAGGGCTGCCAGCATTCATTCCGCGGAGTGGAAGCTGCGGGAAAGGCCAGGGGTGGGAGAGCTGAATGACTGGCCTTTGTGTTCTAATTATAGTCAGCTTGAGTTGTTAGAAAGAGATAGGAATGTCTGCTGTCAATTTCCCTTAGAAAAAGATAGATCAAAATTCATTCTGTGTCTCTGCCTCTAGCCTGCTGAGCTTGGCCCGGCCGCCAGAGTGAAAGGTCTTTCACGCAGTTGTTATTGGAGATTGCGTATCTGATTCCAGACTGTACATTAATAAATTAAGGCCATGACTAGTAATATTCACCAAATGAAAATACTGCAACAAGTACCAGCCTTTTAAATTGCCTCAGACAATGGAGCTCTTTTCAGACCCCATTCCTTCATGCTTGTTATCGCTGACCAGCACTTTTGTAGCCTTTATTAAAAAAGGGGAGAGACCATTTTTGAAAGCATGGGCTTTTGAAGCTTCTCTTGTTATAGGCATGCAGATGAGGAACATGCAGGAAACACAACTAGCTGAGCAAGGCAGAAATTAAGGAAAGTACAGCTGATATGCTTGAAACATTTTTTTGCATGTCTTTTTAATATAAGAGGTTTTAAAATCAAAAGTCTGTGTAGATTTTTTTTTTCTCGAATGGCTTTAGGTATCTTTCCTGATTGTGTGACTTCTTTGCTGTGTTATCGTAGTAATAGTAATAGAATTCAAGTATTAAACCCTTGACCTGATTCTTGATTATTATGTCATATTCATTAGCTATTCTATTTAAATTCATCCATTTCTTCCTAATATTATTGATGATAATAAGCCCCCCTTTGCCACCCCCTTTATAATGAAGCGCCCGTGTGAGCTGTGCAGGGACAATGTTAACTCTACAGCCATTTGACTTAAGAAAAAACGTAGCTCTGAGATAGCAAGAAACAAAGGGCAAGCAAAAGGCAGCAGTAATATGTAAATATGGAGTTCCTGGTGTCTGGGAGTTCCCCTCCCACGTGCTCTGCTTTCCTTTAGAACATGTGTTTCCATTAAGAAAATATCCCAACCATTAATCCCTTTAGATAATCTCAATATTTCAAATAACCTAAGAATCATGTCTCGAAGATGTGACTTTCTAGTCTGAAATTCACTGTTCCCTTTTAAGTCTTTGCTCGGTGGCCTTTCTTATAACTATTACTAAACACTCATGGGGCTTGGGGGAAGTGTGGAGGGGAAGTATGAGGAAGTGAGAATAGAGATGGTTAGAAGGCTGAGTCTCTAGCTCTGAGGGGAGGTGTGGCTAGAATGAGCTAAGGGAGACCTGGACTCTTAGCTTGAATTTACAGGTGTGAAATCTGCAAGACATTTGAGAACATACTTCTGGAACTCTGGAGAGTAACTGGGTTAAGTGTCCGAAGATTGTAGTGATTGGCTTGTAGGTGGTACTAAGTACAGTTTTGGGAATGGATGAGATCACACACAGAGAGTGGAGATCAGTAAGTAAGAATGGCATCAAGAAAGGACCACATAAAAGAACACACATGGTATGCACTCACTGATAAGTGGATATTAGCTCAGATTACCAAAGATGCAATCTACAGACCACATGAAGCTCAAGAAGAAGGAAGACCAAAGTGTGGATGCTTCAGTTCTTCTTTGAAAGGGGAACAAAAATATTCATAGGAGGAGATACGGAGACAAAACTTGGAGCAGAGACTGAAGGAACGGTCATCCAGAGCCTGCCCCACCTGGGGATCCAGCCCCACACATACAACCACCAAAGCCAGGCAATATTGCTGATGCCAAGAAGTGAATGCTGACAGGAGCCTGATATAGCTGTCTCCTGAGAGGCTCTGCCAGAGCCTGACAAATACAGGGATGGATGCTGTCAGCCAACCATTGAGCTGAGAACGGGGCCCTCATTGGAGGAGTTAGAGAAGGGATTGAAGGAGCTGAAGGGGCTTGCAACCCCATAAGATCAACAATACCATCCAACAGAGCTCCTGGGGTGACTAAACCACCATCCAGAGAGTACACATGGACAGACCCATGCTTCCAGCTGCATATGTAGCAGAGCATGGCCTTGTTGGGCACCAATAGGAGGAAAAGCCCTCGGTTCTGCCAAGGCTCGACCCTGCCAGTGTAGGGGAATGTTAGGACAGGAAGGTGGGAAGGTATGGGTGGATAAGTGGGGGAACACCCTCATAGAAGCAGGTGGAAGGGATGGGATAGGGGGTTCATAGATGTGAATCTAGGAAAGGGGATAACATTTGAAATGTAAATAAAAATATCCAATTAAAAAAAAAAAAGAAAAGATAGCATGCCTGTGGATAGAGAGAAGGGAAACAGGAAGCAGCTTAGGAAGAAGTCCAGAGGGGAGAAAAATAAAATCAAGGGAAGATGACTCCTTTCGTGGCTTTAACCTTGTCTTGCTCCAGGCTTCCAGACCTCAGTGACTCACCACCTACTAGATGTGTCCTAAGCAAACAGCTATCTCTGTTAACTTCCTACTTCCTCTCATCAGCAAGTCTTATCAATTCCTAATGATACCTCAAATTGTTCTCTTCCCATCGGAACCCTCCAACCGCCCTCTGACCTTTTACCCTAACACCTCTGCCCCAGACACTGAAAATAGTCTCTTCAGTGGTTCCCCTGCCTCTGATCCTGTCCTCCCACCCGTTACCTGCACCGCTGCCACCGGGAACAGTGCTCATAAAGCATTAAGATCCCTACCATTGCTCTGCCTAACCCCTAACTTGCTTCTATGGCGCCTAAAGCTTCATCCTGAACCATGCCCTCTCCTACACCAAACCCAGCTGGAGTGACCTTCTTGGTATGTTTTTGGAAACTCATCCCGTGGCACTTGTCTTTGCTATTCCTCCATGTAACGTGGTCTGCCCCAGACATACGCAGGACTGGCACTGTTTTTCAATGAGGCCTCTAAGAGCTGCCTCCCCAGAGGGGCTTTCCCTAGCCACCCAGTCAGACTGGCTGTGTACTAGTTGCTAGAGCCTTTGTTAATAAAGTATCTCCCACTAGGTGGCTTGAACAATAGACACTAAGTATCTGTGGTGCAGAGAAACCTGAGACCAAGGTTTGTTTCCCTCTGCCAGCAAGAGATGGTTACAGGCTGCCCTCAGGCTTTCTCTCCTCATCTGGTCTGGTTAGCTTCTCTCTATGGGTGCCTCTGTCCAAATTCTACCCTTTATAAAGCTATGGCTCACTGGAATAAGCACACTTCGATGCGTCCATTTTAACTTGGTTACCTCTATAAGGAGGTTTTGGACAGTAGAACCTCAACAATGGGAGAGGGGCACAGCTCAAGCCACACACACAGCCAAGTGCCACCATATTCCAAGGCTGTATTGTCTTCATAGTGTTGTCCCTGTCCGAAACTATAATGCTTGCTTTTTATTATTTACCTCTGAAATTTC